>NC_133326.1:169787934-170162934 GCF_042186555.1 Aquarana catesbeiana
ACACATACTGATTTACAGTCAGAGTATGCCTGCTGCCTTTTGTAGCCTCCATTTTTTTAGGGTACAGTTATAATTTTTAAGAGACCTTTTCAGTAAATCACCCCTAAGCGTTTCAAATATCCAAGTGAAATAAATGATGCATAAATATACGAAAAGAAATTAGCACAGCCTTTGTTACCTGACACACCATCTGGATATTGAAGGAAAAGGAAATGTTACCCTGCCTCTAGGTAATGTCAAACTTTGAATGCATTTCTTGTATGTATGACTTAAAGGACAGAGATTTTGATCTGATTATCTGCTCCGATGACCCCAAATTATTAACATGCAAGAGAGTGTAAAGAAAAGTTTGTTACCTGCAGGATGTATGCTGCCAGTTCAAAAACAACCTCACTGTCAACATCTATCAATTCCTGTAAAACACAAAGAGAAAAAGATGTTTTGAGAAGGGTGCAGAGTTCCAGCTGCTCCAAGCTGTATAATGTAGCGTGCAGGGCTCCACTCCTCCTGTGGCTGCACTTCAAAGGCCTCTGTTATACTGTGACATGGAAAGCTACTCTGCCCAGATCCTCAGACTCAAAAAGGGGGGTTACAGTAAACTTTACTTTTTAACGTGTAATCTGCCAGCCAGAACATCCCACGTATGTTGCACCACTGATTTCTATTCGGAACACATTCGGAACACTTACAAACTTATACACTGTATGTAAGGATCCTTTAGAGATAGTGCACACCAATCTTCCTTCTTTTTGGATGAACAGTTTAAGAAGAGCATTTGAATTAGAGCAGGCTGAATTGTTCTCAACATCCCTAAGTTCTTGTGGTCCTGCTGGTTGGCTCTCAGAGACTTGCCTGTATTTAAACACCTAGCCTGACAATAACTCAAGACAACTTTTTTTGTACTGGAAGGTTTAACATTATACCTTTATCAGAAATTACTCCTATCAGACATATGCCAATGTACTTCAGTTTAGACCTTTTGCTTCCTCGAACACATAACTTGCCCTTAGGGTGTGCCTATTGCCATCTCACCCATGTTCTACCCTACCTACTCTCCACCTCTACCCTCCATCTCCTATGTTCTACTACTGTTCTATCCTGGTTATACTTCACCTTTCCCATGTTTTGATACCAATTCAATCAATAGGTCTTCTTGTCCTATGTATTTCTAAAAAAACAACCAGGAAATGTTTTCTCATACATACTTCACTTCTGTTGTTGGCTGTCAGAATGTATTTTACATATACAACACTAGGACAATATGATGTGATGTTCACCATTTTTACAACACTGAAACCTTAATAAAAGCAGATTAAACAGGAACTTTTCTCAACTTTTTATTACCAAATTCTATGTCTGCACCTAAATGGGAACACCTCCCTCATCAGTTTTGATAGAATATGAAACCAAAAAGAACCATTTATCCTCTGCAACCTCTTCCAAATCAGGTGATTTTGTGCACACACAAAATAGTCACCACCTTTTTTTAGAGAAAGAAAAACAGTCAAATGGGAAATTCAAGTGAATATCTAAATCCCCATTTGAAAATACATATATGTCAACTGTTTTACCTGGCAAATATTATGAATTTTGGACTATTTATTCTTGCAATATATCTAGCTCAGGTAATCTGCAAGTTCGCTCTGTTACTTTCTAGTTTGCCATTAATATTCTCTCGATCAAGTTCCCTGCTCATTGGATAGAGCTGAAGATGGTGGTTCACTGTCACTGTCCAATCAGGCTAATCAGACTAACGTGTAGAGATAAAACAGGTGACCACACACCGGAATCTCTGAACATAGAAATGTGTTACCTGTCTGGTTGTGTGATATACAAAAGGTGCATGAACCACAGGTTTAGCTTGGCAGAATTACAAAGTTTGGGCGGTAAAATAGTAAATATACAGAATATGTGTTGCCAATATGTATTTAGCTGTTTGCCTGACTTTAACTAGTTTTGGAGCATTGTCGAATGTCGGAGACTTCTGTCATTCACACGCTCTTGACTTATAATGGCTTATAAGTAAATTTTAGTACATTTTGTACTTTGTTACATTTTGTAAAACAGTTACAAATTTTGATATACTGTTTGATGATCAGGTATTATACAAACAACCAAAATATGAAAGCAAGAATTTAGAGATTTTAAAAATATGTGGTTTCTAATTGCATAGATCTTTACATACTGTTGAAATCTTTTGTTATGCAAAAAACAGTTCCAGAAAGTCGATGTCAACAGAGAAAAAGAAATGATCTTTTAACCTAAAAAACACTGTTTAAGTTAAAAGAAAATGTTACTGCTACGGACGTCTAATGTTCAACTGGCGACATCTATAATTTAATCTTTCATCCTTATCACTGAAAAATCAGACCATGTATTACCAGCATATCTCATTCATCTATTTAAACACACAAAGAAAAGCCATACACTACTCTAAATATCTATATTCAGGAAGAGGAAAAGGATAAATCTGTCAAGTGTGATGAATTCCCCTTGTTCACTGAGCTGTCAGTAGTGCTATATGTAGTTCTCAAATTTACCACAAGGAACTGAAACGTTTGTTGGCAGAAAAAATGGATTTCCGGTGGCTGAACCAGCAAAAAGGTATTCTTGGCACTGCAGAAATATAGGCCTTCATATCTAATCTGCTATGAGAGCTGAATGGATTATTTATGTATGTAGGTAAATGACTGATGAACAGGGCTAACAATGGTATGAAAGCGGAGAGACTACTGATAAATAAAACACGTAGGGCAATATTATAAAAATAGGTTTTATCGATAATAGGAAGATATGTAGAAAGAGGCATAGCTATGAAGCAGAGCAAATCATTTCCTAGTTGGTGTTCAGGAAGGAAATCATACAATCATATTTCTTCATATACAAAGTACCTGGTATTGTTGTACTATTGAGAAGCAATACTATATATAGGTATAAAAGTGGCCTGTTGTTGTGATATATAGTGAAGACTGCGACAATCTGTTGGTGGTCAAATGTGACAAAGAAAAGTTCAACTTGAACATTTAAAACTGAATATTTTTGGTTTATATATTTATTGTACTAGCTTATGTAGCATTCTATCCCTGAAAGAGCTTACAGTTCAATCAAAAGTGTTTTTGCTGTTTTGTTAGTGGAGTGCAGTGATACCAGTAAAGAAGTGTGCCGATGCTGTGGTGGTCATTGGAGAAGTGGGTGGATACAGGGTTGCTCAAAAGAGAAATGCACCAGTGCAGTGGTGGTCAGTGGCGAAGTAGGTGGGTACAGGGGTGCTCAAAAGAGAAGTGCACCAGTGCAGTGGTGGTCAGTGGCGAAGTAGGTGGGTACAGGGGTGCTCAAAAGAGAAGTGCGCCAGTGCAGTGGTGGTCAGTGGAGAAGTGGGCAGGTTTAATGTTGCTCAAAAGAGAAGTGCGTCAGTACAGTGGTGGTCAGTGGAGAAGTGGGCAGGTTTAATGTTGCTCAAAAGAGAAGTGCGCAAGTACAGTGGCAGCCAGTAGAGGATGTGCCTAGGAGTAAAAGCATAACAAACATTGCTTTGACAAAATTAAAATGTGGGAAATAAGTAACAGTATATTATTTAAAATAAAAAAGAAAGAATTGCCTTAGAAAGCTTGCATAAAAAACAATCGCAGCTATTTCTGAACAGTTGAGAGAACTGAAAATCATGTAATAAAGCATGACTACATAAAGTATACTGTATATTTAAAAGGTCATTTGGTTTTAAGTTTCCCACATAGAAGTCAGTAACACTCATTGCAATGCTGGTTCCCTGTAGGAATCTTGCTTTTCAAGACTAGTCAGTGCACTGATCCTGAGGTGAAGGTTGGCCAGTGAACTCTAAAAATCCAAACAGTGAATGTTGCAGAATACAGGATGCCACATTCCCATGAAAAGCTCCAGGCAGCAGTGAATGACATTCATTTGCTTTTCCCTCCCAGAATCTCTTCCCCTTTTTCCCTCAACAGGTCCGCACAGTTGAGATTGCTTCCCAAAGGAAGACAATCAGGGCTCTGTTCTTCTATGGTTCTGATTTTAATTAACAACCTCTTGAGGTATTGTAAGCCCCTTATTTAAACATCTCACGGACGAAATTACACCTTCTCATCAAGGTCATTGACACTGGTAACCAGGGGGAATCTCCGAGGCATTATGGCAGTACTTTATTTTCTGACCAGGCATGGACTTAATGTGAAAGAAACAAGGAACGTGCGGACCTACATCACTCACTAGAATGGTATAAATCATTGTATAATGGCAACACATAGTCTTTCTAGTTACTCATTATACTGCACTATGGTTAATCTCAAAATAGAAAACATGCTTTAATTAGAAGAAATGCATTTTAATTATATATGTTTGTTAAAAATATGTTTAATTGTTATTTTATTAATAGCAAGAAATTTATTAATATTTTTTTTTTTTTTTTTGCAAAATTACCATGGGGCTTCACAAAATAGGTGACATAATAGAATTATTCTCAAGCGGAAAAAAACAACGTGAATATTTTAAATAAAGTTCCTAATGATGCTTACAGTTATGGGTGCACCTGTTGCTTCCACAGGCTATAACATTTTAAGCATCAAGGGCAGTGGTGGCCCATCCATAGGGGGCGCACGGGCGCCGACCCCCACCCAGCAGTTACAAAAAAAAAGAAGACATTTTTTTTAAAAAAAGGTCCCTTAAAAAAATAAATAAATAGTAAAAAATGTTCTTTAAGTGCACTGTGTTTGAGCGCTAGAATTGGTGAACTATGGGAAGCACCATATCAATGCAATCATGACATTGCAGAGGAGGCGCTTCGTTTGCAGGCTTTTGACCTGCTTTGCAGCGCAATCCAAAGCACCAAGCAGCTTCCGCCCATAGTATTACTAAGGGTGGGAGCTTTGTTGTTCAAGTGAAGAGGTTATTGTCGAGTGACGTCGGCAGCTCCGTGGAACGCATGGCCCGAGTGGAGATGCCTGTAAGGTAAGTAAGTGAGGCTCAGGGCTGCATTTGATGGAGCACAATGAGGCTGCATTAGATGGGGCACAGTGAGGCTGCATTAGATGGAGCACAGTGAAGCTGCATTAGATGGGGCACAGTGAGGCTGCATTAGATTGGGCACCGTGAGGCTGCATTAGATCGGGCACAGTGAGGCTGCATTTGATGGGGCACAGTAGCTGTATAAGATTGGCACAGTGGCTGCATAAGATGGGCACAGTGGTTGCATATATTGGGCACAGTAGCTGATTTTGATGGGGCACAGTGGCAGCATTTGATGGCACAGTGGGAGCACTTGATATGGCACAGTGGCTGCATTTGATGAGCACAGTGGCTTCGTTTGATGGCACAGTGGCGGCTATTGATGGGCACAGTGGCTGCGTTTGGCACAGTGGCTGTGTTTGATGGTACAGTGGTGGCAATTGATTGGCACAGTGGCTGCGTTTGATGGCAGAGTGACCGAGTTTGATGGCACAGTAAGGCTGCATTAGATGAGACACAGTGAGGCTGTATTTTGATGGGGCACGGTGAGGCTGCATATGATGGGCACAGTGGCTGCATAGGATGGGCACAGTGGCTGCATAAGATGGACACAGTGGTTGCATATGATGGGCAGAGTAGCTGTATTTGATGGGGCACAGTAGCAGCATTTGATGGCACAGTGGGAGAATTTGATATGGCACAGTGGCTGCGTTTGATGGGCACAGTGGCTGCATTTGATGGCACTGTGGTGGCAATTTATGGGCACAGTGGCTGTGTTTCATGGCACAGTGAGGCTACAATTGATATGTTTTTTTTTTCAGAATTTTTCAGTTTGTTTGCGCCCCCCCCCCAAAAATTTTGAGCACCAGCCGCCACTGATCAAGGGTAAAAAAGTGTTTAAAGGAAGACAGTCATTTTGTTACATTAAGAAATCTGCTTTGCTCTTTCAATCTCTTGGTGCAGTGTAGTGAATGAAAGGGAGAAAATAATTGGTTGGAAATCTCAGACGACTTCCATTATGACTTACTGTATGACTAAATGTAAAACATTTTTGGGCCAGTACATATCTAAAAAAAAACTGGAGGTTAGAAAGTCTATGTCACACCATTATATGCATGTACAGTCAGGTCCATAAATATTGGGACATTGACACAATTCTAATCTTTTTGGCTCTATACACCACCACAATGGATTTGAAATGAAACAAACAAGATGTCCTTTAACTGCAGATTTTCAGCTTTAATTTGAAGGTATTTACATCCAAATCAGGTGAACGATGTAGGAGTTACAACAGTTTGTATATATGCCTCCCACTTTTTATGGGACCAAAAGTAATGGGACAGATTAACAATCATCCATCAAACTTTCACTTTTTAATACTTGGTTAAAAATCCTTTGCAGTCAATTACAGCCTGAAATCTGGAACGTATAGACATCACCAGACACTGGGTTTCATTCCTGGTGATGCTCTGCCAGGCCTCTACTGCAACTGTCTTCAGTTCCTGCTTGTTCTTGGGGCATTCCAATGAGTTCTGAAGCATTTTGCTGAATATGAGCAGATAATATTGCCCGAAACACTTCAGAATTCATCCTGCTGCTTTTGTCAGCAGTCACATCATCAATAAATACAAGAGAACCAGTTCCATTGGCAGCCATACATGCCCACGCCATGACACTACCACCACCATGCTTCACTGATGAGGTGGTATGCTCTGGATCATGAGCAGTTCCTTTCCTTCTCCATACTCTTCTCTTCCCATCACTCTGGTACAAGTTGATCTTGGTCTCATCTGTCCATAGGATGTTGTTCCAGAACTGTGAAGGCTTTTTTAGATGTTGTTTGGCAAACTTTAATCTGGCCTTTCTGTTTTTGACGCTCACCAATGGTGTACATCTTGTGGTGAACCCTCTGTATTCACTCTGGTGAAGTCTTCTCTTGATTTTTGACTTTGACACATATACACCTACCTCCTGGAGAGTGTTCTTGATCTGGCCAACTGTTGTGAAGGGTGTTTTCTTCACCAGGGAGAAGAATTCTTCGGTCATCCACCACAGTTGTTTTCCGTGGTCTTACGGGTCTTTTGGTGTTGCTGAGCTCACCGGTGCGTTCTTTCTTTTTGAGGATGTTCCAAACAGTTGATTTGGCCACACCTAATGTTTTGCTATCTCTCTGATGGGTTTGTTTTGTTTTTTCAGCCTAATGATGGCTTGCTTCACTGATAGTGACAGCTCTTTGGATCTCATATTGAGAGTTGACAGCAACAGATTCCAAATGCAAATAGCACACTTGAAATGAACTGGACCTTTTATCTGCTCCTTGTAAATGGGATAATGAGGAAATAACACACACCTGGCCATGGAACAGCTAAGCAGCCATTGCCCCATTACTTTTGGTCCCTTAAATGTGGGAGGCACATATACAAACTGTTGTAATTCCTACAACATTCACCTGATTTGGATGTAAATACCCTCAAATTAAAGCTGAAAGTCTGCAGTTAAAGCACATCTTGTTCATTTCATTTCAAATCCATTGTGGTGGTGTATATAGCCAAAAAGATTAGAATTGTGTCAATGTCCCAATATTTATGGACCTGACTGTATATTAATCTGAAATTCTGTAAGTATAGAGCAAATTCTAAATAGTATTGCACATACTGTTTTACTGTCTTACTAAGAACTGTCTTATCTAGGACATGAGGAAAATCCTGTGAGCATAAATGTCAAGGATGAATTCATAGTGTGTATACAAAACATTCTCATGACAATTATTTCAACTTACAAAATTGTTCATTCCTGTATACTGCATATAAACAATGGCTACACTTCAGCAACAATTTTGGTTGGTATACTGTCTGGTGTTCAGCACTGCAGTTTGTTTACTTGACCAGGTAGGTTTTATTAAAGGGATAAATATGACATCTGCCCCAGGCACTTCAGCAGGATGTCCACAAAGAGACTTGGAAGTCATTGAGATTGTCTCAAAGAACTGTAAAAGAGCCCAATATCTGAGCATTCTCCTTTGTTTCAGATGACAGTCTGTCTCTTTTAATTTAGGACATGAAGGTGATAATATGGATGCATGTTTAAATTATAAAAGGAACAATGCACAGTAAATTATTGATCCCTAATGTCTAAACCTTGACTTGTAAATATGATTGAGATCCAGTATGGTGGTAGACACCTTGGGTCCACTTAGATTTTGCAACAACTACGTACTTGACAGTGTAAGATGAAAAGTCACAGAGTTTTATTATAAGCAATCTAAAGGCTCTACACTAAAGGTATATACTGTATAGTTATCTCTGGGAAAAATGTCAACAGATAATAACAGCACACAATAAAACAATAATGCCTGTATTATGTACAAATAAGTAACCATATCTATGTTCCGCAAGGGAGGAGTCACACATTTCTGGTGGCGACTTATGGAGAAACCATTGTGATCATTCTCACAAAAATTATCTGTTGACTGTTCCCCCTAAAATATCTTATTTGGAGTGATGACCACTGTCCTGAAACAAGTTTACCTGATTTTATAGAAAACTATCATGTCATATCTATAGGTACCCTTTATGCATGCCACAAACATTAGAGATCAATTTGATGTGAAGACACAATCTGAGAGCTTAAGATCTGTTTTTAATGTTATCATTGATATGCAGGCTTGAAATGTCTGAGTGTGCTTCATACTGTCTGTGGCGTAGGTGCAACTGACTTCATTCAAAGATATTCCTGCCAATGCAGCCAGTCATTAGTTCCCTCAAATATGGATGGTCATGTGTATCTACTATGTATCCAAAAGAAAAGGAAAAAGATGGAACCTTGCCTGAAATCAGGTTGGGCAACAAATATAATTTAGAAACATATGGCTAAAATTACATAGCCAGATCTTATACCAATCACAGATCTTCCCACCTTCATATTAACTGGACACTGCTGGAACCACCAACATTGTTTCCCCATGACCTAGCTAATCAACAAATTGCACACTTGTGATACAAAGACATTTGTCTTCTTGAAGAAAATTTAATTTTCTTGACATTATGGATAATCTCTACATAAGAATGAGTGCTTCCAGCGATCAGAAATGCTTGCTATTGCTTTGCAGTTAATATCCACACAGCTTGCTTACCACTGCAATGAAATTGATTTAGATGCACCACTTGCAAATATTGGACTGTATATTGCCATCCTAGGAAGCAACCATTCCTATACAAATAACTTGATTCTGGTACAGTAAGTTTTTATGGGGGGTAAGAATGCAGCTCTTGGATTAGGTGCACTATATTTTATTGAAATTTCTTTTAAATGTGGTTTGAATAGAAGAGTGTAAAGTAAGCCTGGTAGTCCTCCATAAGAGTAACACTTACTTCAATTTTAAATTAGGAATAAAAATGGGACATGGAAGTAAATAAAATAACCACAAGAGATTCACACTCAAACTCAGTACATCAATATTTCACTCAAATTAAAAATAGTATTTTTTGCCCCCTCACTCGTCCTCTTATCCTATCTCCTACCTTCCCATTTTCCTGTTCTGCCTTCTGCTTCATTCCCTCTACTGATATTTACTATCTACGGTTCCTCTCCCACTTCCTGGTTGCCTGCCATAGAGGTCATATCTTTCCTGTCCCTTACCCCCAGTTTTGGGGTGAAACATCCCTGGAATTTTTTTCTTGTGCACATTCTGAATGCTAAAACACTCTAATGCCCTGTACACACGGTCGGACATTGATTGGACATTCCGACAACAAAATCCATGGATTTTTTCTGACGGATGTTGGCTCGAACTTGTTTTGCATACACACGGTCACACAAAGTTGTCGGAAAATCCGATCGTTCTGAATGTGGTGACGTAAAACACATACATCAGGACTATAAACGGGGCAGTAGCCAATAGCTTTCGTCTCTTAATTTATTCTGAGCATGCGTGGCACTTTGTGCGTCAGATTTGTGTACACGTGATCGGAATTTCCGACAACGAATTTTGTTGTCGGAAAATTTTATAGCAAGCTCTCAAACTTTGTGTGTCGGAAATTCCAATGGAAAATGTGTGATGGAGCCTACACACGGTCGGAATTTCTGACAACAAGGTCCTATCACACATTTTCCATCGGAAAATCCTATCGTGTGTACAGGGCATTAGGCTCCATGCACACTGGGCTTAAAAAAACGTCTGTTCTCTTGGCAGTAAAAAACGCTCATATAGAGCATTTTTGTACAAAGTTTAGGAGAGTTTTACATTTTTTTTTCTGCCAGTAAGCTCCAATCAGAAATGGGAACCAGAAGGCTGTTTTCCTGCCTCTAAAAGTTGAGCTCAAAATATGCCTCTAAAAGTCCTAATGTGCATGGACACATAGGAGAACATTGAGTAGCTTCTACATGCAGAACACAAAACTCCTGTAGAAGCAATATTTTTTAAGCCAGTGTGCATGGAGCCTAATAAGTTGTCTCCTTATATTGAACATTAGCCTTGTGAGGCCTTCTATACATGATGTTATTTTAAGCACCACATAAAGACTATGCACTATTTCTGTTCCTTTTGTTTTCTTACCTATAAATTGTTAAAAGCTCAATAAATATTGTTGAAAAAAAAAGTAAAGCAATAGTATTACCTATAGCAACTTGTCTTATGTTAATTTTCATACTGTAACTAGCACTGGAAATGTAACAGCTAAATCCAGTCAATTCCCATAGGCTTCAAATCCTATTTTCTTTGTAACACCCTGCCGGTGTGACAACAAACCGATCTATGAATATCTCAGAGGCATTCAAGCAACCCATGCCTGTTTTCTTTATACCAAATCTGTCTATGTCAATTATTGGTGGGGAGCTAGTTAAAGGAATTCATAGCCAGAAGGTAAAGAAAGGACAGTTCCTAGCAAAAAGACTTAGATTCTCAATGGTAGTGGCTCATTAGTGAATTAATAGGTTGGGCTCTTTGGAAACATATAATTTAAGAAGTGAAAATGTGAACTGTGGGGCGTGTAACATGAATTCAATCTTCAGAAACTGAGATCAGAGTATGAACAAGAGAGGGACAATGCATGGCTCTTAATAATATGCCATATTGACAGTTTTCAGTCAGGAAACTGCTTATCTCTACCAAGCAACATTTTGTTCTTAGACAATAGTGTTTAGTCAACAGGAATGCCATTTTCTATAGACTGCAGTGAGCACTAACTTCTTGGCAAGAAAGCATTCTGGCATATTGAGAATTGTTAGAAGCAACTGCTGGGACTCTGCTGTGACCTTGTCTTCTTTGTATTAAAAAGTACGCTGCGGTTCCCCTAGGAACACCCTGCTCTGAATACCCTCCTGTGATAAGTGCTATGCAGAAATCTCAGCGTCTCTTTTCATCTTCTGCTCATTTATATTGCACTGGGGCCAAAAGAATTTTTAGGAGAACAAATACAGGAAGATCCTTAATTTTTAGAGTGTACATTATACTAGCACTTCTTTTTAATAAAGCATAACATTTCCCCTCCCTTAACTAGAGGGAAGCTTACTAGCATGTTTGGAGACATTCCACTATCATATCCTAATTGCTTCACATTCCATCTATATCCTGTCTATGAACTGACAGCTTAATGAACAAGAGAAACTTACACTTTTATATATAAAGGCAGAGAGCAATGTTGAAAATTCATGAATTCACTGAAACCAGCTAGATAATCTTTCACTGACCTGACAACTAAATGTAAACAACTACATTGGTTGCCATTGCAACTCTGCACAACGTTATTGCTCTTTGCACTGCTTTTTTGACTAAAGGCACATTCTGATTATAATCAGCAACCTATTGTCTATGAGCTACCCACAAACAATTCTGCAGATGCTCAGTCGAGGCAATAGTGATTGGACAGGTTAGAAATCTTTGTAATGCCCTAATAGGCTGGCAGATATTTGCTGCATGCCTTTCGTACCCTGGTCCTCTGGCTAAGCATTAATAACCATCCAAGGTTCCTGAAGGTTTAATCTATTAGATAACCACCCATTAATGTCAATTGCCAACTGAAGACTGGTAGTTTTGCATGCTTTTATGAAGAATAACCCTCATTTATCAGTGGCTGAAACAAAGAACGGGTTGCATATAGTAGTCAGCACCCTTCTTTAGAGTTGCAGATATACCATTTCTTGTTTCACAAACCTTGGTAAATGCCTATGTTTCTGCTTCTAGGATCTCCTGGCTCTAGGGCAAAAGTAACCTTTCTCAACCAAGGTTCCATGGAACTCTAGGGTTGTTCAAGTCCCCCCCTCCTCCATCATATCCCTCTATACATGAGAGCCCTCCATCTAATCAGAGGCCCCTCATCATATCAGAGTCCCTCATGACACAGTTCCCCCAATGGCTCTGGCAGCATGGCAGAACATGGGACAAACTGCATGCTATATTTGCAGGAAAACCAATAGCACCAAGGTAAAAAGGTCAAAAAGGAGAAAAGCTGAGTTACATAATTTCAGAAGCAGTGTGATGATGTCATAGACCTGAAAGTGTTGACATAGTCTATTCTAAAGCACTGGGAGCATCCAAATATTAATCTTCAACTGGCTTCTGCTAAAAACAGGCATCACTCAAAACAGGAATCACTATTACAGCTGCAGCCTTGGCTAGGCAGCATCCATGGTAGTTTCTACAATGTAAATAAAGCCCAGTACACTATTTGATAAGAAAGCACAGCATAACCTTGTTAAAGCCCAACTCCGGGACAAATAAAACTCCTCCCTTGCAGCTGTCAGCTTTGCAAGGGTTAATTGATTGTTTCTATCTAGGGGACAGAAAAGCAGTTTTACTAATCTCCCGCTCCCCCAGCAGATGGTGCTCCCCTGTGCTATGGTGGTGGACTGTTCCCCAGCATCCCCACATCCAATGCAGGGCCTTTTCCCACCAGAGCATAGGGGAAAAGGGGTTGGAGATTGGTCTAGCAGCACGGAGGAGGCTGATGGAGCGGAAGATCAGGTAAGTTAAACTGTTTTACCAAGTCCCCTAGACTTGCAGCTCCCTACTGCAGGGGGGCATTTTTACTTTTACTGGTGTTCAGGTTTAAAGAAGAACTCCATCTTTCTGCACACTTTACATTGTTCCTTTGGGCCAATACTGCACTGTGTTCTGAGTACGAGCCTGTCTCATACCCGGAACACAGAAGAATCTAACGCAGCGGCGCTCAGCCGCTCAGAGCAAGCAATGTATTCTAGCGATGACTACAAAGCTTCCTCTGATTGGTTGAGTCAGAGGTTGTGACATGATCAGTCCGCCTCTCTGACTCAGCCAATCAGAGGAAACTCTGTATTCATTGCTAGAATACATTGCTTGCTCTGCGTGCCGCTGCAATAGACTCTTCTGCGTTCCAGGTATGGCACGGGAAGACTCGGCTCACACCCGGAACACAGTATGGTATGCTGTATGTAGCTGCAGCTACATACAGTTCATACCGCACATCTAGCTGCCTCACAGGTTAGTGAGGGACATAGTTTGTTTGGGCCAAGTTGGCCCAAACAAACTATGTAAATTATGTGTAAAGATGGTGTTCTCCTTTAAACTAAAGAAAGAAAATGTGTTCATTAGGAAGGTGAACCAACATAGGTTGGTGTGCTTGTAGGAAGCTTATTATTCTTAATATCTAATTATACCGAGCTAAAATACATTTCAGTTTAAAATATTAAGGCGTTTACATCAACCAGAGCAAGAGTTTTTATTTTGGTTGGTCAGTTTCTTTTTCAGGCCCCATAAGAAAGACATATTCACAGACATAATTTAGCCCAAATAAAGGTGGATGATGTATTTCTCAAGTATCACTTAGTCTTTAAATAATGACAACATTTCTACTGAGGCTGCAGTGACATTTTAGAGCTTTGCAAGAGTGTGCAAAATCATGCACAAAAAAAAGTGTAACGTGCTTGTGTTGCCACAAAGTTCGATGCTCAAAAAGGTGTGTTAGCCACTTTGCCACAGATAGGGCAGCCCACTGCATTGAATAAGCTGCCCTATGCTTGTGGAGTAAAAACATGCATTCACAGAATGCTAAATGTGAATGTAATCTCCTAGAGTGTAAGCTCTAAGGGTCGGTTCACACTAGGGGTGGCACGACTTGCAGGTCGCCTCGCCTCACACGACTGCCACGGCGACTTGCAAAACGACTTCTGTATAGAAGTCTATGCAAGTCGCCTGAAGTCGCCCCCAAAGTAGTACAGGAACCTTTTTCTAAGTCGGAGCGACTTGCGTCGCTCCGATTAGAACGGTTCCATTGTACAGAAAGGGAGGCGATTTGTCAGGCGGCTAGGTCGCCTGACAAGTCGCCCCTGTGTGAACCAGCTCTAACGAGCAGGACCCTCTGATTCCTCCTGTAATAAATTGTATTGTAAATCTACTTTCTGCCCTCAGCTCTGCGCAAACTGTTGGCGCTAAATAAATCATGTATAAAAACAATAGTAAATGTACAGTATCTCACAAAAGTGAGTACACCCCACATTTTTGTAAATATTTTATTATATCTTATCATGTGACAACACTGAAGAAATGACACTTTGCTACAATGTAAAGTAGTGAGTGTACAGCTTGTATAACAGTGTAAATTTGCTTACAATTGCGGCCACACATAATATTTGAGCCCAATTTGGACATTTTCACTTAGTGGTGTACTCACTTTTGTTGCCAGCGGTTTAGACATTAATGGCTGTGTGTTGAGTTATTTTGAGGGGACAGCAAATTGACACTGTTATACAATCTGTACACTCACTACTTTACATTGTAGAAAAGTGTCATTTCTTCAGTGCTGTCACATGAAAAGATAGAATAAAATATTTACAAAAATGTGAGGGGTGTACTCACTTTTGTGAGATACTGTAACTGTTATTCCGAGTTTAACAATAATAAACTCCTGGATTCCTCTAATTTCCCCCAGAGACACACATACTGTACAACCGACTGCGACTGTACAATATGTTGGTTTTGGATCAATGATATAGCCATTTGACAATAGAAAACATCCAGAAAAGAACATCAGATAAAAATAACACAATTTGCTTTAATACATTTTTTGATACTGAATACAGCAACAGTAAAGAAACTAAACTGCTCCAAATCGCTAATCTTTGTATTTGCTTTATGAAGTATAAATTACATGCTGCTACAATATAATCCTTGGAGTAATGTCTTTCGATGTTTATTACAGCCCTGTCATTTTAATCAGGCTGACAATATTATTGCTGAGGTTATAATGGTATCAAACATGGTTTGATTTACGTTGATGTTATATGGGGAAATGCTGCCACCTAGAGGAACAAATGATGTATTGCAAGTGTTACTTGATGGTACACACAAGAAGAGATACAACTATTTTGTTTTAAAACACAACATACAGTACCATATACTCTACATATTTGTCTCATACGTAAGCCTACAAATTTAGCATTTTAATAGCTTAAAAAATGGAAAAGCTAAAATAAGTCTAAGCTAATATATAAACCTAGCTAGCTAATGGAGAACCACGTACAGTAAATTTATATATAATTTAGCCTTTACATAGTGACATCTCATCCTAGTAACTAAGGAGGAACTAGTAACCCTACTTATGTATTTTAAAGTTGAACTATAGGCAATTTTTTTTTTTTATTTAGGATAGAGTAAGGGAGGGTTATAACACCTGTCAGATTTTTTTTCGCTACCTGTGCCCCATTGTGGAGATTTCCCTTCACTTCCTGCCCACAGCCAAACAGAAAGTGAGAGGAAATCCTTGTAAATGAAGGGAGTTTTTTGGGGACCCCCAGGTCACCAGAACTAGTGTCCCAATTGGAAGATTTTCTTTTATTTTCACTTTCAATAATAATGGTAAACAGGACAAATAGAGGGGGTGAATCTCCTTAACAGGGCACAGACAGCAGTAAAAACTGACAGGGGTTCTAATCCCTTTCCACTCTATCCAAAAATGTAAAAAATCCTGCAATGTGTACACTCAGACACAGTCAGGGGCCAAGGAATACTTTGTTGCCAGTACTAAACAAAGTATATTTAGTCTCGGTACTAAACAAAGTATATTTAGTCTCCTGCTATATTAGATTTAAAAAAAAAAGCACAGAAGAGTAAGGTTTTGGACTTTACATATACCTCTATAGTCACTATAAAAGAATAGATGCAAAAGTTTGTCTAAAAAGATTTGTCTTTTATTTTATACAATCTAAAAGAAAGCACATATTGCTAACAACAAAATACATTACAGTAACAGACGCAGTAAGACTTTGAAGGTCAACGTGTTTTTGCAGATCATCAGCTTCTTCAGGACCGCCAAAATTTAGTACATAGAAAGTATTTAATCATAGGAATTTAAAAACAAGTCTATAAAGAAAAAAAATATATATAAACATGGTCATCAGAATTACAAATTCATTAATTATTGGTACAGGTCAAAACAGCATATTTTCAAAGAATATCCGTACATGCCTCATGTGAAATACTATGGGATAAAAAAGAGAAAAACCCCCAAAGGGTAAAGCAACCCCCCAAGGGTAGGACATCCCAAGGATATCAAATAAAGATATATATACTTACTTGACCAATATAGCAATGTTGTCACATGCATACTTATGTGGAAAGAGAAAACAAGGGATCCAAAGAAAAAGCCTGCCGGCCCATGGGAAGGTGATCCTCAGACAGAGAATATGCGCCAAATTAACTAGGAATGCAAGACATAAGAGTATATATAAGCTGGGAACCATGTGTATAGATGAAAACAAAGAGGACCACTAATGTGATACTATAATGCTGAAAAGGCAAAAAAGACAAAGAAAAAGAACAATGCTTACCCATTCAGAAACGATAAATGGGTATAAAACGTGAATTATGATCAAGGGCAAGGTCCGTATGTATTGTGATTTATAAGATATAGTGGTAAAGGGTAATCTAACTAGACTGGTATTAAAATATATATATATATAAAAAAATATATAAATAAGGCAAGGATCAATATGTAGAAAAGTTAGGCAATATGTAGGCAATATGTAGTAAAAATTAGGCAAAAAAAACCCCCCAAAAACAAAAAAGAACAAAAACTTTTTTTATATTATTCTTAGGATGATGGAATCCGGACTAACCCTTTAGATAAAGATGTAATGCATATACACCTGTTAGTTAGATTGTCAAGGACAAAGCCAACAGCCTTGAAGAGATGTATTGATTATGGTGGTAAGAGGTATTAAGAAGTAACAATGGCCTCCCAGGTGTCAGTAAGATCCTTTAGAACCTAAAAAATTTTCAATAGTCAATGATGAACAAACTATTGACAGACTAAAATAAGGTAAAGGCACATAAAGTGTCGCTACCAATAGGTCTGGTCCTATGTTGAAAAAAAAAAGTCCTGACCTTAGAAAAATTTCTTGGATAGTGTGTCATGAGGGTGAGCCTATATTTATACCTGCCCGAGGGTCCTTCAAAGGCCGCTGGGTATGACGTGGGTGGGACCAGCAGGGCCTCTTCTCCCCCCTCCCACTATCCCCATAATGTGGGGATAGATGGGAGGGGGGAGGAGAGGTCCTCCAGGATTGATGTGGACGATCCTGGGACCGCACTGCTGGTCCCACCTACATCATACCCGGCAGCCCTTGGAGGACCCTCAGGCAGGTATAAATAGAGGCTCACCCTTATGGAGTTGGTCATATCTCTCTGGAGGATGAGACACACTATCCAAGACATTTTTCTAAGGTCAGGACTTTTTTTGCAACGTAGGACCTGACCTATTGGTAGCGACACTTTATGTGTCTTTACCTTAATTTAATCTGTCAATAGTGGGTTCATCATTGACTATTGAACCTTTTTAAGGTTCTAAAGGATATTACTGACAACTGGGAGGTCATTGTTATATCTTAATACCTCTTACCACCATAATCTAAACATCTCTTCAAGGCTGTTGGCTTTGACAATCTAACTAATGGGTGTATATGCATTACATCTTTATCTAAAGGGTAAGTCTGGACTCCATCACCCCCAGAATAATATAAAAAAATGTTTTTGTTCTTTTTTTATTTTTAATTATTACTATGTACACATTGATCTTTGCCTTATTTATATTATATATATATCTATATCTATATCTATATATATATATAGATATAGATATATATCTATATATATATATATATATATATTTTTTTATATCAATCTAGTTGGATTACCCTTACCACTATATCTTATGTATTACAATACAACCAGACCTTGCCCTTGATCATAATTCACCTTTTTTTTACCCATTTATCGTTTCTAAATAGGTAAGCATTTTTCTTTGGCTTTTTTTGCTATTCAGCATTATAGTACCACATCAGTGGCCCTCTTTGTTTTCGTCTATATACATGGTTCCCAGCTTACATATGCTCTTATTTCTTTCCTAGTTCATTTGGCAGATCTTCTCTGTTTGAAGATCACCTTCCCATGGGCCGGCAGGCTTTTTCTTTGGATCCCTAGTTTTCTCTTTCCACATAAGTATGCATGTAACAACATTGCTATATTGCTCAAGTAAGTATATATATTTTTATTTGATATCCTTGGGATTTATTTCACATGAGGCATGTTTGTAGTATCTGTATGGATATTCTATGAAAATATGCTGTTTTGACCTGTACCAATATTTAATGAATTTGTAATTCTGATGATCATGTTTATATTTTTCTTTCTTTATAGGCTTGTTTTTAAATTCCTGTGATTAAATACTTCCTATGTATTAAACTTTGGCTGTCCTGAAGAAGCGGGTGATGCGTTAAACGCGTTGACCTTCTCCAAAGTCTTAATGAGTCTATTACTGTAATGTATTTTGTTGTTAGCAATGTGCGCTTTCTTTTAGATTGTATAAAATAAAAGACAAATCTTTTTTGGACAAACTTTTGTATCTATCCTTTTATAGTGACTATAGAGGTATATGTAAAGTCCCAAACCTTACTCTTCTGTGCTTTTTAAAAAGAGTTACCGGGATAATACCCCTGTGTTAGTTGAATGAAATTCCTGATATATCTGAGTTCCCCCTTTTTTTGGAGATCGAGGACACCCCAATTCTAGTACATTAGTTGACTGAACTGTGTCCTGGGCAAGTGCTTTCAATATCACATGGTTGAAGTGCTTGGGCGCTCCCTTGTGTTCACTTGGACTTATTGATTTTATCATTTGTCAGTGACATTGTTCCTCCTGTTTCCCCACTTGCGGTCCACACTTTGCTGTCGTTTGCTGGATCTGGATGGTGGGGAACCCCTGCCTATGGGAGCAATAAGGGCATCTGGGGATCTACCTTGAATAAGTGCGTGTCCTCGAGTAGTTTTTCTTTGTTCTGAAGCTTTTTTGCAAAACAAGTGGAAGTAACTACTTGCTCACCAGAAAATTAAGACATTTGTTAATGAGACTTGCAAATGTATCGCTAATATTTTGTGCTGACATTTGTGGATGCTTCCACCTGTTATTAAAATATGTTTGTCTTTTAAAAAAAGCAGTTATGTATCAATAAAATATCCAATTTTAATTGTATGCACTTCAGTGATTTTTGGCACCTCTAAAGTCCCACTACCTCAGATTTTTGTTTTTGAATAGTTATGTTATTAGGAATGCGGTGCCTAGCTGGCCTTCCCACAAACAACCCTTTTTTTTCTAAAAGTTACAATCAGAGTCTACACTTACTGATCTGCAGGACTGGCTGCAAAACATGGTTCCCGTCATTTCTCCTGCCTTGTGTCTGCTGTGCAGGAAATGCAGGATAATCATAGGTGTGCGCAAAGGTTGTGTCAGGTGTGCCTGGGTACACCCTAATCACCCCGTTTGGATTAGCATTATTGCTCTAGGTGCCAGTGGGGAGATGGGAAAGATCTCCAACTGAGTGACCTGCTTGAAGCCTAATGCAATAGACTGTGCACACCTATGGGGATAATAATCAGCTGTGTGGGATTCCTGTCAAAATGCGTGGAGGTCCCGCCCAATCCGGGACTGTTGTAAGGTATGACTGAGTCTACCAATCATGCTTAATATCCAATAGCTTGGTGCCAGAAGTAAAAAGTTAGAAGCAAATACTATACCACCCGACATATTCCACCAAATGTAACCCATGCAAGAGAATTGGACCCCAGTGTAACCGTGAGTCACACACTTGGCCCGCAGTTGCAGCGCAGTATTTACTTACAAAATCCCCATTCAGCTGTCAAAAAAAGAGGCAAAGAGGCATTCAGGAGGAGTATAGCCTAATGAATGCCTGGCATCCACTCATCTACCATCAGCAGGAGCAGCAAGGATGGTGGCAGGTGTGGGCAAGCCCTAAGTATGATGTTACCTGTCTGCTATTCCTGTTGCTTCATCACTAAATTGCAAATGTCATACCCCCTACACTAAACTATCAGTTTGACTAAGGATATAATTATTTAAACAATATATTACCTTATATATACAGGACTTGGCATTCAGGAAGAATAGTTCAATTGTAGCATTATCCTTTAGGTAAGATATACTTTCAATGTAAAACCTGCAAGACAAAAGAGATGAATGAAAAATAAACAATATGAAGTGCGGAGGAATACATGAGTCTTTCTATCAAGCTGGTAAACTTTTTAGATCCTCTATTTAGGCACTTTAACATTTCATTTATTGGGTTTCAGAGCATGTGAAAAGCTGGAAATAGAATTTATGGTACTGTATTGTAGTGGAAGAGTACAGAGGTACAGGTGAGTGGTACTGGGCCAAAATGTAAGTGGGGTACTAGACTTGGCACTGCAAAACAGGTGGCCCACTACAAAACATGTTATCTATGAAAATCAGAGGTACACAGCCATAACCACAAGTAATGAAATAATTATGCCCCGTAGCAATCCCCCCCACTCTTCCCACATCCCCGGTCTACAGCTCCAGCATCTTTGTTTGGCACTTTCAATACTTTTGTTTAACTAGTCATTCATGTCGGAAATCTCACCCCTCTTAAGCTTCAAACTACCTCCTTCTGTTGTAGACACATTGGGTGCTGATCCCTGGAGCCTGTTCTCACTCCGTATAAACACTAGATAAAATGAAAAATGCAGTGCTGACAATTTCTTTACATTTATTATTCTCACTCTATAATGCTAAACAAAGATAAGAACCAAAGGGCTGCACGTTGGTACAGTATCACTTCTTTTGGCAAGTTTTATTGCACAAACAGTACACTTTGGTTGCCTCCATCTGAAGGATCAGCCCTCAAACATGTTTCACCCTTCTCGGCTTAGTCGCAGAGTTCTTCACAGCTAAGCCGCGAGGGGTAAAATGTGTTGGAGGGGTGGTACTTCAGGTACATGTGAGGAAGATGTACTGTTTTTGCATTAAAAGTTGCTGAGGGAAGTAATACTACTACAGTGCAGCCCTTTGTTTCTTACCTTTGTTTAGCATTATAGAGTGAGAATAATAAATAGATAATTAAGTAATAAACATAGGTGTGCGCTGCCTGTTGTATTAGGGTGTGCACACCAAAGCTCAAACACTCATGCATGTGAGTGTATGTATATACAGTATATACAGTATATGATCGCCCTGCCTGCAGATTCAGAGTGAAAGCCAGTATCTCTCCCTCTCCCTCCCGCTGGCTTTCAGCTGCTGGAGGGATAGACACACACACAGTGCATTGTTCTGCAATTGTCCTTCTGTCCCACATTTGATTTCCCCCTGTTTGCTCGGGCCCCCCCCCCCCTCCCCCCACTGCGCCACTGGCTTCCCTCTCCCGTGGGCGGATGAAGCACGGGGAGAGTGGGGGAAGGGGCTGGTAAATATGTCATTTACCGGCTCCTTCCCTCAGTGTCCATGCAAAACTGACCATAGTAAACTGTGTTTAAGCTGCTTCAGTTTATGAATGTACAGGAGCCTCTGTCTCCTGTTTATTCATCTTTAATTCAACTGAGGTTACAGAGAAAGGTAAGGAAGAATTTGTGTCCTCAATTCTTTTCTCTGTCTCAAAAGTGAGATCCCCTGAGATTTCATTCAACCCCCCCCCCCCCCCCCAACAGCACTGTAAAAAATAAAATGTAAAAAATAATTTAAAAAATGTAAAAAAAAAAAAAAGTTAAAAAATTGGAAAAAATAAGTTTACATTTCTTTTAATATTTTGCAATTAGGGGGGCCATGTCAGGTAGGCTGTAGGGGGCCCCATGATTTCTAATGCCAGCCCTGCACCACAGTGCATGCCATGAGCATTGTGCTGTGCTGCAATGTGGGTCCCATGGCACCTACTGTCCTTGCGTGTTAGGACACCATACCAAAATGGATGCCAACACAGAGGATTTGATTTTCTAACACTGGAGAGTGCAAAATCTGGTTCAGCTGTGCAGGAAAGCTATTTAATTCCTAAGTTCAACTTGTTCAATTAAGCTTTGACAAATGTAAAACCTGCAAGCTAAATGGTTTCTATGCAGAGCTGCACCTGATTTTGCACTCTCCAGTTTTAGTAAATTAACCCCTATGTGTTATGTGCATTGTGGTAATGCTAGGTAAATAGTCAAATGTCCTCTCAACAGTTACATTTTATTGCAATGGTTTAAATTATTTTTGTAAAAAAATGATACAGACAGTATTATATTTATCCATAATCTTTTGACTGTGAAATTAAAAAGGCATTCATATAGTGAATGCTATCAATATATGTATTCACCCCATACTGTTATCGGAATACAATATTATTTTAATTGTAGAGGAAGTTTAAAGCAGCACCACAATAGACTGAGGCACAAAAACATTAACCACAGCATTCACTTTGCTTCCTACTGCTCTAAAGTCAAGATGGACTAAAAAACTCTCATGCAGAAATAACATTTTCTTTTACTTTGTATAAGCTTTTATTCTGCATGTGAACAGATTTACTAAAACAACAACTGTAGACCAATTCAGAGACTTGCACAATTTCCTTCATGTTGCCTTCCATAATTTCAACACTAGAGGGTGCTGATGTACTTCATGTTAAAAGGTGAAATGGTCTCTACTGATACAAATAAAACAAAAAATAAAATGTGCTCTTACTTTAAGAATGAAAAATAAGCTCACGTGTCTGTTAAACACACTGGCAAAAACAAAATGAGCATACCAAACTAGCTGATATTTTGTGACAAAATTCTAAATGTACATGTATCTGAAACATACCCAATTAGGCTAATTTAAAGGTGCACAGCTGAGCCTATGCATAAAATGCAATAAGGTCCCATAACAATCAGAATTTTTTACTGCATTATAAACTGAACTATGATTGGTTGCAAAAATACTTGCACAATAATGTAATTTGCAAACAATTATTTGTGCTCAGTTAGTTATATATAAAAACCACAATTTTGAAATTGATTTTTAATAACAAATTGTGCTGGTAACAGAAAACAAAAGTCATATTGTGTGGGATTTGCATTCTCTGTTATTGTTTATGCATGTGTACAGAGACTTTTGGATCTCAGTTTTTACTGTTAATTGTTCTCAATAGCAAGAAGATAATCATTAAAAATCAAAGCTGTATTTTTACACTAAGTAGAGATGCATAGGCCTTTGTTAGACGTGTTACTATTACAGTATTACAGAACTATATATAGACTGTGCTTAATTAGCAGAGTGTAATAGAAGGAGGAAGATGATTATAGAGCGACTAGAGAGTGTTTACCAGGCACATCCAGAGACAGGAGGGGAGGGAGGCAAGCAGGGCCCAGTGCAGACACAATTATCATCTGTTGGGAGCTGACACCAGACTGCAGACTAAGTTTGCCAGTGTCGGGAAAGCGGGAGTCAAGGAGATAAGGAGTTCCCAAGAGAATGAAGGAGGCCTTGTTATGAAGACACAATCACAGATGTGATTTGACTGCACTTTCACAATATCGTGACATCAGTACAGAAAAAAAAAAAGAGGAATCAGACAGAAGGCTGTTTTACAGATTGAAGGCCTGAATTGTCTTCGAATGGATTTCCTGGCATGATCATTAAACTACACACGCTTGTTTCCTTTATGTTTTAAAAAACATACATATTTTTTAGTACCATATTTAAAAAATGTGCCATCAAACTTTGAATCACAAACACAACATGCATGAAAAAGAAACACCTTATCTGCACTCAAGTGTAACAAAACATGACATTGGATCCTAAAGATTATAAGGAGGCTCATTGCTCCATTCAATCCATACGATGCCCAGAATCCACTCATGGACTTGCTGCTTTCCTTAGACTAGGGAAATCTATAGTTCCAAAGGAAAGCCCAAAAAAAGGGGGGCACCAGCCTAATGCATGATCATGAGCACCAAAATGTAAAAACATACTCACAAGGGTATTAGATACAAAAGCTTGTGGAAAAAAAATCCAACAACAACAGTATCTTGGACCTCTATGACCTGGGAGACCTCAGAAACATTGCATAAACCACTGCAAGAATCCTAACATCAAGGGATATAACCCCTTCTCCCTTGAAACACATTAGCATGTTTGCAATGGTTTGCTAAGTCCAGAAGTGTTTGCGTGGACAGTAAAAGTTGACCTAGGTACAAAAGGAACTTGGGAAGGGGGAGGGGGTGGGAGGGGTAGGAAGTTGCCCCCTCTGAATGGAGGGGCAGGGGGAGTACTGCTCCTGGAAGGGGTCACTCATTAGAGGGGATGTTTCCAGAAGCACAAGACAGTCCAAAGGGTTACAATTCAGCCATTGTACTGTGTCCTGCAAATCTGGGAGGAGAGATTTTGTGTCATTATCTGCAGGTAGAGGTTTATGGCTTTAAAATACTGTATATCTAAGGTCGCTATGTCATTCTGAATCTTTTCTCCTGTTTTGTGCAATGTAGATGTAAGATCTTCCATGGAGGTTGTCATTGATCTCTGAGTAGAACTTATTTTGGTGGGTGGGGAATTCTGCTTCCACAAGGGAGGGTTGCAATCTCCTTCTGCATTCAGTAAGTGGACCATTAGAAATACCCTTTGTCAAGCCACATCGGCAAGCCGCTGGTTTCTGACCCAGTTCTACCATGGTGAACTGCTTGAACATATCTATTACAGTATTCCAGAATTGTTGTTTCTTAATTTTCTTGACAATACCTTTCATGTCTTTTTATACCTAGATATGGCCACAAGACATATCCTGGATGGTGCAATTAGTCAGACAATGCAATTAGCATCGTTGGATTATTACTCTAAGAAGATCACAAACAGGACCAGCCCACCTATAGTGCATTTTTCCCTAGAACAATGTAGTCCAAGCTGCAGGGATTCTGCATTCAGTACCATTCCCAAAGCATTAAAGTGTATAAAAAATGATATATTGCAGTTTACAAGTCCTTAGATGTAGTGGCTGTATTAATTTCTTTTTTTTTTTTTTTTTAAGTTTTTTTTTAATTGTATATTTACCTAACAATTCTATAAATAACACATTTCCTGTCCTAGGATGACTACACTCAGTCAGCCCACTGTATCTGTAGAGGGAGCCACAGGCTACTCTCCTAATTTGCACTACTAACCCCCCTCCTCCACTCCCCACCTCTGTTTAATAGGGGGTGTTCTATTGTAGTTCATAGAAGGTAGCTGGAAAAACTGATAAGATAGTTTGAGATATCAGTTCAGAACAAAGAGAGTTAGGCCGAGCATACATGGATCGAAGCTGACAATTTTCTATCTATGTATGGGCACTGTAGTTGTACAGACATCGATCTACCAGTCAACTTCTGTACAACCGCCCTGTCGGATTTTCCCCACTCGATCAGCACACAATCACACCCCAGATGATGTCCAATAGGACGAAACGGGTCGGATGACGCTCGTGGAGCCATTGAAGTCCCTTTCTGATGCATCTTTGGATTTTTTAAGCACTATTCAAGTGGATTTGTGTAAGTGTACATCTGTTTTTACAATAAAACGCCTTTTATACAGTTTTACACTATGTGTGGCCATTTATTCCCTACATATATGTTCAGGAGCGGCCTTCCTTTTTGACGTTTGCTGCCCATTGGGAGTTTGTTCATTTAAAGTGGATCTTCTCCATCCAACCGGTGAAGGGGTGTCTATAGACCATCCATCGGATACAGCTGGACAAGGTTGAGGTATTACCTCATATATGCTTGATTGACTCATTACAAACCAGTATATGAGTCCCCATTCTCTGGTAAGCATGCCCATTTTACTCCTTGGTGGTGGATTGCACAAACCAGTGACAAGTATTTTCTCTATTGTGCCTTCACATGGGTATCTTCATCTCAAGGATTTCAATTTCTTGGTGGACTATCTTTCATTAAATTCTTATTTTAAAGCAACTGAATTTGATGCATTCATCATTTTTGCATTATTGATCACAGCATGGAATTCACTATTTTATTTTGTTGTTGGGCTTTATGTTTTGCTATTTGTGTGCATATTCACAGTTTTATGACTTTATTGTCATACCTATTGATTAGATACTTGTTCATTGCACAGTATTATTTTTTCACTTTTTACACCATGAGCGCTGCATTATTATTTATATTTTAACTGCAGACTATAGCCTGCAACACTGATCAGAGTATTCTAACAGTAGGTAAGATTCACCGCTGTCAGAATACAATAGCTCAGCGGGGAGGATTCCCTCATCTCCATCGAGTGTGTGGATGGGGGGAATCAATCCGTTTTTTTTGGTTCAAACTCTTGGTTGAACGAAAAAAAAACAGACTCATCTATAACATAAACGGTTATTTCATTATATTTGTCAAAAAGTAGCCTAGAAAAATGAGACTAATATAGCCACCACATCTAAGAATTGATAAGCTGCAATATATTTGTTTTTGGGTTTAGATATCTTTTAAGGGTCCATGCACACTGGCTTAAAAAAAATGCTGCTCCTAGAGAAGTTTAGCGTTTAGAAGCAACTAATATTTTCCTATGTGTCCATGCACCTTGGGTAATTTATAGGCATATTTTAAGCTCAGTGTTTAGAGGCAAAAAAACCCCTTATGTTTTGCATTTTTGAGACCAGTTTTCCAACAGAAAAAAACTCTACACGCTTCTAAACGCTAGTCCAAAAAACGCTACAATGAACGTCTTTTTCTGCGAAGAGCACTGGCATTTCTTTTAGCCAGTGTGCACTGACCCTGAATGAAGCACTGCTGGTGTTGTGACATCTATATATTTGTGTATTCTAGAAACAGATAATCAGATTGTAATTTATAATGAAATTTATAATGAAAAGAACATGCATATAGCTTCCAATTAGATGTTATTCTCAACACTCCCAATGTGACAGTTTTTTTAGAGTCTATGGGTTGGAAAAGCATGTATTTAGACTGCTTGCAGGTGCAGAAGAGCACAGGGTGGTTACATATACCACATATACGTATTTCAACTGTGTATATGGCTGATTTCCAGGAGTTCCACTTGCAGGAAGATTTATGTTATCAATTTTGAAGACATAAACATACAAATTACAAGCTAAATATATTTAACACACTTCACATAAAAAATGGAAAGACCAAGTTATTCCACGTCAGCTAATGAGCATCTAAATAACTACTCTGACTTGTAATGGTGACCTAGAACATAATAGGGGGGTTTATTTAAACTGGTGCACATAGAAACTGGTGCAGTTGAGCATAGTAACCAATCAACTTTCAGGTTTTATTGTTAAAGCTTAATTGAACAACCTGAAGCCAGAAGCTAATTAGTTTCTATGCACCAGGTTCTGCATGCTCCAGTTTTAGTAAATCTCTCCCAAATACCTAAGAGAGCAAAGTCCGTAATGTGTTTAGTGGAGGTGGCCTGGACACATTTATGATTACATTGCTGAATTTCATGTGTCAGATGGAGCATCTAATGATTAAAGATATTTGGGAACAGTGGCGGCCCGTCCTGCGCCGCCCCCCAAATCCATGTGCCTGGCCCCTAATCTACATGCCGGGCGGCGCATGGATTACAATGGGGTTTTTGTTTTTTGAAGCACATGATTAGAGCCTGAGGCAGAGCACTACGCCCTGAGCCCACCCAGTTGTATGACAATAGCGAATTAATATTTGCTATTGTCTTGCTGATGATCCTCCCGGCCAATCAGGAAGCCCTGATTGGCCAGGGAGTCTTAGAACTCCCTGTGTGCTTGTCTGCAGCTCTTCTCTCCCTCACGTTCGGGTTGCTCCGCTTGCTATGTGGGGGTACCTGTAGCCATTGGCTCCCAGTGTTGTCAATCAAAGTCAGTGAATAGGGAGCAGGGGGGCGGGGCCGAGTCCTTCTGTCTGTCAATGGAGCAGCTTCCCATGGGGGCACTGGACAAAGAGAAGAAGCCAGGAGAGCCGGCGGGGGACCCCGAAAAGAGGAGATTCAGGGTCCCTCTGTGCAATTCCTTTGCACAGAGCAGGTAAGTATAAAGAGGTTTGTTATTTTTTTAAATGTTTTATTTTTTTCTTTACAATCATTTTAAGCTTTGACAAAAAAACCTGGAAGCTGATTGGTGGCTATACAGAACTGCACCAGATTTTGCACTCTCCAGTTAGGCCTCTTTCACACTGACGGACCGACACTGTCCGCTAAAAACAGACAAATGGGGATGCGCTCCCCATTCATCTGGTGGATCGGATCAAATGACAGTCGGATGGAAATGGACAGACAGTCCGTTTTCATCTAACCGCTCCTTAGGAACAGTGGGCTGTGTTCATGTCTGCTCTGCATCAGGGGAACAGACAAGGACCTGTCATCCGCCTGCTCAGCGGGGATCAGCCGAGAGATTCCCTGCTGAGCAGGCGAATCTGCTGGCAGACTCCACCAGTGTGAAAGGGGCCTTATAATTAATGAACCCCACTGAGTTTATTTGATAAAGGCAAATATGCTGTTCACTTTGCAAGAAACTTTTCCTTTAGCTTTGCAAATGAGGCACAGAGGTACCATTAGTTCAGTCTGCACATTTTTGCATCATTTGCAGCAATTAATTAACCCATCACACTTACTACCCAAAAATTGTAATTTCCAGATATGTTCTGGAGTTCCTATCATTCCTATTCTCCATGCAAAGTCTTCAATAAATGATTGAAGAAATAATGGAACCACAAGACCAACTTCTGCTGGCACCTTTTAGAGTTTTTTTTTTTTGTTTTTTTTTACAATCTCACAAGGAGCATTTTACACACTATTTTATATAGTCTATTCTAGTTGGGTTAGGAAACATTCACTGATAAAATTTGTGAAAATACAAAATAATCACTTGCATCGCTTAGGGAATTACACCTGAAGCCCCCTTATTTATACAGTGAACATATTTAAAAGTATCCACTTAATATTCTGGCTGTGGTCATACTTGGCTGCATGATAAAATGAGGCTTCATTTAAGTACTTCACTTCTCTACTATCATTTTTTTAAAGAAATTAGTTTTCCGAGAACTAATTAAATGAATCAGTGAATATGCTGCTGTGAAATGAGTGAAGACTTCTACGGTTGGTAGACAGGATACATATATTCTACAGAATCAGCTCTGTCTCCAAGAAGAAGGGGAATTTTTTTCTTTAAAAATGCATGTTCAAATTCAGAATACGTAATCTTTTTCTGATGATATTCTGTTTGTGTGAAAACCAAAAACCTGCTGTTTTCACATAGCAGCAAACATCTGCCACAAGCCAGGACTACACTGCTTTGCTATTCAGGTCTTTTTTTCACAGCACACTTAAAATAGCCAAACTCCGTGCACCAATTAATAGGCTTGGCAAAGTGAAGTTAGAACTTTAATAAATTCAGTTAGAACATATTATATGATTTAGGTAAAAACATTTTGGCACATGCCAGATTAAAGAATATGTTACCCCAACATTTCATATTCCTGATAGGTGTCTGTGGTACCATGTACATGTATAAAAAAAAGTAAGCTGTTCTCTTTTTATTGCTTCATTTGCATACCTTCCAACTTTCTGAGATGGGAACAGGAGACACATATTAGCACAAGTATGTAGGCAAAGGATACCCGCTCTGCCACACCCCCTTAAAGGAGAATTATTAAAAAAAAATGATTAGTTAAACCCACAAGGGCTTTTTTTTTACCACTGCTATTCCTTTATATTGGCTTTTGGAATGTACAAATGCAGCAATTTAGAAATTGGATGAAAGGTTTAGCACTGACAAACACTTTTTGATAGATAAATAGTCCATTTTATATACAACTATATAGATCAGACCAAAATGAGGGACAAATGAGGTTACACTTTGTTCCAAATCAAGGGCAGTCTCTCGAAAATCAGGGACAGTTGGGAGCTATGCATTTGCGTGAAATCCCTGGTGTTCTTCCCAGCCCCCCTGTTCGCCTATAAAAAACTGCCCACACGAGGCATGAGAGCACAGACTGGCCAGTTTTCTGGCTGTAATGGGAACTCAGCCTTCTCAGCCAGTGGTTATCCCCTCTGCACTATAAATATACATATGTTTCTGTAACCTTCAGGTAGCCTCAATTTCTTCTTATAAGGGTGTGAAATTACTAACATACCTTTATTATTTAAAGCATATTCAGTTGTTCCCATTTCAAAATAATTATTTAGTACCATCTACAGAAGTTTGAATTCAGGGTGATAGCATCTATTGGTATAGATTGTAGAGTCAGTTTTTGAAGCATGCTGGCCTCCCCTGAAGGCTATTGCAAAAAATTTGCCTTACAATGATTATCATCATAAAATTGTATTCAATGGTATGGTATGGTATACAATGATATCATCATTAAATGGTATTAGCCTAAATCTAAACTTCTACTTGTCTCTAAGATGGTACAACATTCCGATGCGAGTACTAATTTTAAACATTTCCATTTCCCCACTGCTTAGAGTCTCAGTGTACATCATAGGCACAGCACTATTATATGAACATTCACTTCCAAATCTGCAGAAATTTCACAAAGTGGATTATTTCCCAAGATAGATGATATTTAACTGTCAGTTTATAGCTACAGATTCAAAATGGAATCGATAGATGAAATGGATTGGACCTAAAATGTTGGGCATTTCTGTTACTACCAATGTATGAGGGTGAGTAGTTTTTTATCTGCACTTTTGCTATAATAATCCTTAGGTTGGCTGTACTAATTACTGAGTGTGCATGTTGACAGATGGCACCTTTGTCGTTGCTTTATTGAATCTTTGATTTTCGTCACTTAACATGGCCGTGTCACTCTCTGTTTGCACCAAGGAAGAACAGCGAACAGTGATTCATTTTTTTTTTGTGGTCTGAAGGTGTACCAGGAGCCGAAATCCACTGAACGCTTTCATCACAATAAGGGTAAAGAGTCCTGTGCGTCTTCTGGTCCGTTTCAGGTCTAAATTCAGCTAAAAATTCGGGCTGAAATCGTACCTGAAACGGTGAATGGGGACGCACCAGACCCCTGCTGTGACCCCAGCCTACGGAAGTCATTGATTTGCCACAGACCAACATGTGCAAGAAATGGTGCATATATGGCCGACATTTTTTCTGAGGGTATATACAAGCTTGTGGAGTGCAGGAATAAGTGCATGGAAAAGCAAGGGGACCATGTTGAAAAATTATGTAACTGTCCATTCTCTACTAATCTTCTAATAAATTATAGAAATAGAATGTGGATAATTAATGAATCACCCTCATATCTTTTAACATTTATTATAAAATCGAATGATCATTTGACTTCATTCATCTATTGCTCTAATTGCGTTTTATTTTTGTTATGTTAACTGTACTTTCAAGTTGTATATTAAAATGTATATTTTCATTATATCTGTATTAATATTTTCCTTACACTAACTATCCAATAAATATATCACTTCCAATAATTTTCATTTAATAAAAATGTTCTCTATTTTAAGCTACAAGCACCAAAGGAATTCATATTCCAGTGTGAAAATAAAAGAAGCAGGAACAGTCTTAATGGCAGTTATTGCAGGCATCATTTGCTCCAGAATATTATCTGGATTACTCAAGGCACTAACAAATACTGGTTTCTATGCTTGCCGAAACACAGCCATTCAACGAGAGATGATTCATGGCTTTGACCCATATTCCCACAGGACTTGTAATTAAAATGTTGTGGCTAATTAAAGCATAGCCAAGAGGATAATGAAATAAATGAAACAACCAGGTCATTGCTAGCCAGTGAGTAACAGTTCTATATAGAAGAATTAATAAAACTAGACACTTTAACAGTGCAATAATCAGAACACATGGCTCTTGTTATATAAGAACCTTAAGCTGCACATACCACAGTTGATCCGAGAAGTTTACAAGTTTGCAAGTATCAGCATTTGAGTACTACCTACATTTTTTGGATCGTACAAGAAGGGGACTGTACAGTGACTGCATACATAGGAAACTGTATTCATTTAATGCTTTGATTGCCTCTATCATCCTGGCATTTGATAACTGAGAATTATTGATTAGATATTGATTGCTACTCCATTCTTTCACAAACATTTAGCAAGCTAAACCTAACTTGGGCTGATATGGCCATTGTGTATGCATGTGCACCTACACCGCTCTGACTCCTTTGTCTTGATCTATATCCACCAATTATGTCAACTGCTTAGCGCACATGTTGCCAACTAGTGTTGATTCCTGAAACACAATCAGTTATGGTTAATGGAAATCTGCAGTAAATGGTACAAAAAACAAACAACAAAACTATATTAAGTATAGTGGTAAATATGTTAGTGAAACTATATAAGTTAGACCCATTTGTTTTATCTTCAGGTGTATTTTCAATCAAACACACCTGCAGAGAACTTACTGAAAGCAACCCCTATGAAACGAATTTTGCTTTCCAAGGCACCAGTTTATAGAAATCAGTGTAAAGTATGGCTGGAGTTACTGTAAAGAATGGCTGGAGTTACTGGATATTTTACCATTTTGGACTAATTATCTTCTGCATGTTCGGTATTCCCAAAATGATTGAACCAGCACTTGGCTTTAATCAGGATGTATGCATATAAAAGTAGCCTAACAGGTATTTCTTTTAATAAATAAAAATGAAAAAAAAATGCTATTTAAATTCTAAGCAGATAAACCAGAAAACCTTCCAAACAGAAAGCACCAATCATGTGACACACATCTTTTTATCTTTATACCTGATAATCACTCTGTTAACAATATTTATGTAACAATGGAAGAATAGTGCAGAAATGACATGCAAGTGAATGTGGACAGATGAAAGCAGGAATTATCTGTGTCTGCAATCACTAGGTGTTGCTTGTTTGCTATTCTTTATTCGAATATATTGGAGATAACAGATCGTTTGCATAATGGCAGAGTTTACGTTGCATATGGTGAAAAATATTAGTAGAAATTTTTTTTTTTTTTACAAAATGATTTAAAGTGTTACTAAACCCACAACTGTATAATCAGTCTGTATATGCAGTTAAGCATGCTTGTTATACTCACTGTGGAACCTAATGGGTTAGTCCTCTGCATTGTGTAAAAAGGCTGTTTGATCCATGCACAGATTCCCCCCTTCTTCCACAATCCCCTAACCACCTCTTGTATCTCTTGACCTTCCCTCTTAGATTGTAAGCTCTAAGGAGCAGGGCCCTCTGATTCCTACTGTATCAAATTGTATTGTATTTGTACTGTCTACCCTCTAGTTGTAAAGCGCTACGTAAACTGTTGGTGCTATATAAATACTGTATAATAATAATAATAACCATCTCTGGATAACACAGAGTTAGTGGAGTCAGTCTGCACATGCTCAGTTTTGTGTGTATTGCTAGAGATTTTTTTTTCTTTTCTTGGGAGAGAGCATGTGATCAGCACAGGGCCAATCAGCACTGTCCAGACAGAGGGTTTGGGGTCCTGCATCCTTATAGGACATTCGTGGGAGAATGAAAACTCCTCCTACAAGCTTTAACCAGACACTGATAGAAGTCACAAGACTGCTATATACTGCTGTTGAGGAAAGGTATTTAACATTTTATATTTACTAAAATAATTGCATTTCCATGTTCTGTGTACTGTGGGAGACCAGATATAGTGAATGCAGGGTCCTGGGTTTAGTAACACTTTAAGGTATAATAGTTATCTCACTGATAACCTTTATGAAAAAGTAATAAATAGCTGTGTCTCTATACAATTTTGCTATAGCAAAGTTTAATTTTCAGCTTGACTATTAATATAAATGTATGTACATGGGGAAAAGAACTGGTTAAAAAACAGAAGACGAATGGTAGTAGTGAACATTATACAAAATACATGATAAGCGTTAGCAGTGGTAAATATGAGCATTCGCTAATAGGCTCAGTCCAGGGTTGTTATGATTAATCTGGAGGATGGGATAAAAGTCATGGGGCTATTTTTGCTAATAAGGTGAAATGTGGTAGACAAAACAGCAGATGCAATTTAATAGGCCATGGTAGTAATAGGAGTCTCTATGAACAAAATAAAATACAGACAGAGAATACAGAACCAGCAAGGATTTAGGAAAACTGGCTTACAGCAAGCTAAGCATCTATATGTACTCAATGCCAAGCACAAGCTGCAAATGTAAATAACAAGATAAACTATCTTGCCGAAGCATGTCTGAAGGACTAGTAAAGCCTATAGATCACTGTAAGGTGAACATAAAGGGTTTGCAGAGGGTTCCAAATAGGCAACTAAATTATTAAAAGTGACATAAGGTCTTATTTACTGTAAAAAGAAAAACAAATGGGCTTGTTTAGTATGCTAAACAGATGCCTTAGAGGTGAACTAATATGCATAGCTATATTAAGGTCAATATAAATATCTGGGAAATTAGCCTTTTTTTTACAAGTACTATACAGGGAATAGGAAGGCATATACTATGTACGGATAAAACAATTTTGCTATCAGTTTACGAAGGGGAATCTTTATGGTGAAAATAGTTAAGCTGTGGGAACTGATCTGTGTGCCCTTGTGGGGTCAAGAAGAGATATTCTTCTTAGAGTTTTTGCCTTCCCCTGGACCTAAGCTGTGTGATTTTGTTATAGCATAAACTTGATGTTTATTTCTCAACATATAACCTCAGTAAATCAGACACTAAGGCGTTGATTTACGAGAGACAAATAGGCTGTGAAAGCAAAAATACTATTTTTGAAAATTTTGTATGCATGTCATTGGGCTTAATTTGCAATTTTTTTATTTGCAATATTCACCATATTCACTAAGTTAAGTGAAAAATTACCTGGAAAGTGAACAGCCTATTTGCCTTTAGTATATCAACCCCAAACAGTCAACAAACTGACACATCATGCATCACGTTAAGGTGCTCCTCCTGGTCTAATCAGATTTAATCTGACCCAGTAGAAAGTTATCATTTTGTTTAATTACTATATCACGTGTTTTTTTCTGGACAAAGAACTGTACTAATTGTTGAAGAAGGTTTCTTCTGTAATTCCAGAACTTGAAGCCAATAAAACTGCTCATGTAATTGTCCGTGTACTGATAGCTTAGTGCTTTGGTGAAATGATTGTTTCACAGCATAAGCTTTTACAAAAGTGAAAAAAGTATTCAAAAAGTTAAATCAGCTGCCCTCTGAGTCCCGGCCAGGTGGGACTTTTATCTTACTTTTCCTAGCTGTGTGGCAGTGAAGTCATGTTTGCTAAAATCCCTCAATATCACTTTATACTGGTAAACACACAGAAAAAAAGATCAAACAGCAAAGATAGCCCTATACAACTGCTAATGCACCTCCATATCCTAAGATAAACACTGAAAGCATCTGATTAAAACAGATATGTACTGAGAGCATCTGATCATAAATTACATAAACGTATAAGAGTTCAGCCTAAATGCACCTGTAACGGCCCTGTAACATTTCTAAGCTTCAGGCAAACAGCTACATAAGCCGCTAGAATACATATATTGGAGCTGGTTTATCTACCAAAGGATTTGAATTTCTGTCCATTTATGAGATTTAAAGTGATTGTAAAGTCTTGTTTAAAAAACAAAAACAAAAAAAACATGTTATACTTACCTCCTCTGTGCAGTGGATTTGCACAGAGCAGCTGGGAGGGTGGCCGAGCCAGCCCTTAAATATGTATGTCATGCCAGAAGGGTAGTCAGTGGAGGATAGAGTGCTGAGGAGACTGTCAGTGGCCTTAGAGGGGAGTCTGGTCTGTCAGTGGCCTTAGAGGGGAGTCTGGTCTGTCAGTGGCCTTAGAGGGGAGTCTGGTCTGTCAGTGGCCTTAGAGGGGAGCCTGGTCTGTCAGTGGCCTTAGAGGGGAGCCTGGTCTGGGGGGGGCTCCGACTCAGGCTGGAGCTCGAGCTGGCTTGGGAGGATCCTGACAGCAGTGCTGTCAGTGGCCTTAGAGGGGAGTCTGGTCTGTCAGTGGCCTTAGATGGGAGTCTGGTCTGTCAGTGGCCTTAGAGGAGAGTCTGGTCTGTCAGTGGCCTTAGAGGGGAGCCTGGTCTCTCAGTGGCCTTAGAGGGGAGTCTGGTCTGTCAGTGGCCTTAGAGGGGAGCCTGGTCTGTCAGTGGCCTTAGAGGGGAGCCTGGTCTGGGGGGGGGGCTCCGACTCAGGCTGGAGCTCGAGCTGGCTTGGGAGGATCCTGACAGCAGTGCTATTTGAAAGGAGTCTTGTCCAAGAAGCAGCCGGAGTATGGAGGACAATGTGAATACATCAGCACACCTAGGGATTCACAAGGGGAGAGGCTACCACATGTAGCAAGCCTTTCCGAAAGACAACATTGTGCTTAATCTTTTCTTTTCCTTGCCATGGGAGATTTTTGGAGCAGCTGGGTGGGCTGGTGAAAAAGCAGCTAGGTGAGCAGGTAGTTTCTGTAGAGAGTAGAGCTGGAATCAGTGTCTACAATGGAGTTGGAGATACTCTGGCATGCAGTCTACAACAGTTTGTGCTACTTTCCAAAGGACTGAGAGTTCCTAGTCCTTAAGGGGCTTTTGCGTGCTTGATTATCAGAGACTGTCATCATTCAGGAGGTGGACAGTTCTGGAGAGTGTTTATGGGGAACAAGTTGTATCTATTATTGTTCTAATCAAGCTGGGCATCCCATAATTATTATTCCTCATCCAAGTTATTACCCCTAATAAACAAAAACCAAGCTCAAAATCTGTTCCTTATGTCTGGATGCAAGTGGAAAATGATGTCGCCTAGCTGTGCAGGAGTGGGGAAACCAGACATCTGCAGGGGTAGTGCTACACACACACCCATTAAACTATAACTAGAGGCACAACTTTTTCCTTAGATTTGGATACAATAGTAAAGGGTTGGTACCACTTTCAGGTTTTAATTGCTGCCTGTCTCCTAATTAGGGAGATTCCCTTTCTCTAGTTAACCTGATCACCAATGTCAGCCGGAATGAAATCCAAAATTTTGAGTTGTCACTAAAACAGCAAATACTCCAATTGGGACACTAGTCCCTGTGACAATTGTCTGAGAAGGAATCTTCCTCACATTGGAAATATATCCTCTTGATTCCTATTGAGTCTATAGGACAGGAAGTGATGAAAAATCTCCCTATAGAAACACAGATGGCAAAAAAAAAAAAAAAAATCCTGACAGAGGTTGAATCCTCCTCTACCCTATCCTCTACCCTATCCAATATTAAAAAAGTTTTAGCTCTAGATAGACTTTACATTTCATAAATGACATTTGTGTTTTTCCAGAAAAATTTTATACAGCAAGAGGGATAACAATATGTCAAATAAATAATTATAAAACGGGAACTAGCTCTTATCGACCTCCACTGAACCAGCTTCTAAGCAGCTTATTATTGGAAAGAAGGAAAATTATAAAAGTGAAAAGGATAACATCAGAAAGGTATTTAAAGTGCTGTCAAGTCTTATGATGGAATATTATAAGCAGATTTGTAAAGACAAGGACCGCTAGCAGAAAAGAAGGAGTAAATAATCAGATATGTCAAGTGGTGGAAAAATTGTCAAGTCAGGGAAGAGGGGGTGAGAAAGTGGAATGAATGAATGAAACCATTTTGAAACATGAAAGCAGAGTTGCGCTGCAGTTTTTATACAAACAGCCTACTAAGTTTGGATGTTATTGTATATGAACACCAAATCTGAAACACACTTGGTAATGCAATCAGTGTAATTATTTAAATAATGTAACAAAGGATACATTATGTATTTTTATGTACTGTTGATAATCAAAGTGCTTAGTGTTATCTGTCTCCGAGGCTTAGCTCCAAGAGCATATATATAGTGATTTGTTGACTTAAAGGCTGCCTAGCCTTAGCTAGTCCTGTTTAAATAAAACTCAAAACTCACTAGAGCCACACATATGGCATGTTTATCATAGTAATGTACTAAGACCACAGAGTTGCCAAGGCATACTTCTCCCCTGAGACTGGCAAGGTTTCCTCAGGTACAGTACATGTAATAGATTGCATATTTTTATGACCTATTCAGCCCATCTGACTACAGCTGAAACTTACCATTGAACACAGTAGTCTTGAGCTTGAAAGAACACAGACAAAGTGGTAACTTTTTCCTGCATTGCTGTTATGTCATACATTTCTTTCTTCCACGCCACACCAATTGAGTTTTTTTTGTCTATGGGGGAGTTGATTTGTACATATCTTTATGGATGTTTCTTACTCCTTGCATATACTATTGTTAATTAATAGAATATGTTTTTATTTGTATATATATATTGTAGTGTGGAAGTTTTTTTAGTTGGGTTAGGGTTGGAGAGATTTTGCAAATTATTAGCTCCAGTCTTCTTCACACTCAGTGGTGCTGATCATTTGTTGTAGTTAATGGCATGATACATTTAGTAACATACAAAACATTTAGAAAATCACCTTATATAAACTTATTTTAAAATGGTTTCAATAGAAAACTATGATTATAAAATGCAAGCATACATATTATAAACCCTCGCTTAGACCCCTAGAACTCAACAAGAGCAGTCCTAAATACCAGAAATCTATACACAACAGGGCAGTAGGGTGTCCAAATCTGTGGTAAAATCTGAACCATTTAAGGAATACCATTTCCCTTTATACAATGTCCAAACACCCACCTTAGACTTGCAACAGCTTCCCTAACACAAAGGATCAGCTGGTATCTTAAGGAGGCTAATTTACATTGCATCCCAAATGAGACAGTTATCGCTATGAAGATGTCAATTATCCCAGAAGACCTTGTTGTGGCCATAATAACCTAAGCCTAAACTTGGAAAGCCCTAGGTCCAGATGGTTCACATTTTCATACTACAAAACACTAACACATTTAATCAGCCCACACTTTGTGAGGTCATTTAGCACAGTGGAGCATAGTAAACATTTCCCTTCTGACTTTGCATGCTACCTTATCTGCATAGAAGACAAGAGCCTTCTTTAATGATCAATTTTGTTGCTAAATACAGATCTGAAACTATTTACTACAATCCTAGCAATGAGATTAATGACACATGTTCACCAAGATGATTTTGTGCCTACTAGAGAGGCCAGAGATAATATTGTTAGGGCCCAATTCAAGCATATCCAAATGCTTCTACTATTCACAGACCTTCCTCACCATATCCAATGGCACATGGCAAGGATGCCCACTGTCCCCCTTTAATATTTATTTTATGCCAGAGCTTGTCCTATGCACAATTAGTGTGAACCCATTCCAGGCCTGCAACCAGCACACCAGTACCACAGAAATTCACAGCAAATGTGGATGATCTGCTAATTTCTACAAAGCCTATTATTTCACTCCACAATCTACCAGCAGAATACAGCCTTTTTAGCTCCCTTTCAAAATTTATGAACAAAAATCCAAAGACTTAAACCTCCCAATCCCATCCAGCGTATTCCAAATTTTCCTTCAAATTATCACACTCTACTAAATACCTGGGTACCATGATCCCACTGGACCTTTCAAATGCCTATTCATTTCTTCCTCCACAAAATCAAACAAGACCTCATTCGCTGGCACACAGGCTTTTCTCATGGTTTGGAAGATGCAGTAATTTAAAGATGAACATTGTTTCATGTCTACTGTAGTTATTATAGACTTTTCCCTTGCACATCCCATCCTCATACATGAAAACCTTGAACACAGCGTTTCTTCAATTTCTATGAGCTCATTAATCACTGAGACTCAAGCGCGCTGTGTTAAAAATGTAAAAGGACCATGGTAGTATTGCACTGCTGGACATCTTTCATTATAAATCTTGTCATTTAACCATAGTAACCGATTTTTGTTGTTATGCACTCATTAACCTCCCTGGCAGTATTCCCGAGTGTGGCTCGGGATGAATTTTCATTACCAAAAGCAGTAACCCCAAGCCACACTCAGGATTGTATCGCAGTATCCTGGTAAAGTTACTTACCTTGTCCCCAGGATCCTGCGATGTCCTCCCACTGTATCCGTGGGCTGTGTCCTCCGCCTAATTCATCACTGTGCCGGGCTCCGTTCCCTGCTAATGGTTGCGACGCACGGGGGTGGAGCCCAGTGGCAAATTCAAAAAAGTGAAAAATACAGAACACACACAATACACTGTAATCTGTAGATTACATTACTGTATCAAATCATTTCACCTCCCTTTTGTCCCTAGTGCTTTGTCACTTTTATATTATATATACTGTTTTTTCTGCCTGGAAACTTGAGAATGTCCATAGCAACCAAAAAGTGTCTCTCTACATCAAAAGCGGTTTTAGACCAGCTAGAAAACAGCAATAGTGAATTAGAATCACTTGCAGAATTGAGCAATAGTAATTTGTGGGTAAATTTGACATCAGACGCTGAAAGTGACGACAGCGTCAATTTTGCGACTGAGCAAATTGTGTGTTTTTGATTTGATTACATTATTAAATAAAAATTATTATAATTATATTATTATTTGTTAGAATTATTTATAGTTCTTTATTATATTATAATTTATGATTTCGTGTTTCAAACTTTATCATACCCTCTTGTTTGGACAGATTTAAGTGAGTTATTACTAAGAATTACAGGCCTACAATATAAAACGCCAAGTATTCATGCGCAACAATGTACCGCTTTGAGCTTTAAAAATCAGACATAATCATACCGCCAGGGAGGTTAAACCATGGGTGGCAGTAGAACAGACAGCTACTAGAATCTTTTTACCCTTCTTAAACTGGTGCCCAGCAATGTTCCCCCTCACCAAATCTCCTACCAAATCTCCTACCATAGAAAATTCTTTCAGAGGGCTGACACCTCTCCATCACAGTCTCCTCTCTTTCCGATAATGGGAAACCCAGCCTTACTACCAAGGATGAGTGACCTCCCAGAAGCTAGTGGGAGCTAGTTCAACTCCAGAAAAAACATTTTATTCATAAAAAAACAATGGCCAGTGCTAGAACAGCTGGCAAAGGATTCTTGTCTAGGATCAATTCTGAATTATGTCCCAACTTTCCTAATTTAAAAGGTCTCTGCCACCTGCATGTGAATTTGTTCAACCTCTCACACAATTCGCAAGAAAATATGAAAAAAAGGAACTCTTCAGACACACTGGGATTGATTTACTCAAACTTACCCCTACATAAAAAAACATAGGAACAAGACTTACAACTACAAAATTACACCTGAGCAAAAAGAAAAAAAGAGAAAAAAGTAATTTACTACAAAATTCTTGACTTGACAAAAAACAGGAATCTGGCTATAAAAGATTCTTACTCAGTGGTACAGAACACCACAAAAACTCCACCACATTTCCAACATATCTTATTAACAAAGTGCAGCACAGCTTTAATTATACACTATATAAAACCCCAATGTAAATATCAATTAGTAAATATAAATACTGTAAATACATAAAAATATACTGAAGTTATTATCCTATGCACATGCACATGTTTCCAACAACCCTGGAAACATGCTGGGGATGTGATGTAGCCACTAGAGATTTTCTATGTATCTTTGGCACTTGCAATATCCTCACACTGTTCTGGGATGAGGTTTGATGCATCTCCCCAAAATTCCCAGGCTTCATGATATTGACTAACACAGCCTTCTTCTATGCTATAATACCACACTGAAGAGAGAGGCCAGTCCTCCCACACCTGATTAACGCAGATAGAAGCTACATCCCAGTGCTGTGTAAACAACCCTATGCCCCATGCTACTATCTGCATAGTCAAAATAAATTAAATCAAACAAATGGAAGACCATATCTCTTTTAGAAGCACATATGATGAATTTTTGAAAAGATGTAGTTTTACTGGAATCTATCTCATCTATCCCTGAGTATAAGCTCTAATGCGCACCAATCCTTTGCAACCAATATAAAGACCTATCTCAGGCAGGAAAGTTGTTCACCAGATGGTGTCCCCTTCACCTCCCACTTTTCCATCCTCAATACCCCCAACACACCCATGATTTCACACACCTCTTCCCTCCCCACCGAATTAAACCCACCCAATTAAACCCCAAAACTCAAGCCCTGAATGATATGATTAATTGAACATGCTGGGGTTAGAAGCTCATTGGTTTCTATGCAGAAGTGAGCCTGATTTTGCACTTTCCAGCTTTAGTAAATAAACCCAATTATGTACTATATATATATCTATATATATATAGATATAGATATAGATATCTATATCTATATATGAACCCAGGCATCATGGCTAGTGTTGAGCCATCAAGGGTTTATCTTCAGCAACATGGGTCGAACTGACACATAAGTGTCTGTGGTGCACTTAGTCTTTACTATAAACCTATTTGAATGTAAACGTAAAGGCTTTTGCATTCATTGTAACTAAAGAAATATTAGCTGAATAGCTGTAATTTCAATCTGGGTATTGATCTTATTCAGCTAGCTACCCCACTAGCTCAAGTGGCCAGTCCACCCAAAAGTGTTTTTTAAATTATAGGTAGGATTTACTAAGTTTTGTGGACTCTAACAGCAAAATCTATTTATTTCCTGGTTCTATTGCCAACTACCACTGGTAATAAAAACATACTGCCGCAGTAGCTTCAGTGGCTAGTCCACCCAAAAGTGTTTTTTTTTTTGTTATAGATAGCATTTACTATATTTTGTAGACTCTAATAGCAAAATCTCTTTATATTATATATTACATTATATTATATTATATTATTATATAAAAACACACATATATATACTGTATATATAATATTTATGCATTCTATTGCCAACTATAACTGATAATAAAAAATACAAAAAAGTGTGCCGACCTAGCAACCAAAGTGCAGAAATCCCACCTCTGGGATCAACAGAGGTGTAAGAACTGGGAAGTTAAGGATAACCAAACCCAAGAACAAAAATGTAATACATTGCAGCTTACCAGTCCCTAGGCATGGTGGCTGCATTTGCTCTCATTTTTTTCAACCTAAGAACATTTTAAGTAGGGTTGTCCCGATACCACTTTTTTAGGACCGAGTACAAGTACCGATACTTTTTTTCAAGTACTCACCGATACCGATTACCGATACTTTTTTTTAATGTCACGTGACAGGGTTTTTTTTTTTTTTAGGGGGGGGGGGGGGAGTGAACGGTGTGTGTGTGTTTTTTTTTTTTTTTTTTTTTTTTCATTTACATTTATTATTTTTTACAATTTAATTTTTTTTTTATTCTTTATTGCACTATGTGTGTGTTTTTTTTTTTTAATCAGCCCTGTTGGGGGGCTTTGGTGAGATATCAGGGGTCTTAACAGACCTCTGATATCTCCCCCTTGAGACAGAGAAAGAGACCGAGGATAGAGATTCCCCAGTCCCTTTCTCTGCAGCCTCAGCTGCACTGAGAATGAATGAAGAGAAGACAGCGGCTCCTCTCCATTCATAAACTGACACATCGTAATCACAGGTGATTACAATGTTTCAGTTATGTGAATGGACAGAGTCAGCTGACTCTGTCCATTCACACAGCGGAGAGACAGCAGAACGGAGGGGACAGAGGAAGAGAGAGGGGGACAGCGGAAAGCCGGAACGGATGGGGACAGCGGAGGGGGACAGAGCAAAGAAGGAGGACAGCGGAGGGGGTCAGAGGAACGGAGGGGGACAGAGCAACGGAGCAGGACAGCGGAGGGGGACAGAGGAACGGAGGGGGACTAAGGGGGATGAGGTGACAGTCAGCGGTGATCGCGTGTGGGGGAGTTACAAGCACCGATCACCGCTGTATGTCACTAAAGCAGCTGAAAGCCGCGGGGGGGAAGCTTGTAACTCCCCCACACGCCGATCACTGCTGACAGTCAAGGTATCGGGGGAAGCATCGGGAGCATTTGCCCGAGTACAAGTACTCGGGCAAATGCTCGGTATCGGTGCCGATACCGATACTAGTATTGGTATCGGGACAACTCTAATTTTAAGCAAGTACAGAAAATACTTTCTGTAAACCACATTGTACTAATGTCCACCCTGGTTTCCTCCATAGACAGAGTAGAGGAAGGAACATAGGGTTGCCACCTTTTCTTCAAGTCAAACCCGAACACTTTCGCGGAGCACAACTTTGTTTTATAGTATAAACTATACATATATTTTGCTATTAAATAACATTTCTAATCATATGATGTTAATCACAAGAGTCCCCCTTTACATCAGAGTCCACAGAGTTCCCCTTTTACATCTGAACTCGCAGAGTTCCCCTTCACTGTAAGGAAGAACTCTGGGGACTCTGACATAAGGGATGCTCTGGGAACCCTGATTTAAGGGGGAACACTGAGAACTCTGATGTACAGAGAGGACTCTGATGTAAGGGGGAACACTGTGGAAACGAGAACTCTGATGTAAGGAGTGCTCTGAGAACCCTGATTTACCTTAGTGTACTTACTTAGAGGCAGGAGAGAGAAGGGGGAGGCTTTATTCACAGACAGGGATGGATGGTGAGTTCACTCACCCCTTGGCAGTCAGCACCGCTCATCCAGATTTTTAATCTCTGACCCCCACTTTCCTTTTCTGAGGCACAGCACCGGGATTGGAGTGTGGGCAGACACAGAGGGGTAGGGGCGGAAGGAAGAGGTGCAGATCGAACCCTCTCTCCTCTCCCATCTGTATGTGTGGTGTGTTTGGGGGGGGGATTGTTAATGCTGGCTTTGGGCAGTGTGAAAGAAAGTGTAGCAGCTACAGCCAGCAACCCTGCTCGGAAGCCATAGTCCGGTTTGAATCATGTGTCCGGGTTTCAGGCAGTCTGAAACCCGGACACATGATTCCAAACCCGAACTGTCCGGGTTAATCCCGGACAGGTGGCAACCCTAAATGAACATAGTCACCCAGAGACACAAAATGCAGGATTACTATTTGGTACTAAAGGAAGGAAAGCTTGAAAAAAATCCTAATGTAGCCACTTTAGGCCTGGAAAGCTGCATTATATACTTTTTGGGGTTTAGATACTCTTTAAATAACTAATATCTATCAAAAACTTAATGACCCATGGGTCCAGCAGCAACTTTTCTCTGAGCACACTGCTAACATTGTTATATCAAAAATAGGCTTTGTGATAATTACCAGGCCCACAGACTGATTTTTACACATAGCTTGGACTGGTCTTTAACAATCCTGAAAGAGTGAATTGTAGACATGTATTAGAGTGGCCTGGATAGCCACCATAAATTCAAGCAACATACTGGGATTGATTTGCTAAAACTGGTGCAAAATCTGGTGCAGCTGTGCATGGTAGCCAATCTAACTTCAGCTTGTTCAATAAAGCTTTGACAAAAAAAAAAAAATTGTAGCTGCTTAGCCACCATGCACAGCTGCACCGGATTTTGGACTCTCCAGTTTTAGTAAATAAACCCCACTGAGTATAGCAATTGGATTCATTACCTTGTCTTCTCTATATCTTTTTAGAATTCTCCATAGCTGGTTTTCTGTGAACAAATGTCCTGAAAATTAGAGTACTTCTTTTTTAATAACAAGTGGAGATAATAAAACTCCAGGTAAAATGTCAGTTTCTCCAAATTTTTATCATCCTCATTATGTTTAAACGTGTGTATTATGCCACGGTTAAAATCTAAACCAAGATTATGGATGAAAAACTCTTGCAAATAAAAAACAATTTGATGGCAGCTCTCTGTCTGTCTAGCTCTATTATACTCACAACTGCGGTGTTAATGTGCGTTGACACCAGATACACAGTGACATTTACTGTTAATGACGCTCTCTGGCTCTCAGATTCAAAACTGCTTAAAATAGAATATTCTGCAGTAACTGTAATCAATGGCAAAGCACCAGCCTTACAATTTCTCCATCCTATTGATCGCAGCTTATACTGTATAAACCAGACTCTGCAAAATTTCTCTATGGCAGCCTTCAAACAGCGTGCAATTAGACATGTGCAAAAGGAAACAGATGTTGCGGAAAAATAATTGCTTGTCTGCATTTTTGATGATCTTTTTCTTTTTAATTCCAAACATGCAAATCACTTGTCTGTTAACTGTTAGGAAGAAGTCTGCGGAGAGATGGATAACACGCTACAAACTTGTTTAATCAGCTTTAGTTTTATTTTGTGGGTAAGCAACAGCTTGGTTTGGATTGGCTGGGTTAACAATCACTGCAGTCCTCAGGATGGTAATCATTTCTGTGCAGACAGACGATCACCACATGGGTTGCGTGTATAATCAATGCAAATATTAAAGGATGGCAGTATCATAGGGTCACCCATCAAATCATAAAGCGCACCTTAAACCACTAGAGGTAGGTATAAGCGAGGAGGACTTCTATTTATCATACACATCATAAAACAGAGGTTTAGAATAATAAATCAAACAGAAAAAGCATACATGTAAGAAAATTTAAATATTTAAAAATATAGATTGTTACACAATAGCTGACCGTTTCTGATAACTGTAGGTAGCTCAAGAGATAATTTCAGTGACCTAAATTGGAGGTATTCAGTAAACACTAGCTTTGATAAAACTGAAAAAGATTACAGTAGAATTCAAGGATAAACCTTAAATCTTAAAAATGCGCCACCCCCAGTGGCAGCTTGTGCATTGTGGATGCAAGGGCGCGGCCCGCCCTAACAGAGGCTCTAACTTTCTTCAAAATAGGGTGGGCTGGGGGCGCAGAAAATTGCGTCCAGAGCCCACCCATGTGTGTTGCAGCAGCGAATGCATATTGGCTAAAACGTCAGGTGGACCCTATTGGATGCCTAGCCCCGGAAGGCGCATAGAGGAGACGCACCGCGGAAGCTACTCCAGGAGAGGACACTGGAGCAGCTTTCCCGGAGCCAGCCACGCTTAAGGACAGAGGCGACCACGATGGAAGTTGGCCGCATCAGCTCCGCACTCCATAAAGACTATACTGCTGCTCTCACCGCCCGCATCCAGGGTAAGGACTGACAGGCAGACAGAGGGTGGGGGGGGGGTTGCTGGGGTGTTAATGCCGTGCGGCGGGGGTAGGGGCAGTTGTGCTAGTGCCGCTCCACCGACGGCCCCCAAAAAACCCCACCAGCCGCCACTGTCCAACCCCCTCTTATCACTTATTCTGACTAACCTGTGTAAGAAAAATGTACATAATTACCTCCTTTCTGACCACTCTGGTCCGGTCCAGCTCCCCTGTGTCAGCTAAGGGCGATGGCAGGGTAGAGGAGGAAGTGCCAACAATGGATGGGCCATACTAAGCCTATGGGGGAAATCACTGCTCCCAGGCATTGCCAGCCATTATCGAGTGCTCTCTCATCTTCCCTGCAGCCCACGCCAGCTGACACAGGGGAGATCATGTCCTTATCTTAAAAACAAAACAAATGCAGTTTCCTCACCTAAGAACAAGTAAGCTGCAATATATTATATTTTTCTTTGTATCCTTTGATAAGACTGAGAAAGTAATAATGAATATTTTATTAATGTGTGCAGCAAAACGGTGCAAGACCCTAAGGGCTCATGCACACTGTAGCGAAAAAAAAAAAGGTGCTTTTACAGGCATCCGAGCGTTTATTTCTGCTTGAAGAAGTTTGTACTTTTTTGTGCTCTTGTTCACATTTTTTTGAGCTTCTTTAAGCTTCTTTAAGCTCCTTTGGGCTTCTTTGCGCTTTTTTGTGCATAAGTGTTTTTTTTTTTTCATAAACCCTCCTAGATAGTATTTTCTTAACCACTGTATAAACAAAACAAAAGGCAAGAACAAAAGTTTGTGCGCATTTTTGAGCTTCTTTGAGCTTTTTTGAGCTGTTTGGGGCACTAGCTCCTCTCAAAAAAACGTGAGTTTAGTGGGGGGGGGGGTGGGGGGGGGTTCTGCATGTAGGAGCATATGCCTGAAACTGCCTGAAAAAGCCACAGTGTGCATGGACACATTGGCTAACATGAAGGGGAGTTTCCAGGCGGAAAAAATAAGAGCTCAAAAGCCTGTAGGAGCCGCTTCCTTAAGCTCCTTTGAGCTGCAGTGTGCATGAGGCCTAATAGACCTCCCCCTTATATCACTAATGAAAAATGTTGGTCTTTTCACTGGGGTGCCCCTGTTATGGAGATTTCCCCTCTCTATTTGTCCTGTCAATCAGCAGCTCTCCTGCTCTGCTCCTCTACACCCACTGGAGTGCTGAGCTGTGGAGGGGCGGGAGTGTCCATCTCATTGGCTCGCTGAGAAGCTGAGACTGCCATCAGTCCAGGCACCTGGTGGATCCAGACTTCCGAAGTCGGGATGACACAGTGCCTAGATTGATCTTGGTGACGTCAGCAGAAAGCGGACTTCAGACCGCTCTCTGCTGAAAACAGGTCACAGGAGTGCAAAATGAATTGTACTCCTGTGACCCTTAGGAGAAGCCCAGCCAAACGAGCCCATGCTGGTCTTCTCCATTATGGTTTCGAGGCTGATATTTGGTAACTTGAACCTTCAGCTCCCTCCACATATTTTCTATGGGATTAAGGTCAACATAGAAACTACAAAAAAAATACTTATTTCACTCATTAAAATGCAAATCAGTTTATAACTTTTTTGAAATGCGTTTTTCTGGATATTTTTGTTGTTATTCTGTCTCACACTGTTAAAATAAACCTACCATTAAAATTATAGACTGATCATTTCTTTGTCAGTGGACAAACGTACAAAATAAGTAGGGGCTCAAATACTTTTTCCCCTCACTGTATACACTTAAATACCAATACTTTTAGTATACACAGGAAAATGATTCAGCCAGTCATTTTGATTCACCTATCTCTACACCACAGCCACACATAGCTCCCAACTTTTTGAAATGATAAAAAGGGACCCTGCAACAGCCCTGGTTAAATGTAGGGGAAGGAGACTTCACAATACAAAGATGCTGGTTGTTAAGGAGCCGGAAACCCGCTGGTGTCCTAACAACCAATGACTCATGCCTGCTTTTAGCTGGGGATTCCTAGCTAACAGCCGGGTGCCGACTCCGTAACAACCAATATCTCATCCCTGCTGTCAGCTGGGAATCCCCTGATGACAGCAGAGATGAGTCATGAGTTGTTAGGATGCTGACAGGTTCTGTTTTTTTTGCTGCAATAACATGGCAAATAAATAAAAAAAATTTTTTTTGGTGCATTTCAGTTGAAGTCTATGGGGCCAAACTTGCAGCTGCATTGCACCAAAGTAGCACAGGACCCTTTTGGAAAAACACACCATGCTGTGCTGTATTGATATAAACAGGCACCATAGAGAATAATGGGATTTCTATTGTTACGTTGCATCCGAAAGTGCACTTGTGTAAACCAGGCCTAAACCAGTGCTTTTTTGACATCTACTTTTCCTTTTAATTGGCTTTCCAAAGGAACAAATGCAGTAATATAGAGGCTGAATAAATTATTTACCGCAGTGTAACACTTTTGGTAATATAAAAAAGTACATTTTGTATAGAGATGAGACTGCAGAAACGACAGAGGGATTTGGTTTCAAGCAAGGCATGGTCCCTCCAAATGAGGGACAGTTTGGATCTATGGCCACAGTGCACTGCCAGACACTCCTATTTCTTGGTTTAGCTTTACAGCTGCCTATATCATGAATTTATATTTGAAATTACAGGGAAGAATTATCTATGTTATTTATTATATTTCATTTAAGTTCTTATTGTCAGGAAATTATTTATTTCAGAATAATGAATGTCTTTCCAAAATATGACTGTGTTTAAATGTACCGGTAAACTGCGTAGTCTTCTGGTAACAAATAAGATATAATTCTGGGGACATACCATCTGCTTAAATGTATATTTTTGAAGTCTTGCATATGCGTATGAGAAGTTTCCATCATGTAACATAATTAATCACCGATGAGGTGTTTTTGTTACTTGAAAAATGTATAAAACTTTAATTTAGACTGTGTTTGTTAGATGGATAATGAAACATCTAAGGGCAATCGTGATTGTCTTTAATAACCTCAGTCACATGACTTCAATAAAATATTGATTTAGGTTTGGCCTGTCCAACACTGACCTTAATTTACCAGTCTAATCTTTTCCTAACAAAATCATCCCACCCACTGGACGATGGATAAGAATCAATGGCATCACCTACAAACCAAGAAGTATATTTATCATACATGCATATTCTGAATTGCAAATCTTCTCTTCTAATACTTGTGCCCGTGATATCCATTAAAAGAAAATGACTGTCAGTGTTGTGCATGCTAAACAGAATTTGTAGTTGGATAGACAAATAACCTTGGCTTGTAATGATTCAACATTGGAAAATCCCAGTACTTTGTCAAAAGCTCAGCAAGCCTAGAAAGCTGACAAAACATTATACCCTAGCATTTGGCTAATTTGATACTGACCCGGACACAATAAATAAAGAAAAAATCAATGGTTATTTTAACATAAGATAAAAAGCTTTTGCCACGAATCTCTTACTGTAAGGTTGCCAACTCCAGGGAATTACAACCCAGTATCCTCTTGTCTAAAGCTATTAAAGATGCCTGACAGTGCAATAAAACATGGCACGTGTTCAAAAGTGCACATGCTGATTTCAGAGAAAAAGGCACACTAGATGCTGGCAGTATGTTTCTTTTATTCAACTATGATCATTTTCTTTGTCTTGGTGACTAACCATGTGAATGAATGAGGTTTTCTATATGTTAAGCTATGGCTTATGGAAAAAAAGAGGTTTAAATGTATATTAGAGTAAAAGAAAATATAGCACTTTTTTCAAGTCTACAAGCAAATAAAACTATTTTCCTAACTTTCTTTTTGGTCACATATGTTGTATTTATGAAAACATTATATCTGATTTGGCTGATTTACATTAATGTACACAACAATGCCCACACTGGTAAAGTTTTTCTATTCACTAATGCAGTTATAATCGGGCATAGAGTAAATATTATGGAGTGACTTACCAAACCTATTTTACTCCTTTACCATTAAAGGAGAATTAGAAGTTCTCCTACACAAGATACTTTACTACGAGGTGGTATCAAAAAGTGTTGATACTAGTTTTGTAACACGCCAACAGATGGCAGCACAAGCCTACACGCACGCCTTCATAAGTTAGTGTGCCAAAAGACATTGTCCTGTGTACATTGGGAGCTGTGCAACTGGTGTTATTCTGACTACGTGCGTTACCACATATGCTATTTCATCATGGACAGCAAGTTAGAACAAAGATCAAACGTCAAATTCTACGTGAAGCTGGGCAAATCTGTCACAGAGACGTTTGACATGATTTGGCAGTTTACGGCAATGCTGCAATGAGTCGTTCAAAGTGTTTTGGGTGGCACAAAAGATTGTTCACCGATGATCATTCATCATTCCATTATGCACAAGTCGCCGAATGGTTTTGACGTTTTTCAGGGGTTGAGCATGCTGAAGGTCTTTGTGATCTCTCGGCATCTTCCAGTGATGTTCTTCTGCTCTTGAAGCGCGCATGCCACTCAAAACACCTCAAATGACTTATTGCAGCATCACCGTAAACTTGCCAAATCATGTCAAATGTGGCAGATTTGCCCAGTTTCACACAGAATTCCACGTTTGCTCTTTGGTCTAACTTGCTGTCCATGATGAAATAGCAGATGTGGTAACGCACGTGGTCAGAATTGCACAAGTTGAACATCTCCCGATGTACACAGGATGATGTCTTTTGGCACACTGACCTATGAAGGGCGTTGCTCCCTGTGACTGAGCCTGCAGCCTTGTGCTGTCATCTGTTGGCGCATTACAAAACTAGTCTCAAAACTTTTTGATACCACCTCACAGGGGCGTTGCTAGGTGGCAAAAAGACCAGGGGCTTCAGCCCAAAGTCAGAGCCCGGCACCGGGGGGGGGGGGATGGTGTGCCGTGCGGTTTGTATGGAGGGGGGTGGGGGGTGTTACATACCTGACACACACTGACCTACCTGACATACACTGACCTACCTGACACACACTGACCTACCTGACATACACTGACCTACCTGACACACACTGACCTACCTGGCTGATATACACTGACCTACCTGACATGCACTGACCTATCTGACATGCACTGACCTACCTATCTGACATACACTGACCTATCTGGCTGACATACACTGACCTACCTGACATACACTGACCTACCTGACCCACACTGACCTACCTATCTGACATACACTGACCTACCTATCTGACATACACTGACCTACCTGACACACACTGACCTACCTAACATGCACTGACCTACTTGACCCACATTGACCTACCTATCTGACATACACTGACCTACCTGACACACACTGACCTACCTGGCTGACATACACTGACCTACCTCACACACTGACCTACCTGACACGCACTGACCAACCTGAGACACACTGACGTACCTATCTGACATACACTGACCTATCTGGCTGACATACACTGACTTACCTGACATACACTGACCTACCTGACCCACACTGACCTACCTGACTGACATACACTGACCTACCTGACACGCACTGACCTACCTGGCTGACATACACTGTCCTATAAGACACGCACTGACCTACCTGACACACACTGACCTACCTGGCTGACACACACTGACCTACCTGGCTGACACACACTGACCTACCTGACACACACTTACCTACCTGACATGCACTGACCTACCTGACACACACTGACCTACCTGACATTCACTGACCTACCTATCTGACATACACTGACCCACACTGACCTACCTGACATGCACTGACCTACCTGAGCCTAAGTTTTTTTAGTTAAAATTAGCCAAGGGACAGTCAAATGAAGCCACTGTGCCATCAATTGCAGCCACTGTGCCCCGTTAAATGCAGCCACTGTGCCCCGTCAAATGAAGCCACTGTGCCCCGTCAAATGCAGCCACTGTGCCCCGTCAAATGCAACCACTGTGCCCCGTCAAATGCAACCACTATACCCTGTCAAATGCAGCCACTGTGCCCCGTCAAATGAAGCCACTGTGCCATCAATTGCAGCCACTGTGCCCCATCAAATGAAGCCACTGTGCCATCAATTGCAGCCACTGTGCCCCGTCAAATGAAGCCACTGTGCCATCAATTGCACCCACTGTGCCCCATCAAATGAAGCCACTGTGCCATCAATTGCAGCCACTGTGCCCTGTCAAATGCAGCCACTATGCCCCATCAAATGAAGCCACTGTGCCCGTCAATTGCAGCCACTGTGCCTGTCAAATGCAGCCATTGTACCTGTCAAATGCAGCCACTGTGCCCCGTCAAATTAAGCCACTGTGCCATCAAATGCAGCCACTGTGCCCCATCAAATGAAACCACTGTGTTCATCAATTGAAGTCACTGTTCCCGTCAAAAGAGAGGGAGAGAGAGAAGAAAGAGAAGAGAGAGAATAGAGAGAGAGAGGGAGAGAGAGAGAAGAGAGAGAGAAGAGAGGAGAGAGAGAGAAGGAGAGAGAAGGAGAGAGAAGGAGAGAGAAGGAGAGAGAGAAACACAGAGACAGAAGGACACCTTTTTTTTTTCTTTAATCGTCGTTCTGTCCCACTCCCAGTCACAGCCACCATAGCCGTTATTCAGCGTGACTCTGGAGGTTGAGGGAGAAGGGGGCGTTGCCGCGCTGGCGTTCTCCTGCTTCTTTCCTCAGGCCAGGTGGCATATCACTCCGCCTGTCAGTCAGTGCAGTGGGGCTGCGCAGTTAAACTGCTGCTGCTGCCGCTGCTGTCTGACCTGTTTTCTCTCCCTTTCTCTTCACTGCAGGACCCGGCGCTTAGACACTCAGGGCTATTGGCCCACATTCGGGGCTCCAGCCTCAATAGCCCCACCTTAACGACGCCTATGCCACCTCGTATATGTTACTTAGAAAATGTAAGTATTTTTTACCATCCTTCAGCACAATAATCATGATATGTTTCAAATGTTACACACAGATCAATATACAGATGATCAAAATCTGTTGCTTGTGGAAGAAAGAGAACTTCAAGATCAGAGGGGTTTTTATACTGGTAAAACCTAAAGAATGAACAATGAGAACTTCATGATCAGAGGAGTTTTTATACTGGTAAAACCTAAAGAATGAACAATAGAGCCCCACCGCTCCGCTGGATTTGTCTGATCATGAAAATAAAAACCTCCCATGTAGGGGGTTAAGTGAAGAAAACTATGAAAGTCGGTATACTGCAAAATGCTGAAACTTTACTTTTGAATTCTTAAAAAGCTTCAGAGAATATTGTATAAGATAAAATAGAAAAGCGTGTTAACAGTATCAGCACCAGAGGGGTGGTCTAAGTGGCTTACAGAGATGCTCATGTCACTATAACATTTTGTTAGGTATTTGTGTCTGCTCAATGAGGTACTTATAGAGATTACAACCTTAGAACCTCAGAACAGTACAACAGTGTTCCACTTAGTTATGTGAAAGACTATACAGGTAGCTTCATTGAAGCTTGTTTTTTTCTGAAGCTCCATTGATGAATGGAGAGGAAGACACTGTAGGAGACTCTTTCTACTGCTGTTTATGTAGACTTTAGCTTCAACAAGGAGTAGAAGTAATATAACTATAACTTACTGCATCCACGTTTTAATAGATTTTATTATATTGGTGTTGATTAACTAAAAGCACGTGGACTGTTCACATTGCAAGTGCAAGTGCTGTGGAATTTTCCACAGAGCTTATTGAATGAGGCAAAGCTCTCCTAACTTCCATCTTTTAATTATGCACAAGCAAAAGTGCTGTTTTTATTTTTTATTTTCCTTGCATATGATTGGGTGTTCTTTGCAAGGTGAAGTTACACAACATTCACTAAGCTCTGGGTAAAATTCCCTTGGAGAGTGCAACTTCATTTGCAGATTAAATGGTGTATTTGCCTTATTAATCAACCCCATCATCTTTGAATGCCAGCCTTCGCACTTCAAAATGGACCAATAACTAAAGCTTAGTACACACTATTAGTTTTTTTTAATTCAACCCAGTGGGCTGAATGAAAAAAACTGAAAAGCTTGCGAAGTGCCACTTTACCAACTATGTGATGTTAGTACAGCGATCTCCCCTGCTGAGGTATTGTGTGCTGAAAGGGGGACTGCCTCCCAACAAGAACTGGTCAGAACTTTCAGTCATTGGCTGAGAGCACTGATCTGATGCCGACCGACATACCCTTTTCGGTCACGCCCCTTCAACAGAAGCTGGTCGAACAGCTGGCTTATTTCCAACTGGCTGCTGCACACACGGGCTGAATGTCGGCTGGCTTTCATGGAACCATTCTACGCCGCACAATATTTGCCAGTGTGTACGGCCCTTAAGATTATAAATCTTGGCCTAGTGTCCAATTACACAAATAAACCTTGGAATTGCTCCTTTAAAAAGCATACATTTCCTGGAGACCATAGGTCAGCCCTTCATTAGGTAGCTCTGTCATGTGATTAAAGCCAAGGTAGTGGTGACGTGACCTCTGCATAGGTAAACGATAATATTTATGTAAGGCCATAGATTGAATGAATTTCAGTACCTAAAAGCCAGGTCCAGCACTGGCACGTAAATGGAGGGATCTCAAAGTTCTGTCTTATGCAGGAAATAAAAAGTTATAAAATGTGGACACCATTTTCACAACTGCTGAGATCTAACTTTAGATCTGCTTTAGGGCAGATGCTGTGCTTTATGTAAATACCAAAATAACTGCAAATCTAAGCATTTAGCATTATAAAATGACAATAATGAAGCATGGCAGTCAGAAATAACATCTCTAGTACGTCTTGGTATTTTGGTCCAATACTGTATCTCACTGAGAACTTAGCTTCCCGGATTTACCCATAGCAGTTCAGGATGCTGCTAATCAGTCTATTCAAAGTAGTGATTTATTTCCTGATTTTTCTTGTGTTTTGCTTTCATTGGCATTCTCTCATTAAAATGAATTATAGTAGCAGTAATCACTGTATCCTGTTGTATAAAGTCATGTTATTGCCCTAAAATATTGCTTGAAAGTTTCCTCTGCTTTGTCAGATTCCTTGATTGCCTTTGACAGTCAGGCGTGACTTCCCCATGTCCTGGCACGACCTTTCAATCCAGCTTATTTCTACCTGTTTTAAAGGGATTTGTGTATAAAAGCAATCTACATGTCTGCCCACCATGCAGAAGGATTAACAAGCTAATTTATAAAAATAGGATCTTGTTTATCCAATGGGATTACACTGATGTCTAGCGGAGGCCACCATATATCTTGATTAAAACCGTTTTAAATCACTAGTTCTGTATGTAGCACCCTGATGTTTAGGCAGGGCTGCTAGTAAATTTAGTTGCCAGGAAATAGTTGCTTTGGCCAATTGTTAGGAGGTCAATTGATTTCCCCCTAATTCTGGAATTGCTGCACTTCTCTCCTCTGTCACTAGCTGGCGGGGTAGCTGGTGACATTGGATAAGACAAGGGCCTAGAAGGGATGGATTATGAATGAATGGGGTGTCTCAACCAATAGGCAGGGATTTTCTTGGGTCCCTTGGCCTGCTGGGAGAGCCTATGTATTTGGGTGGAGTCAGGTGATCGGGGGTTCTGTGCCACCTGGACGGCTGTCTGGTAGGGATGAGCCGAACACCCCCCGGTTCGGTTCGCACCAGAACCCGCGAACGGACCGAAAGTTCGCACGAACGTTAGAACCCCATTGACGTCTATGGGACTCGAACGTTCGAAATCAAAAGTGCTCATTTTAAAGGCTAATTTGCATGGTATTGTCCTAAAAAGGGTTTGGGGACCCGGGTCCTACCCCAGGGGACATGTATCAATGCAAAAAAAACTTTTAAAAACGGCCGTTTTTTCGGGAGCAGTGATTTTAATGATGCTTAAAGTAAAAAAAAAAAGTGAAATATTCCTTTAAATATCGTACCTGGGGGGTGTCTATAGTATGCCTGTAAAGTGACGCGTGTTTCCCATGTTTAGAACAGTCCCTGCACCAAATGTCATTTTTAAAGGAAAAAATCTCATTTAAAACTGCTTGCGGGTTTAATGTCATGTCGGGTCATGGCAATATGGATGAAAATCAGTGAGACAAACGGCATGGGTACCCCCAAGTCCATTACCAGGCCCTTTGGGTCTTGTATGGATATTAAGGGGAACCCCGCACCCAAATTAAAATAAGGAAAGGTGTGGGGCCACCAGGCCCTATATACTCTGAACAGCAGTATACAGGCGGTGCAAACAAGACAGGGACTGTAGGTTTGTTGTTAAGTAGAATCTGTTTGTAATTTTGAACATTTTTAACGTGTTTAGCTCCAGCCAAAAAATCTTTTCTAAGCTTTTTGGAAAACATAGGGAAGGGTTATCACCCCTGTGACATTTGTTTTGCTGTCTTTCCTCCTCTTCAGAAGATTTCACCTCACTTTTTTGTCCCAATGAAAAATGTTTTTTGAAAATTTGGGTTTTTTTGTGGAACAAGGATTGGAAAGCATCAGTGGAAAGGAGAAATTGTTTTCCCATATTAACTCTTACAGGAGAGAATTTCCCTTCCTAGGGGTAGATTTCATCTCACTTCCTGTTGTCTCCTTCCGTTTGCAAGTAGGAGTCGTTTGTAAGTTAGATGTTTGAAAGTAGGGTCCTGCCCTATATACTCAGCAGAAATTTGGGCCTTAGGTGTTGCTGTGGCCACAACACTGTAAGCCCTCACAGGGACCTGCTGTGAAATATTAGATCAAGAATTGTAATTACATGCCCCTGTTGAACAGGAGCTGAAAAATTAGGCCTTAGGCACTGGTGCTGGTGCCACAACACTGCAACCCCTCACAGACACTCTAGTTGGAACGCAGGAACGAGCCCTGCTGCAAAGTATTGCTTCAAAAATTGTAATTACACGCCCCTGTTAGACAGGGGCAGAAAAATTGGGCCTTAGGCACTGGTGCTGGTGCCACAACACTGCAACCCCTCACAGACACTCTAGTTGGAACGCAGGAACGAGCCCTGCTGCAAAGTATTGCATCAAAAATTGTAATTACACGCCCCTGTTAGACAGGGGCAGAAAAATTGGGCCTTAGGCACTGGTGCTGGTGCCACAACACTGCAACCCCTCACAGACACTCTAGTTGGAACGCAGGAACGAGCCCTGCTGCAAAGTATTGCATCAAAAATTGTAATTACACGCCCCTGTTAGACAGGGGCAGAAAAATTGGGCCTTAGGCACTGGTGCTGGTGCCACAACACTGCAACCCCTTACAGACACTCTAGTTGGAATGCAGGAACGAGCCCTGCTGCAAAGTATTACATCAAAAATTGTAATTACACGCCCCTGTTAAACAGGGGCTGAAAAATTGTGCCTTAGGCACTGGTGGTGGCGCCCAGAACCAAAAATGTTCTTACAAGCTATCAGCGTGATGATTGAGGAGGAAGAGGATAATTACTCAGGGATAGTCACTCAGCATCAGCATAGGCAGTCTTTGAAGGGATCTGAGATTTCAAAAAAAATTATTCGGTTACATCAGCATCAGGTGCTTGGTAGCTGGTGGTGATCCACCACGCCTCCAGCAGCACTGAATGTGCGTTCCGAAAGAACGCTGGATGCAGGACAGGCCAGTAGCTCAATTGCATACTGTGCAAGCTCTGGCCAGTGATCCATCCTCAAGACCCAGTAACCCAGAGGATTTTCGGTGGGAAAGGTGTCCAAGTCTGATCTTGCCCCTAGGTATTCCTGCACCATGTAAAACAGACGCTGGCGATGGTTGCTGGAACCGATCATACCTTGGGGCTGCGGACCAAAAAATTGTCTGAACGCATCGGTCAGACGGCCACCTTCTCCACCGCTCCTTCTTTGACTGACCGAAGCCTCAGCAACACGTTGTCCAGAAACAGGAGTTTGTAACCTCCCAGTCTCTGGGAACGCGTTGCACAGACCTTTCTGCAAGGCCTCCCGAAGATGTTTCATCCTCTGCTCCCTCTGCGATGGCAAGATAAGGTCCGCAACCTTACCCTTGTAACGTGGATCAAGGAGGGTTGCCAGCCAGTATTGGTCCTTCTCCTTGATACCACGAATACGAGGATCCTTACGCAGGCTTTGCAGGATCAGGGAGGCCATGCAGCGTAGGTTTGCTGAGGCATTCGGTCCGGAGTCCTCTGGGTCACTAAGAACGACATGGTCCGCAGCCACCTCCTCCCAGCCACGTACAAGTCCATGTGTTTCTTGGGACTGATCCCTTAAAGACTGCTGCTGATGCTGAGTGCCAGGCTCCACCTCCATACTGACACAATCTTCCTCCTCCTCCTCTTCCTCCTCGTCCTCTTCCTGTGTGATCGGCGGGCACGCAGGAACACTGTCTGGATAAAGGGGGCCTTGAGAGCTAAGGAAGTCCTCCTCTTCCTGCCTCTGTTCTGCATCAAGTGCCCTGTCCATTATTCCACGCAGCGTGTGCTCCAACAGGTGGACAAGGGGGACAGTGTCACTGATGCATGCACTGTCACTGCTCACCATCCTCGTGGCCTCCTCGAATGGTGACAGGACAGTGTATGCAGCCCTGATCATGGCCCACTGGCGTGGGGAAAAAAAACCAAGCTCCCCTGACCCTGTCCTGGTGCCATAGTCGCACAGGTACTCATTGATGGCCCTCTGCTGCGTGTGCAGCCGCTGCAGCATGGCCAACGTTGAGTTCCACCTGGTGGGCATGTCACAGATTAGGCGGTTCTTGGGCAGGTTAAACTCCTTTTGGAGGTCCGTCAGCCGAGCACTGGCATTATATGACCGGCGGAAATGCACACAGACTTTCCTGGCCTGCCTCAGGACATCCTGTAAGCCCGGGTACCTGCCCAAGAACCGCTGCACCACCAAGTTAAGGACGTGAGCCAAACAGGGCACATGGGTCATTTGTCCCTGTCGGAGGGCAGAGAGGAGGTTGGTGCCATTGTCGCAAACCACCATTCCTGCCTTAAGTTGGCGTGGCATCAACCACCTCTGAACCTGCCCCTGCAGAGCTGACAGAACCTCTGCCCCAGTGTGGCTCCTGTACCCCAAGCACACCAGCTCAAGCACCGCATGGCATCTTTTGGCCTGCGTACTTGCGTAGCCCCTTGAACGCCTACGGAGCACCGCTGGTTCCGAGGAAGAGGCCATGGAGGAAGAAGAAGAGGAGGGGGTGGAGGAGAGAGGTGTGTCACAATCAGCATTTTGGAGGCGTGGTGGCGGAACAACCTCCAACACTACTGCACCTTGTCCTGCATCCTTCCCAGCTGCCAGCAGAGTCACCCAATGCGCCGTGAAACTTAGGTAACGTCCCTGTCCATGCCTGCTGGACCATGAGTCAGCGGTAATATGCACCTTACCGCTGACCGCCCTGTCCAGCGAGGCATGGACATTGCCTTCCACATGCCGGTAGAGAGCCGGAATCGCCTTCCGTGAGAAAAAGTGGCGTTTGGGTACCTGCCACTGAGTAACCGCACATTCCACAAACTCACGGAAGGGGGCAGAGTCTACCAACTGAAAAGGCAGCAGTTGAAGTGCTAGCAATTTTGCCAAGCTAGCATTCAACCGCTGGGCATGTGGATGGCTGGGAGCAAACTTCTTTCGGCGGTGCAGCAGCTGGGGCAGGGAAATTTGCCTGGTACAATCTGACGTCGGTGTACCAAAAGCAGATTGCCCACAAGTACTTGGCTGTGACACACCTAATTCTACACCTTCATTCCTCTCACTGCAGGTCTCAGAGAGGACTGAAGGTCTAGTGGGGTTGGAAATCTCAGCTGATGAGGAGCAAGGAGAGATCCTCTTTGTTCTTTGGTGTGGGTCTTTTAGATACGCTTGCCAACGAACTGCATGGCAGGTCAACATATGTCTGGTCAAGCATGTGGTACCCAAGCGGGAGATGTTTTGGCCACGCGAGATACGCTTGAGACATATGTTGCAAATAGCAGCGGTGCGATCTGATGCACTCGTCTCAAAAAAGGCCCACACCAAAGAACTTTTTGAATAACGCGCAGAGACTGCAGCGCCCTGCACATGTGGAGCTTTGGGGTGTGATGCAGTCAATGTGCTGCCCTTAGGCTGGCCCCTGGAGGGCATCCTGCCTCGTTGGTGATGTGCCGCCGCCTCCTCCTCCTCCTCCTCCTCCTCTCTCCTATCAGGCACCCACGTTGAGTCAGTGACCTCATCATCCCCTCCCTCCTCATCACTGGAGCAAACCTGGCAGTATGCTGCAGCAGGGGGAGCATGACTGCCAGATTGCTGTCCTTCTTGGGCACCCCCTCTGTCCGTGCTCATGTTACTGCCTTCATCGAGCTCAGTATCGTCATCAGAGCTTTCCAAACGCTGGGCATCCTCCTGGAGCATGTACCCAACACTGTGGTCAAACAGTTTGAGGGAATCCTCATGAGGACATGGTGGAGCTAGGGAAGGAGTCACTGATGACATTGAGCTGAGGGAAGAGGCCGCTGCTTTGCCAGACAAAGCACCCTGGGCATGGGTGAGAGAGGATGAGGAGGATGAGGACGGCTTGGTCATCCACTCGACCAAGTCTTCCGCATGTTGCGGCTCAACACGGCCAGCTGCCGAAAAAAAGGCCAAGCGTGTCCCATGGCCACGTGCTGATGAGGATGCACCGTCTCCACGACCAGCACTAGACACAGAGCCTGCTTGCCCTCTCTTATTGGCTTGTGACTGTCTGCCTCTCCTTCTTGGCCTTCCAGACATACTAATGGCCTGTAGCTGCACTAAGCTGGGATAGAACACCTGTAATTTTCTTCAGGTAGCTTTATATACTGTAACCAGACAAGCCTGCCTGTCAGTAGGAAGATAACAGGAACGGATCTAGCTGAACACTCTGAGCAGGACGCACTGTACTAAATGTAAATAGTCTAGCTGCCTGACCGTGGTACTAATAGGATCAAATAGAACACCTGTAATTTTCTTCAGGTAGCTTTATATACTGTAACCAGACAAGCCTGCCTGTCAGTAGGAAGATAACAGGAACGGATCTAGCTGAACACTGTGAGCAGGACGCACTGCACTAAATGTAAATAGTCTAGAAGATAACAGGAACGGATCTAGCTGAACACTGTGAGCAGGACGCACTGCACTAAATGTAAATAGTCTAGAAGATAACAGGATTGGATCTAGCTGAACACTGTGAGCAGGACGCACTGCACTAAATGTAAATAGTCTAGAAGATAACAGGAACGGATCTAGCTGAACACTGTGAGCAGGACGCACTGCACTAAATGTAAATAGTCTAGAAGATAACAGGAACGGATCTAGCTGAACACTGTGAGCAGGACGCACTGCACTAAATGTAAATAGCAGGAACGGATCTAGCTGAACACTGTGAGCAGGACGCACTGCACTAAATGTAAATAGTCTAGAAGATAACAGGAACGGATCTAGCTGAACACTGTGAGCAGGACGCACTGCACTAAATGTAAATAGCAGGAACGGCTCTAGCTGAACACTGTGAGCAGGACGCACTGCACTAAATGTAAATAGCAGGAACGGATCTAGCTGAACACTGTGAGCAGGACGCACTGCACTAAATGTAAATAACAGGAACGGATCTAGCTGAACACTGTGAGCAGGACGCACTGCACTAAATGTAAATAGTCTAGAAGATAACAGGAACGGATCTAGCTGAACACTGTGAGCAGGACGCACTGCACTAAATGTAAATAGCAGGAACGGATCTAGCTGAACACTGTGAGCAGGACGCACTGCACTAAATGTAAATAGCAGGAACGGATCTAGCTGAACACTGTGAGCAGGGCGCACTGCACTAAATGTAAATAGCAGGAACGGATCTAGCTGAACACTGTGAGCAGGACGCACTGCACTAAATGTAAATAACAGGAACGGATCTAGCTGAACACTGTGAGCAGGACGCACTGCACTAAATGTAAATAGCAGGAACGGATCTAGCTGAACACTGTGAGCAGGACGCACTGCACTAAATGTAAATAGCAGGAACGGATCTAGCTGAACACTGTGAGCAGGACGCACTGCACTAAATGTAAATTGCAGGAACGGATCTAGCTGAACACTGTGAGCAGGACGCACTGCACTAAATGTAAATAGTCTAGAAGATAACAGGAACGGATCTAGCTGAACACTGTGAGCAGGACGCACTGCACTAAATGTAAATAGCAGGAACGGATCTAGCTGAACACTGTGAGCAGGACGCACTGCATTAAATGTAAATAGTCTAGATAGAAGATAACAGGAACGGATCTAGCTAAACTGAATACAGTGTATATATATATATGCAACACCTGGGATGCATATATATACACAATACACTGTAAGTGCAGCTAACTGACTGACTGTTCTGCCTAATCTATCTAACTCAAATCAAATGACACTGTCTCTCTCTCTCTCTATCTCTCAGCACACCGGAACACACACTACACAGGGCCGCCGTGCAGGCGGCCTTATATAGTGTGGGGTGTGTACTAAATCCCCTGAGCCATAATTGGCCAAAGCCACCCTGGCTTTGGCCAATTACAGCTCTCTCTACTGACGGCGCTGTGATTGGCCAAGCATGCGGGTCATAGTGCATGCTTGGCCAATCATCAGCCAGCAATGCACTGCAATGCCGCAGTGAATTATGGGCCGTGACGCGCCACACGAATTTAGCGCGAACGGCCCATATCGTTCGCAATTCGGCGAACGGGCGAACAGCCGATGTTCGAGTCGAACATGGGTTCGACTCGAACACGAAGCTCATCCCTACTGTCTGGGCAGACGTGTGTTATGTAGCCCCAGGCTGCTAGGCTGTAAGCCTTAAGCCTATCCCAGGGACATCTGGCTGCTAGGCTGTCTGTCTGCCTATCCAAAAGCAGGAGAGCAGCGTAGGGTTGGGACTGCAGGCTTATAGTCCAACCAGAAGTTACTGTTCCGCCGGCCAGGGAACCTGTTGCGGTCAAAATCAGAGGGGAAGTTGTCACCAATAAGGGACCATCCACCGTGCTACCGAAGACCACAGTGAGTGAGCTGAGGCCGGTACCAGAGCAGACTTCTCACCAGTCGGGGACGATGAAGAAGGGGGAAAACTTCAACAAGTGCCAAGTCAGGGACCCAGTAGGACAGCAAAGGTGACGCTTGCAGAGCATCAGTGAGTGCCAAGCCAGGGACCTAGCAGGGAAGCGGGGGTGACGCCTGAGGAATATACTAAGTGCTAAAGTGGAAGAGCTCAGGGGATCCAGTGGCTAGTGGATCTGAAGTCCAGTGAGAGAGAAACTGAGAGCTCACTGAGTGAAGACCCACAGTGAGTGAGTGTGGACTAAGGAGAACTGTTTGTGTTGCAAATAGTTGACTACCATTACGGTTCTTAACAGCTACAAGATTGTTGCCATTGGAGACAGCGGTCCTACCTATACAGAAGTAGTGTCTGACTGGAAGCCTTCACCTGTATAGCTGTCCACCTATAGAAGTCTCAGAGTCTGATAATTATCTTTGCATCTACCTAAGGGTGTCCTAGCCCCAACCCTCTCTCCTCCAGTTCTGTTTAAGAGACAATAAATCTTTTTGCATTCTAAAGATGTCTGGCGCCCACCATTTCATCTTGTATTACACCCACCATGTCTTGTAACCCTCTCTACACAGAAGGATGTCAGCTGTCCTTGACTCTGGAGGTCACAATTAAGCCTAAAGGGGCCCAGGACTTTGCTACATGTATACTTTCCTTTATTTGAGCTTTGCAATTGAGTCTCGCACTCATCTAAAGTATCCTACAGAGTGACACTAGATCCCACTGTACAGGGTAGAGCACAATAATTAAACTCTTTTAGTTTTTTTTGTGAAATTAACTACTAAATAAAAGGCTCGCCTTTGTTTAATAACATGGTACAAATAAAACTAAAATGTTGTATCCAATCACTGACAACGGCGCATAAAATGAAGACTGATCTGTACTTGATCTGTAGGCCAAAAGTCAGCAGGGATGGGATATTTTTTTTTCTTGAAATTTAGGTTAGTGTTATATTTTGAGATACTGGCATGACAATAAAATATGGTGAAGTATTTGTCAAAGTTCAGAGTTCAGAGTTACACTATTAATCAATGTCCTCATACACAAGTGTCTGAAGGATGTTGGCAATAGAAACCAGAATGATACTTTACTCTATATTTTTAAGTGATAATCCTGCTATCTTTAACTTTCAACGAGTCCATTAAATGATCAACTAGATCAGATTTTCTAGAGGTTTCCTTTATTTGCAATATTTTATAAGTTCAAAACAAAAATACCCCCCCCACAATCCCATGATACCAACATACCAGCCATATGGTATTGTATTTCCACTGCAAGAGGTCCATAACCATGCAGGTCTCCTGCTTAGCTAATTACAGCTAGATTCCCTTCAACATTGTATGGGTACAAGAAAATACATTCCACAAATTACCTCCTCCCCATCAATGTGCAAGCCCATTGCTTCAGTACCACCTGTGTCCCAAAAATCTGCTGCAGGAGGTTGATGAAATGTATGGCCAACTTACTGATGCCTGTTGAATTGGTGCTTTTGGAGGGGTTTGCAATGACATAGCAGATATGCTCTTGCTTGTTATGGTTCATTTTAATTGAAATCACTTTTGCTTTAAGCAATAATCCATAAGGATGCCTTAACTTTACACACAATGTGCCTCTTCTCCATTAAAAAAAAAAAAAAATATATATATATATCTAGGTGTCAATTTAGAACAACAAAGCTCCCACACATTTTTACTCTTGGGGTGGGTTAATGTACTTATATATCTATTTATTTATTAATTTATTTATTTATGCTATTTATATAATAAATATAATTTATAAAACATGTGTACATGCACATCAGTCCCTGCTTTAAAGCTTTCAATCTAAGGTCCCTATGTCACATGTATACACATACTAGGGCCAGTTTGGACAGGAGCCGATTAATCTACCAGCACATCTTTGGATTGTGGGAGTAAATCCACACAAGAACAGGGAGAACATGCAAACTTAATGCAGATAAGTTCCAGACAAGAATAGGAATCAGAGTCTCCAGTGCTGAAAGGCAGAAGTATTTACCACTAAGCCACTGTGCTGCCCACAGCAGATTTCAGAAACTTCTCCAATTTACATGCTGGCATTGTTAAATACAATTAATTCTTTAATAAACCTTATGATACCTAAAATAATATTTGGTAATGAATAAATGCATAAATCTTTTACGTACTAAGACCATAGGAACAGGAATGTGGGAATCTCTCTGAGGGTTACTAAAATGAATCTCTATGAGGATTATGCATTCTAGGTCAAGACATAGGAAAATTCCCAAAATGCAACCCTAAGTAGTTTTTTTCAGTGAACAGGAAAACCATAAAGAAACAAAGAAGACAATAAATAAATTGGGTTTATTTTCACTTCTTAATAAAGTGAATGGGGGTAGGTGATTTTTTTATTTGGTGGCTGTGACTTTTTAATGTTGTGTAATAGTGAGACAGTAAGCACTCCAACGGTTCATAGGGCACTGATAGCAACTCAAAGAGGGTGACCCTCAGGACCAGGCTGGTGTGGCTTGGAGCATCCATTTTTAAGCTCACCCCTTGAACCACCATTCCAATGCCGATGAACTAAAAGGATTGTATTTGTATATATGCATGTGTCTGAGGCCTGTGACTGTTATCATTCAAAATGCTTTATTTAAAACTAATTTAAAATTGAAATTGAAAACATAAAAACTAGAAGAATTGTTGTATCTGTGGTTTTGAACCTGATGAGCTGGATTGTGAAAGTGGATGTGCAGTAAAGATATGTTTGCAACTGAAAACACTTAAATAACTAGTTATACTGTAGTAGGGAACACACTGCCATGTTTCTATAACCTGTTTTCTGTTTTATTGCTATAAATTTTTTAGCTCGAAGGTCTCTATATCATAGAATATGAAATACAACTTAAAAACACACACACTAATACATGTGCACTGATTATGGAACAGCATGGTAACAAAGTAATTTGCAAAACTCATGTCTTTCAAAAAGAAATTGCGATAGTGCAGTGTTTTATGACTTCGTCTCTTGCAGGTTAATTAACTGACTATGGCCTCATTTGTAATGGAATCACTAAGAACCCATATTCTTTCTATGACTCTTTTAGCTCCAGCCCCCCACTGCTGACCATTACTGCCTCAGAGCCCCCATAACAGCACATCCGGCTATTGGAAGAGAAAGCGTATAACTCAACACATGTTATTCTTAATTTCACAACAGCAAAGCTTTCCTAAGAATTCCCAAACCTTTTCATTAAGAGCAAAAACTCCACAATACCAGATGTGGGGATAATAGATCTGTAAAGAAACCTCACATCAGTGAAGGTTTTTAGCTATATTTATAGTTCATTTATTCTGGTCTATAGCTTTTGGCTAAAGCAAATGTGTATCTCTGTTTTTTCAAGACACTGGGGAGTGGGAGAGGCTGGATTTTGGCAAATTAACTGTTAAAATCTGATAAAGATACATTCGAAAACAACCAGTGCTGATACTTTCAAAGTCATAGTAATATCTGTTCAGATTGCGGATAGATGCTAGTAAAACAATGGTAACTACATGTAAAGGTAGATGTACATAAGAACTTTGTTATACTTACTGGTAAATAGAATATTTCAGGAAAATTCTTACATTGTTCCACTACAGCCTGCCTTGCAGGGCTACCTGCTTTACATTGGAGATAAGCTTCCCTCCCCACCCATAGCTCATAGACATTTTAGGTTAACACTAAATCCACCCATACTAGAATGAAAATAACTCCAAATGATCCTTAATAAGGCTAAACAACCCAGCTGCCACTCTATGTGCACCTGTATTTACACTACAGTGATAAAAAAAAAAAACGGAACTAGAACAACACTACCTAAAATACAATACTTAAATAAAAATATGCGACCAAAGTGCTCAGTGCAATCAATACAATAAATGATCCTATAAATAATGCTACTGTGTGTAAACTTCAACATATACATAAAAAGTGCCACCATTTTCAATCATATATGCAACTGATGCCAAAAAAGTGCTTAAACAAATGTGCATAAAAAAGTCCATCCAAAGTGCTTGACAAACACAACGTGACAAACTTCTGTACTTCCCAATAAGTGCTGCTGGATTCTGGGGTTCCCCCTAAAGAGTGCTCATTTACCAGAAGTAATTGAACCCTTATGTAATAAGCAGGTCAATATGCACTAAAAATTTTCCACAATCACTCTTCCACATACTCCACCACTTACAGTATGCCACTACCGGGAGAACTCCGAGCTGGATGATTCTGCCATCTCCTTCCAGATCTCAGACAGAGAGACACAGACCCAAAATATCCTTGCTCACCATTTTAAATAAAACTAATGTCCATAAAACATGTAATAATCCATTCACACATGTAGTGCCGCCTGGTATGACATGCCTACTAGACGGTAATAAACCGCCGCTGCTCTGCAATGTTCTGAAGCCAGTGTTGCCCACCCTGCAGGTTTAATTCACAATGTACTAGTATGCACCGCATACTTGCACATTATGACGGACTTACCTATACACAGAGCCCTTCAGCACAGCACTGTCATGGCTCTCTGGCACTGCAATCTTCAGCAGGTCTTCCTTCTGGGTTCACAGGATCCAGCTGTATGAATGGCCAGGGCCACGATGACGTCACTCCCGCACATGGTATGCCGTCCCTTCAGAGCGCATGTGCCGGTGAAGTCATCGGTTGCATGTTGTGTGAATATCTCCTAAACAGTGTATTTTCCTATTTTAGGTTTTATGTTATTAAATCCAGTATGGCAAGATGTGAATATTAATATATGTTTGGATAACACCTACTTTATAGATGTTACATTCTCCAATTCACGTAGCTTAACTAAGACCCAATCACACTTGAGCATTTTTTAGCTTGTTTCCCTACACCTGACTATGCTCAACAAGTAGAATCTCATTATTTCTAAGTTTCCCTGTCCCCCTACACTCTACATCCTATGCTCAAAAAAGTACATAAGCTTTTTGTGTGTATCCAGGGGTTTTGGCCCCATAGACTTTAATGGGAGGCATACACACATTTTTGAACCTGAACAACTCTTCTCCTTCTCTAGAACTGCTCTCCTCCCCATGCACATGCCTGAAACTTTTTACACGTGCAAAAACTCTTGCTCAAAGCTCGTAAAATGCCGAAAAAGCACATGGAAAGCAAAAGAGCTTCAAATCACCAGGAATATGCAGGGCAATGGCATCTGAAACTCCGTGTAATGTATTAGGAAACAATTAAACTTGTCCCTGAGGTTGATGTGTTGAAAGCAAAAGAATGGGCATCCCAGTTTGTTTTGTATGGGGCTGCGTAGCTGCAGATCAATCATGCTGACCCATGTCCACAGCCAAAAGAGCCTACAATGGGCACGCGAGCATGAGAAAAATAGACCACAGAGCAATGGAAGAAGGTGACTTGATCTGATGAATCATGCTTTCTTATACATCATGTGGCCAGGTGTGTTTGAGTCGCTTACCTGGGGAAGAGATGGCACCAGGATGCAGTATGGAAAGAAGGCAAGTGGCAGAGGCAGTGTGATGGTTTGGGCAATGTTCTGCTGGGAAACCTTGGTTCCTGCCATTCATGTGGATGTTAATTTTGACACATACCACCTACTTAATGAAAAGATGTTGTGTGATACTCCGCCACGGAATATACAAGGCAGGGAATAAAGGTGTGATGAATAAGAAAAAAGTGAAAAAAGAGAGAATTGCCGCCGCTACATAATACTACCACCTAGGTGGAGTAAAGGTATGTTGAGGAAGGTGTAGGTGTGGCGCTATTCCTCTTAAGGAGACCTGTTAAAGATGCTAGAAGTGCTGTAAATGTAATTAAAAGATGAAAACACTTCAGAATATATTAAATATATGTGACAACAAAATCCTGTAATGGATGAATGCTGAAGGTTTTGCACTTACTGCAGAGTGCAGTTTTAAAATGCCTTTACAAGTGAATAGAAAAAAACTTTTGATTAGAGTGATGAGTACTTGTGTGTTACACCCTCTGCAATGTGCAGAGTTGCAGTAAAGGGGATGTGCTGAAAGTGTTATACTTGCTACGAAGTGCAGCTTAAGATGCTTTTAAGATGAGTAGAAAAAAAAGTTAATTTAAAGTCATGGATACTAGTGTGTTGCACCCTCTGCAAAAATGCAGGGGGGCAGAAAAAAGTGGATGAAGACTAGTCCTGGTGCTAGTGATGTGCATTAAGGTAATGATCCTCTATTTTCATACACTGATTTGTTGTTCCTTATATATGTGAAAAGTCATGTGTGTTTGACCCTCTGTTTGCAACGTCCCAATTATACGAACATGCAATGATGAAACAAAGTTATATAAAAAATAAAAATTTCAAGAAAAATATCCCACTGTAAAAGAAGGATGTGCAAAAACAAGCTATAAATATTAGCCCATTAACACAATGATAAACAAAGTGACTTGTGCTCTCAAACGGTGTCCAGTGCTTTGCAAAGTTTATGCTGTTTGTAATCCTTTTAGGTGGTAGTGCCAGTGATCTTATCTGTGCTTGTAATATGATTGCACTCACCAGATGACCTTACCCCCCCCAGGGGTACTGCATGGCCACAGTATATGCCACTGTGAAGCACTCTGGAACCAGCTGGACGATCTATGAATCGCTAGTGCCGTTCCGCCGGGTTATCACACAAAAAAGAGAGGAGTGCCCATAGCGTGATACATTTATAAAAAAAGTATGGAGATATACTCACATTTTGGTTAAAAATCACAAGCAAAAAGTTTAAATGGTGCAGGCACCGAGTAAACAAACATTTGCGGCCCTGACCGGAAAAAGACGTACTGTAACTCCTCCCTACACTTTTCGTCACTCAAAACATCATCTGGAGCGTCTTGAGTGACGAAATGCGTAGGTAGGAGTTACAGTACATCTTTGCATCACTTCCGGTCAGGGCCGCAAATGTTTGTTTACTCGGCGCCTGTATAATTTAAACTTTTCGCTTGTGATTTTTAACCAAAATGTGAGTATATTTCCATACTTTTTTTTAAATAAACAATTTAAAAGTGGTATCACGCTATGGGCACGCCTCTCTTTTTTATGTGAAAACCCAGCGGAACGCCACTAGAAATTCATAGATCATCCAGCTGGTTCCAGAGTGCTACACAGTGGCATATACTGTGGCCGTGCAGTACCCCTGGGGGGGGGTAAGGTCATCTGGTGAGTGCAATCATGTTACGAGCACAGATAAGATCACTGGCACTATCGTCACCTAAAAGGATTACAAACAGCATAAACTTTGCAAAGCACTGGACACCGTTTGAGAGCACAAGTCACTTTGTTTATCATTGTTTTAATGGACTAATATTTATAGCTTGTTTTTGCACATCCTTCTTTTACAGTGGGATATTTTCTTGAAATTTTTTATATAACTTTGTTTCATCATTGCATGTTCATATAATTGGGACGTTGCAAACAGAGGGTCAAACACACATGACTTTTCACATATATAAGGAACAACAAATCAGTGTATGAAAATAGAGGATCATTACCTTAATGCACATCACTAGCACCAGGACTAGTCTTCATCCACTTTTTTCTGGCCCCCTGCATTTTTGCAGAGGGTGCAACACACTAGTATCCATGACTTTAAATGAACATTTTTTTTCTACTCATCTTAAAAGCATCTTAAGCTGCACTTCGTAGCAAGTATAACACTTTCAGCACATCCCCTTTACTGCAACTCTGCACATTGCAGAGGGTGTAACACACAAGTACTCATCACTCTAATCAAAAGTTTTTTTTCTATTCGCTTGTAAAGGCATTTTAAAACTGCACTCTGCAGTAAGTGCAAAACCTTCAGCACTTATCCATTTTTAGGATTTTGTTATCACATATATTTAATATATTCTGAAGTGTTTCCATCTTTTAATTACATTTACAGCACTTCTAGCATCTTTAACAGGTCTCCTGAACAGAGGAATAGCACCACACCTACACCTTCCTCAATTAACATACCACCTACCTAAACAATGTTTCTGACCAAGTACACCCCATCATGGAAATGGCATTCCCTGATGGCAGTGGCCTGTTTTAGCAGGATAATGCACCCTTCACACTGCAAAAATGGTTCACAAATGGTTTGAGGAACACAACAATAATTTTGACTTGGCCTCAATTCTTTAGATCTCAATTCAATTGAACATTTGTGGGATGTGATGGAAAAACAAATCCAATCCATGGAGGCCCCACCTTGCAACAGGACTTAAAGGATCTGCTACTGATGGCTCGGTGCCAGGTACCACAGCATAACTTTAGAGGTCTAGTGGCATTTACGCCTAGATGGATCAGGGCTGTTTTGGAGGTAAAAGGGGGACCTACTCAATATAAGGTAAGTGGTCATAAAGTTATGGCTGATTGGTGTAGATTAAAACACCGTCTATCCTAACCAATGGTAAAGATTTAGAAACTTGCCTTCGTTATTGTATCCTGTTCAAAGGCTTTCTATTGGGACAGACTCACACTAAATCTGTTCAAAAATGTTAGCAGCCAGCCATGACACCTCCTCCAAAGAAACATAAAAAATGTAAGACTGCTCGTACAATGGGAATAATGTATTCCTTGTTTTAAATGTCAACAATATGCCTTTGATTTCTTTTTTATATAAGTAACACATTATAGTGTAAAATTAAAAAAATATATATAAGAAGATACAGGAGAACAACTCACCTTACACAGAAATACAGAACAATTGGACCAGACTTTTTGGGGAAGTCATGTTCAAGTACTCTGCGGTCCAGCTGTAACCAGTTCAAATGGCCCCTGAAAAATACAACAACAGGATTTAATTTTTTTTTTTTAATTATTTATTTAGTGGTATGCGACATACAGTAATGCAGTAACTTCACAGAATATGCGGTACAAACAGTTTAGGATATATAGGAACAGTAACTAATAGTATCTGTACTAGAAGTAATTACTCCAAAGGTAATTACACTGAAGCAAATCTGTAGATGTGCAGGGTTCCCAGATACCTAGGAAGTAAAAAGCCAGGGCTTCGCATTGACAAGTAATATAATCCCTTGTAGTTTAATAGGGGTTATCTCTGTAAACCTTGGAGAGTTCCGGTATCATAACATAGGGGAAGAATAATGCGGAGTGTCCAACTGGGGTCGAAACATACCAATTTTTGAAGTAGAAAGGAGCAAGTGAATATAGGGGGAAGATGAAAAAAAAGGAAAAAGGGAGAGAAAAAGTGAGAAATAGAAATGAAGGAGAAGGGAGAGAAAGTAGTTATTATAGTGAGAGAGGTAGATGGGGGAGGGGGGGGTTTATGGGTAAGGGAGGGCGAGGTCACACCTAGGGGACAAGGGCCACCCGCTGCTCATTAAGCCGTCTAAAGGTCAAGGCTTGTAGCTAGAACTTCAGGCAATCCCTAGTGCCGAACAGGATTTAATATATTTTCAATTAAAACAAGACGGGAGAAGGAATGGTAATACTGCAAAACTAAAATCACATGGCATGGATGACTACTCTGAGCAGTGGGCCAGTGCCCAATACCAATAACATACTGTAAGGGGGGCAGGCTCAACTGCTATGGGCAGTTATAAACCATGCACAGGACAGGCACAATCATGAACAGTCCAAGCAGGTTGAAACCTGTAATTTTATTCAGCAAGTTTGCAAACAAACATGGTTTCAAGTCAGAACAGCTTTGTACCGCAAGGCCATAGCATAAAATAAACAAAATATCTGCTCGTCTTAACTACTAACTAAACTCAGGTTAATTTATGACAAACATGGCGCCTTGTAATGGGTTTCTTGAAAGAAATGCTGTCTTACCTTTTTAGTTTTCTGTCAGCACTCATCCTTTTCCCTTAGCAGCAGGCTCTAACAGCAGGGAGAGTAAGAGAGAACCCTGAGCACTGGTCAGGTCACTTATAAAAAGGCCTGTGCATGACTGAGACTAACTAATGACGTCTGGCTACCAAGTAAAATGTGGACCTCAGAATGTAAGCTTTTGCCCTGTGAAGCTCTACAAAGCCTATGGGCTCCAGAACGAAGGGCAAGAATGAATAACATTTTGAGAAAAATATATATTTTTTCTCATATCAGACACAAACCCTGGAGCCCCTCATTATGTGTATGTAAGAAACCTAGGTGACACATACACACCCTCCACAATCCTGCCAGCCAGTAACAGAATATTTATGCATCAGAGGTCACACTTTCTTCATAAAATGGTATATTTTTACCAATGTGAGTAATCTAAAGTGAATAGACAATAATTACATTTGTTTTGTCTAAGACTGGTTGAACCTCTGAAAATGACTAATCAATTAGCTGCTATGGATCATAACACAATAGTGCCCTTTGTGGTTTAAGCCAAAATATATTTTAGTCCAAGAAACAGCAGCCAGGAAAAATGAGCCATGATTCTATCTCACAGGAACAATTATTGCATCTTAATGTTACAATATAATGATATTTATAGGATTGCTTTGCTGACAGCAGTATAGTAACCATTTGTCCTAAATTCTCTTCAGACAGGAAGCACCACTTTTCCAGAAAAAGTCAGCCTTTATTCTTAAACATTTTGATTTATCGGCAGATTCATAATTGGTGATATTGCCTTACAGGGACTAAAATAATGTATGTAAATAATTAGAAAGAAATGTAAAATTGTATATAGGTGAGCTTGTAGAAGGTGTAGTGATTTCATACAAGAAACATGTCTGTTTCAAACGTGCCTCATGAGGTCAAAGAGGGCATTTCTCTACAATCTCAACCCACTTGGGGTCTGCATGTGGTAGATTCTTACTCACTGACCTAAACGTTATCAGGTTGGCCACACTTTCAATTGTATTGTGAAGGTAAAGTCCATACTGGGCCATTGAGAGAGCAGTTGAGATGAAGAAACCTCCTTGCATGAGGTGAGAGGGACTCTAATAAATGGGCTTGTTAGTTGTCTGAACCTAACCATGGCCATGATATATGGGTAAGAACTGCCACAATAAAATGATGGATTTAAACAGTTAGTTTGATTTATGTACTCTAATTGACTTAACTGCTTCTCTGTTCCTTTGTAATCATGTAGCCATCCTCAAACTCTGCCCTGTGTCTCATCTTGTCTAAAATCAGCCCTGTCTGTAGTGAAAGTGACTCTACATAGAGGACACATTTAAAGATTACAGATACTATCAAATGCAATTTACATTTCTGAGAAGTGTCCAGCATTACATCACAGCTGACTGGTATAGAGGGCATGTACCACATGATTTAATAGAGTTCTAACCCACTAACCTAGGGATAAAATGAATCTATTGATTTGAATAATTTTTGCCTTCTAGCGTAAACAACAAAAAGGAGAGGAAAGGACATTGCAATGTAGGAAATCACATATAGTAATTAACTTCAGGTCTGATCAGATATGTTATTATTATTGTAAAGTTTGACATGTGGCACACAATTATGGTATATTTACAAAAATGCATGTTTAAATACATTTAGGCTTTTTACAAAACAATCTCCTTGATGCATTGGGGTTGATTGGCCAAAGGCATTATAGGCTGTTTGCCTTGCAAGGGAATTTTCACTTTGCAGGAAATGTTCCCTTAGCATAGCAAACATGGTGAAATTTTACTTTGCAAAGAATAGCAAATCACATGCAAGAGGAATAAAAAGAAAACATTTATATATTTACATATACACACATTGTATACATTGTGTACATATGCTACAGTATATAGATTAAGTTGATGCTCTGCTGATTTCCATCATCCGATCATGTGCAAGCAAAAACACTACTCTTCTTCTTTGCACTTGATTAGATATTATTTGCTAATTATTTGATAAAGGAATTTTCATCACATTCCCAAAACTAAGGGAAAATTCTCTTGCAAAGTGAACAGCCTATTTGCCTTTAGTAAATCAACCCCATTGTGTTCTTACATAAGTTCATTCAAAAAGATAATTTCTAATTCTCAGACATCACAACAGTAAACTTGATATTTAATATTTTGTTCAGCAGTGGGTAAATAGATCTATATTAAAGAGAAATGGACATTAGAAACATTAGCACAAGCTCCAAAGCGGAGATCTTAGTTTATGTTTATATTTATATATGTAGCATGCACCCTCTAGTAGTGTGCTGTGCTAGAGAGGATAGGTAAATTTAAGCAGGCCTGGCTGGTTGCTAGGCCTGTTTGTTATCATTTCGGGCTGGGAGTGGCTCAGGGTAGGGCTGGGTGACTCACAGGTGGTGTCATCAGGACCTCCCTTCTTTTGCGAGAAGCTTCTAGTGCTTTCTGGAAAGAGAGGTGGGAGGAGAGGTAGAGCCACTTGGGGTGTTTGAGGAGCCCTGGCCAATCCCCAAACTTGATTGGCTGGGGGCAGGTCTCCTTAACCACTTCAATACAGGGCATTTTCACCCCCTTCCTGCCCAGGCCAATTTTCAGTTTTCAGCGCTGTAATATTTTGAATGACAATTGCGTGGTCATGCAACACTGTACCCAAATGAAATTGTCATCCTTTTTTTCCCCACAATTAGAGCTTTTTTTGGTGGTATTTGATCACTTCTGCGTTTTTTTATTTTTTGCGCTATAAACAAAGAAAGAGCTACAAGTTTTAAAAAAACACAACATTTTTTACTTTTTGCTATAATAAATATCCTAAATAAAAAGAAAAAAAAATGTTTTCCTCAGTTTATGTATTCTTCTACATATTTTTGGTAGAAAAAAAATTGCAATAAGCGTATATTGATTGATTTGCACAAAAGTTATAGCGCCTACAAAATAGGGGATAGATTTATGGCATTTTTAATTATTATTATTTTTTTACTAGTAATGGTGACAATCTGTGATTTTTATCGTGACTGTGACATTGCAGCGGACAGATTGGACACTTTTGACACTATTTTGGGACCAGTGACAATTATACAGTAATCAGTGCTATAAATATGCACTGATTACTGTATAAATGTCAATGGCAGGAAAGGAGTTAACACTATTGGGCGATCAAGGGGTTAAATGTGTTACCTAGGGAGTGATTCTAACTGTAGGGGGATGGGACTGACTAGTGGAGGACACCGTTCGGTGTTCATACTTAGTATACACACAATCTGTCTCCTCTCCCCTGACAGGACGTGGATCTGTGTGTTTACACACACAGATCCACGGTCCTGCTCTGTAACGAGTGATTGCGAGTGCCCGGCGGACATCGCGGCCGCTGGGCACGCACATAGGCTCCTCAGTGAGGATGTCATGTGATGACCGCCCAGGATGGGAGATCCCATCTGCGGACATCATATGAGAATGGGCAGGTAGGGAAGTGGTTAAATACCCAGGGCCAGTCCAGCTGGAGAGGAGTTGTCGGGTGGAAGAGCTAGAGTGAGAGAGTGCGGAGGCTGTCGGGGCCCTTGAGGGAGCTCCCCAGTCTGGGGGGGTGACCTTGGGCCTGGGCTTGGATGCGGTCGGGACCACTTTCAGGAACACATGAAGAGGTCCTGGACCGGAGGCATAAGAGAGAGCAAGGAGAGGACAGTGGGAGAGAGCACTGCTAAGGGACTCCAGGGAGGACAGCTGGTTGTAGCCAAGAGGGCTGGTGAATGAGGCACAGTCGGGAGGACTGGGGAGGCACGTCTGAGAGGACTGGGAGCTTGCAGTCTGAGATGGGTGCAGAACCAGAAGAGTGGACTGTGGTGAAAGGGGCAGTGGAAAGAGGCAGCTACAGCCAAGAGGGCTGGCAGGGCCTGAAGAGGGCTAACTGGGATCAGTAGCCATACTGTAGTTAGGGCAGCTAGCACAAGGACTTTTCTGCTACACCATTGGGGCCCGTGGTCCCAGCCTGCAAACGGCATTTGCTGAGGCCTGGCTGAGTCAATGTCAGACCTAACCAACAAATAGTGCTAGCTGTTCCTGGGGAACCAAGTGATGTGCTGGAGGAGAGTAGGAGTAACAGTCTGCAGCAAGTGATGTGCTGGTGGAGTGAGGAGTGATGAGCGTCAAGCAAATTTGTGCAGGAGGAAGCTGAAGGGACAGTACATAGTTGTCCCAAAACCAATTGCTGTTTCTATTATCCACGCTGGGCATCCCATATCTCCCATCCCCATCCAAGTTATACCCCTCAATAAAGCATAAAAAAAGTTCACTGACTGCTTTATGTCTCGGTGCGGGTTATGTCACCCACTTAGCAAGAAGTAGCAAATACACTTGAAATACTTTTGGTATGACTATTTGGGCAGTGTAAAGATATCAGAAGTGGTCTGAAAAAACATTACATCTAGGAAATAGATGTAGATCAATCAATTAAGCATTGGTGATTCCCATATTCTGCTGAGCAGAAAGATTATGTTTTTGCTGATTATGAAAACATTATCATAAACATTGTTATCCTCAGCAGTCAATAACTCATACATGTGGCAGGAATCCAACACTGCTCATCGTCATGAGAACACCATCTCCATTGTAGATCATTATGGTGGCAGAATCAAGTTGTGAGGATGCTTTTTATTAGCAGAGAGTGAGAAGCTGGTTTTAGTCTGCAAAAGAACTTAAGCCTCGTACACACGATCGGATTTTCCGCAAAGCGCCAGACTTTTGTCCGAAGGGCGTGTGCCGTGAACTTGTCTAGCATACAAACGGTACACAATTGTCAGCCAACAAACACGAACGTAGTGACGTACTACATGGAATTTCAGCTCTTGAGCACCACCCTTTGGGCACCTGCTAATGTCGTGTTTGGTGAGCATTGATTTCGAGCATGCGTGTTTTTACTTAGGACTTTTGTGTGACAGACTTGTGTACAGACGATAGGAAAATCTGACAACAGACCGTTGTCTGCCGAAAATTTATTAGCCTGCCATCCAACATTTGTTGGCGGAAAGTTGGACAACAATTGTCTGATGGATGGTCGGATTTTAGGCCAACAGTCTGTCATCACACAATTCCCTGCCAAAAATCTGATCGTGTGTACGAGGCTTAAGACTGGGGTGAACAGTGAGAGTATTTTTTTTAAAGAAAATTGGGGAAAATGTAGAGTATCCAAGAGCGCACAGCTGGCAGTGACTTATCCCAAAAGAAGTACAGCTATAAATGCATTCAAAGATGGTACTAACCATTAAAGTGGTACTAAATGCAAAATCAAAAATGACATAAAGTATATGATGCAGCCTGTTACTAGCTTAATATAGTGGTTGTCTGAATCCCCCTGTGACTAAAGCCACACGATCGGATTTTCGGCAGGGAATTGTGTGATGACAGACTGCCAAAAATCCGATCGTGTGTACGTGGCTTTAGTTTTTCTTCTGCTATTATTTTCCAGCTTTCTTTATAGATCAAGCTGTGAAGCAAAAGTAGAAGTGAGAGGGTTCAGACACACCCTTTAACGCTGACAGAGGTGCTTAAAATGATCGATTTTTTTGAAAAATATTTAAACCTCTTTATCACACAAGGAAAAACTTTTTCTGTAACTGTTTAAAAAGTGTTAGCTGGCATTCGGCTATAATATGTTGCTCATAAATGTAAAGTCCATCTAAGTCTACTAGTCCATCTTACACTACCCTCTCCAGACAGTGCTACAGTGGTGTGTTGTGTACGAAAATCTGACAACATATAATTAAAAAGCCAAACTCCAACCAAAACATTTTTGTGTAGTTTTTGATAAGGAGGGAAAGGGCAGAATTTCTGTTAAGTTTATATTGTCATATTGTCCCAGTGGGGATAGGCTTTTGATCACTGGCAGTACCTTGCTGTCCCAGTGACACTCATTTCTCTCATATGATATGTGATGTATCATTTTAAAAACCAAAACAGTTTCAGATTTTTGCAACGTATACTTACGTTTCATCTGTGAATGCTATACCAAAATATTCTTTTTCTTTTAGATTGAAGTGTGATGCCACTAGATCAAGGAGCTCCTTGGCCAACAGTTTTGGCTACAAAAGTAAAAGAAACGCAGATTAGGATACAATCCATAATACCATATACAATCAGACATTACAATGGGAAATAACAATAACTAAATATAACATTTATAAGTTTTGTTAATAATTTAGGTTTACAAAATGTACCCATGCAAACTTAAAGCGGTTGTATGCTGCAAAAAACAAAAAACAAACAAAAAAAAAACCTGTAAAGGCAAAGGCATAATGAGCTAGTATGCATCGCCTCCCGGTCCCCACCGAGGGAGCTGACATGTTCTCTCAACGTTTCTTCTGGTTTCTTGGCTCTGGCACTGTGAGTGGCCGGAGCCGCGATGACATCACTCCCGTGCATGCGTGCGGAAGTCCTCTTTCTGGAAAAGGAACTCTGATTTTCCAGACCTTCAGAGAGCATGCACCACTGACGTCAGCGGCTGCATGCATGGTGAATATCTCCTAAACCATTCATTTTACCTAAGGTAAGCCTTATTATAGGCTTACCTGTAGTTAAAAATGTGGAAGGGGGGTATACAACCACTTTAAGACCCTCTAAAATACCTGAAGCCACTCTTTATTATACTCAGTTTATTACTTTTTAAGGTAAACACCTATATAAACAAATGCTAACTTTGGAGACATAATAAACGTTAGAGACAATAAATACCATGGTCATTAAAGGAGTTGTAAAGGCAGAAGGTTTTTCATCTTAATGCCTTCTGTGTGTAGCAGCCCCCCTCAGCCTCCCCAATACTTACCTGAGCCCCATCTCTATCCAGCGATGTCCACGAGTCCCTCGGCCATCCTGGACTCTCCCCCTGATTGGCTGAGACACAGCAGTGGCACCATTGGCTCCCGCTGCTGTGAATCAAAGCCAGTTAGCCATTTAGGAGAGAGAGGGGGCAGGGCTGAACTGGGGCTCAGTGTCTGAATGGACACGGCTTGAGTGCCCCCATAGCAAACTGCTTGCTGTGGGGGCACTTGACAGGAGGAAGTGGCCAGGAGCACAGAAGAGGGACCCGAGAAGAGAAGGATCTGGGCTGCTCTGTGCAAAACCAACTACACAGGGCAGGTAAGTATAACATATTTGTTATTTTTAGAGAAAAAAAAAAACAAGACTTTACAATCACTTTAAGTCCTATTTACTATAAATTACATTTGAATTGTGAAGTGTTGCACAAATTGTTGGTGCTATATAAATCCTGTAAGTCGTCCCATACATATACTAATATAAATATAAAAATAGACCCTTGCTTTTCAATGCAGCTACAAAGTCAAGCAGTAAAGCCACTGTTGATTATGAACACTCTGCAAAGTGAACAATCTTCGTTTTGTTTGTATTCTTTGTATATCACTGACTTCTTAAGTCCTGGACAGTAATAAAATATGTATATCATCACAGTATACAATGGAGTGTTAGTTTATTGCATATGTAAAAAATATATATTTTAAAAGTAAACAAGAAGTATGCCTTTTTTACAATATGCATGCCATTAATGCATCGCACAGACAAATACTGTTATTTTGTTTTTCAACCTGAAAGATACAAAAGTTCCTAATGTGGATTACACAAATATCTCAACACATACGCATGTATATTCCTATTTCCTGGTGAAAACTGATGTATTTCTGAAAAAGTTATAATAATGCACATTTTGAAGCAGTTATGTAACAGTGCTGTGTCTTACAAACTGCACTTCCATTATTCGGTTTCTACAAAGTATTAAGAAACTTATACCGGTCAATCCATTTCCACTGCTGCACTACAACTGCCAAAGATTGTCCAGGCAGAGTTATTTTCCTTGACGCAAAGGAAATGCAATGAGCATTTCAGAGCTCTGTCCCTCCTCACTAAACCCAGCCCTGTCTGTACAGTATTCTCGCTGCAGGTAAAAATGGTAACCATGCCACAACATACATATGGGTCAAGTGCTGAAACTTCCATTCCTACCTCTGGTCTGAACTGAGAATGTTCACTTACATAGTTACATAGTAGGTGAGGTCGAAAAAAGACACAAGTCCATCAAGTCCAACCTATGTGTGTGATTATATGTCAGTATTTCATTGTATATCCCTGTATGTTGCGGTTGTTCAGGTGCTTATCTAATAGTTTCTTGAAACTATCGTTGCCCCCCGCTGAGACCACCACCTGTGGAAGGGAATTCCACATCCTTGCCGCTCTTACAGTAAAGAATCACCTACGTAGTTTAAGATTAAACCTCTTTGCTTCTAATTTCAATGAGTGGCCACGTGTCTTGTTAAACTCCCTTCCGCGAGTGAAGTGAAGTTTGTTAAAAAGATAAAGATGCGATCCATTCAATCAACCAATTATGTATTATCAAATACACAGTCTTTTATTTATTTCCCTCACATATGACTATGCGTTCAAGGCGAACACATATTCATTTTATTTACTACTGTTAACGTTGCAAAATTAATATACACTTTTCAAAAGTCACTGTACCAAGGGAACGACCTCTATTACTTCAACACCCTGCACATACATCAAACCAAAGTATGCATTGTCTTTGTAAGATGCTAGATGACCGCTATATTGCTACTAAAAAGGCTATCAAAATGTTTGTGTGGTGGTTGCACAAATTGCCCTACTATTTAGTAGATATGTAGGTCAGTCACTGCCATCACTATCTCTTTTAAGTTCATCAACTTCATGTTATACTTTCCAAGATTCTTAAGTGCCTCGTGAGCAAAAAGTGTTGGAAAGACATGTCAGTGCTACTTTATCAACTAGTCTGCCTATTTTGTTGTTAGAGAAGCTGTATATATATATATATATATATATATATATATATATATATATATATATATATATATAGTGGGGACGGAAAGTTTTCTGACCCCCTTACATTTTTCACTCTTTGTTATATTGCAGCCATTTGCTAAAATCATTTTTTTCCCCTCATTAATGTACACACAGCACCCCATATTGACAGAAAAACACAGAATTGTTGACATTTTTTCAGATTTATTAAAAAAGAAAAACTGAAATATCACATGGTCCTAAGCAGGGGTGTTGCTAGGTCTACAAAAGATCTGGGGCTAGAGCCCATAGCAGCGTAGTAAGAAAGTCATAAGCTTGGGCGGGCATACACATGTATATAATATACGTGTGTGTGTGTGTGTGTGTATATATATATATATATATATATATATATATATATATATATATATATATATATATATATATATATATATATCTCCGCAGAGAGCCTCCCCCTTTAATCAGGGTCCCCAGAGAGCCTCCCCTCCTCTTGGGGACCCCTGCAGAGACTCGGGGCTATGGGCCCCGGATTCGGGGCTATAGCCCCAAAAGCCACCCCCTAGCGACGCCACTGGTCCTAAGTATTCAGACCCTTTGCAGTGACACTCATATATTTAACTCAGGTGCTGTCCATTTCTTCTGATCATCCTTGAGATGGTTCTACACCTTCATTTGAATCCAGCTGCGTTTGATTATACTGATTGGACTTGATTAGGAAAGCCACACACCTGTCTGTATAAGACCTTACAGCTCACAGTGCATGTCAGAGCAAATGAGAATCATGAGGTCAAAGGAACTGCCTGAAGAGCTCAGAGATAGAATTGTGGCAAGGCACAGATCTGGCCAAGGTTACAAAAACATTTCTGCTGCACTTAAGGTTCCTAAGAGAACAGTGGCCTCCATAATCCTTAAATGGAAGACGTTTGGGACGACCAGAACCCTTCCTAGAGCTGGCCGTCCGGTCAAACTGAGCTATCGGGGGAGAAGAGTCTTGGTGAGAGAGGTAAAGAAGAACCCAAAGATCACTGTGGCTGAGCTCCAGAGATGCAGTCGGGAGATGGGAGAAAGTTGTAGAAAGTCACCATCACTGCAGCCCTCCACCTGAAGGACTCCAAGATGGTGAGAAATAAGATTCTCTGGTCTGATGAGACCATAATAGAACTTTTTAGCCTTAATTCTAAGCGGTATGTGTGGAGAAAACCAGGCACTGCTCATCACTTGTCCAATAGAGTCCCAACAGTGGTCCATGGTGGTGGCAGCATCATGCTGTGGGGGTGTTTTTCAGCTGCAGCGAGGGAAAGATGAATGCGGCCAAGTACAGAGATATCCTGGACGAAAACCTTCTCCAGAGTGTTCAGGACCTCAGACTGGGCCGAAGGTTTACCTTCCAACAAGACAATGACCCTAAGCACACAGCTAAAATAACGAAGGAGTTGCTTCACAACAACTCCGTGACTGTTTCTGAATGGCCCAGCCAGAGCACTGACTTAAACCCAATTGAGCATCTCTGGAGAGACCCAGAAATGGCTGTCCACCAACGTTTACCATCTAACCTGACAGAACTGGAGAGGATCTGCAAGGAGGAATGGCAGAGGATCCCCAAATCCAGGTGTGAAAAACTTGTTGCATCTTTCCCAAAAAGACTCGTGGCTGTATTAGATCAAAAGGGTGCTTCTACTAAATATTGAGCAAAGGGTCTGAATACTTAGGACCATGTGATATTTCAGTTTCTCTTTTTTAATAAATCTGCAAAAATGTCAACAATTCTGTGTTTTTCTGTTAATATGGGCTGCTGTGTGTACATTAATGAGGAAAAAAATGAACATTTTAGCAAATGGCTGCAATATAATAAAGAGTGAAAAATGTAAGGGGGTGCGAATACTTTCCGTCCTCACTGTATATATATATATATATATATATGCACACACAGTATATGTTCTTATTCTCCAATATTGTATTTTTTTTTCTTTAAGCATTACATTTTTATTGGGATTTCACACCTATTCTTCAATATTGTCATTTTAAAGCATTGGCTGACATTGATGTTTGATACAAACGAATCAGTGTTTGTTTCTACAATGAGATATCTGTGTATTTATGAAGGCATACATCTATTGTCTATGTAATGTGTAAACATCTCTATGACACGGCAGTAGCTGATACTGGCTGGTACTTACAACCACACACAACTCACACATTTTTCCATGGAACAATGAGTCTGTACTGCAGGAAAGTCTAGCCCATTGCATGACTAAGGATACCACATAAAAGATGTTTCTATCTGGGAAGCAAATAACAGCAAATATAATAGACAAAAGTGGCAATTCTACCAGAAGGAATATGTTATGATATCAGTGCAGCCTTTTTCCTCTACAGTTATGGTTATATTTCAAACCTTAACATATAATATGTATATCATTTTTTACCTAATGTATACTATTTTAGAACAGTTATTGCAATATTTTTACCAATATGTTGTGTGTATCAGTACTGGGCTGGCCATTAAGCATCTGCAAAGCTCTATGGAGCAATGGGTTTCATATGTTGGCACCTGTGTTGACCCGGGACAGTTGTTTGGGTCAAATAAAAAGTATGTGGGCTGCAAAGTTTGCATCTATGTAGTTAAAGTGATCCTGTGACCCCTGGATCAAAATATACTAGGAAGGGATTACAAGGAAACCAATAATGGTTTATGGTTATAGACTCCTAAAAAGTGCAGTTCTCATGTGTGTGATCCTTTTGCAAATGAAAGACATTTTTAGTTGAAAGAAACAGATGACATTGGCTTCCTTGTGCTTGAATTCCCCCCTTTTGCAGCCAATGCTGCATTTGGAAATGTATAGAAAGAACAGAAGGGGTTATGTTCCTTGTAAACTGAATAATGTTAGTATGAGCACATCCTGCTATTAAATTAGGGATTCCCAGGCCTGTATGTCATAGCAACGGACATATTCTCACACTCACTGTCTGCAGATGCAGGGCTAAGTATTACAGAACACAAGGATGCCCAAACACTTTTTTTTATGAGGTCATACAATTTTAGGAAGAGCCTCTCTGATCTTTCATCCCTTCATTCATATAGAAGCAGGCAATTGTTAAAAAAATTTTTTGCCTGTAAAGGCACCTCTATGTTAGCCTTTATGACCATGCATTCATAGGCATTTACAGGTGTATTAGAAGCAGAGTGTTTACAGGCTTAAAAAAACCGCAAAACATCAACAGTGGATTCAGGAGAGGAGCTTTCAGGCAGATAATCACTTAATGTGCCTACAGACTTATAAATGCGCCTAAACACTAGCACTTGAGCATTCATTCTATCCAATAGCCAGAATAAATTATTATTCTGGCCAATGGAATCCATGAATGCTCAAGTACTTGATACACCTGAATGCATCTAAACGCACCTAAATGCATGTGCCATGTTTTTTGGGCTGATTTTTTCCTGCCAGGAGCAAGGGCATTCAAAGGAGGAAAAGAAAATGTCCTTTGTGTATGAGGCATTAAACAGATTTGGAAGAATCCCCATTAACACCATTTGGCCTTTATCATCACAAAAAAGCTCAAAATATGGTGAACTATTTCAAAATAGAAACCTGAACTACCATAATAAAAGTATGCTTACTAAAATGAATATTATTCAAACTCTTAAAATGGTCACGTATTGTTTCTTTTTAGTTTTAGGTCAACTGGTTTTAATTTAGCTGATATAAAATACTGACTGGTGCCTTCATATAGGTAGAGCTGCCCAGTATGACCTTTTCTGGTGTAACTAAGCATACAAATAACATTTGGGTGGATGGATGTGTGACAGGACAAGTGCTGCCTTTCATATTGTTGATATAATGTGCTTTATTTCCGTATATACTTGAGTATAAGCTGACCCGAATATAAGCCGAGGCACCTAATTTTACCACAAAAAACTGGGAAAACGTATTGACTCGAGTATAAGCCTAGGGTGAGAAATGCGCAACTATTGTAAGTGGAAAAGAGGGTCAACAATGCCCATTTGCAGCCTCACTGTGCCCATTTGCATGCCTCACTGTGCCTATTTGCAGCTATAGGTCCCCCGAACTTCAAACTCAGTAGTTAAGGATTCCTAGATGCCCCCTAGCTGCAGCCAAAATTTGGGGTCTCTGGACCCAAAGGGTCCCAAAATGACAATGCTGCAGATGGACACAGTTGACAGAATTTGGGGCCCTGTATCTCGGGCCACTTGGTCCTAGGAACCCCAAATTTGGTCTGAAAACTCAGTGGAACTAGCACTACAACATATTCAAAGCTGGGGTTCCTAGCACCAAGTAGCCCCGAGATACGGGGCCCCAAATTTGGTTTGGAAAATGTCAAGCACTTTTCTGCAGCAGAGAATGACATTTTTCGAACCGCCTCAAAGTCGGTTTGGAAAATGTCATTCTTTGCACCAGAAAAGTGCTTGACTCGAGTATAAGCCGAGGAGGGCACTTTCAGCAAAAACAATGTGCTGAAACACTCGGCTTATACTCGAGTATATATGGTAAATCCCATTATTGGGCATTGTAGGTGGTTATTCAAAAGTCATCTTGCTACTCCACCTCTAACCCACCATTTTGACAAATTGGATACTGCAAGGTGGCTCTAGAAACAGTTTTTGCTACCTCTCATTTGTCATACTGACTCTAAAACTTCTACAGTTCTTTGCCATGCTAAAATATAGGAAGCAGGTTGTGCCTACCTCATATACTGTTTGCAAATTCACAACATTCAATTTGTCCAGTTTCTTTACACCAGTAAGAATCCAATGGCTTCCCCTCATCCAATTAATACAATTCAAAATACTAACAACAACCTACAAAGCCATCCACAACTCTGACCCCAGTTACATCATTAACCTTGTCTCAAAACATCAACCAAACTGTACTCTTTGCTCCTCCCAAGTCCAATTGCTCTCTAGTTCCCTTATCACCAATCTCTCATACTGGCTTCCAAGACTTCTCCAGAGCCTCTCCCACCCTCTAGAACATCTTACCCCAATCTGTCCAACTACAGTATCTCCTACTACTGTATATGCACCTTTAAACAATCTCTGATAATTAATCTCTTCAGAGAGACCTATCCTGCCTTAATAAACTGAACTTTTGGTTTTGTATCACTTGACCCTCCCTTTTAGATAGTAAGCTCTAACGAGCAGCGCCCTCTGATTCCTCTTGTATTGAATTGCATTGTAACTATACTGACTTCCTTAATATTGTAAAGTGCTACACAAATTGTTGGCACTATATACAGTAAAGCCTAGTACACATCATTCGTTTTTCACGGGTTGAACGAAAAAAAACCCTCACAGCTCAGGTTGGAGCTCTCTCCTGCTGTGCTATTGTGTTCTGACAGAGGCATGCCCCCCGCCCCGCCAGAACAATCCGGTCAGAGCTCACAGCCATTGGCTGAGAGTGCTGGTCGCCAGACCATTTTCGGTGATGAGCCTTCAACAGTTTCTATTGAGCCGGCCGATGCCAAAGCATTCGGCCCGCTTGTGTACTAGGCTTAAATCCTGTATTATAGTAATAATAACAACTTTCTGGTAGTGTCAAAGAAGCCTATACAAGCATAAAAGAATGAATACTATACCAAAACTTGATTTGCTGTCCTGCCTGATAGCAGATTAACAAAAAGAAAGGTTGGATTTTAAATGTGAACAGCAGAAATATTTCTTGAACTCCTTTTGTCAGTCCATACTAAAGCGTGCATAGTCACCATCATTTAATTTATTGTAATGCTTAAAGACCATACCAGCAGAGAATAAACATTTCTGCAGTCTAGTCTGTAGACTGTTCACATATGTTATCTTGAATGCCTGGCAAGGAAAATTACCAGTGACCTCAGTAGCAGTCTTCTCTTGTCAGAAATAAGAAAATTTGTTGAAATAGGCTACTAACAAAAACATTATTCATGTCTGTACTTTCTGTGCATTTTGAGAGCCTATATTTTTTTTTACAACAAATGTCCTTGATTAACATAATAAAATAAAAAGACTTGCCATCAGCAAACTCTCAGGGCTTTGACTGGTAATTGACTTCTTTCTTGAAAAATCAACAACTGAACTATGAGTAATGGCATGCATACAAGCAGAGGGTAGGAATAAAAGGCAGACAACCTGGGGGAAGGTCTGTATCTTTTCTACTGTATTTTCTAAAAGGAATTTTGTTACGTAACGTTCAGATCTTTGGGTTACTGAGATTCTCCTGTATTTAATTTTTTACGTACACTAAATTAGTTAGTCTACCTAAAAAAAGGCTCATCGAAAGAGTGGGAAAGGGTTAATACCACTGTCAAGTGTTTTTTTTTTGTCTTTTTTCCCTTTACTTCCTGTTTCATAGACGCAACAAGAAGTAAGAAGATATCTCTCCAATGTGAGGGTATACCCCCTCTTAGACAGTTGTCACCAGAACAGGTATATCAGTTTGAAAATTTCTGCTCTGCTCACTTCCTGTTTTTGTGACAGTTCAAAACATCTGGCTTCCCCCATCCCTTTCTGTACCAGAAATATAGGTTACCAGAAACAGTAGTGAACTTTATTCTTCCCAGAGGGAATACTGACAGCAATAAAAACCTGAAAGGGATTCTATCCCTTCCACACTCTATCCAACAAAAAAAAAGATTTTAGGCATTGCATTCACTTTAATTAGAGATTCCACATGCTTCTCCTGCTAATACTTCATGGCAGTGTTAGTAAGTTAGCTTCAATGGGGAGAGCATTCTCAAAAATGACCTAAAGAGACTAATTTAGCTTTGACTAACTCTTTAAACATGTTACAAAGCAAGGAAGGCTTGGTTTGCTAAAAAAAGAAGGCATCCGAAGAAATGAATAAAGCCAAGTGTACAATAGTAGCAAGAAAAACAACAGCAACAAACAACAATTATAGTTGAATTCTCTGAAACAAAGAATAGTAAGTAAAATAGGCAAGAGGAAGAAAAAAGGAAAAGCTCTAAACAACGGGAAAGCACATTGAAATATAAGAAATTATTAATCTGTTTAAACAGTTTAGTGCAGAAAAGAAAGTTTCAACTAAGAATGATGACGTATAGAGATAAAAATGGAAATTAACTTGGGAAAAAATAAAAAAATATGAGAATACTGTTTGGAATAGTTTAAAGAACCATTAAAAAATTAATATATGTAGAAACTGTAAATGGTAACTAAAAAGTGTTATTTTATGAGCCTGAAATAGAATTAAAAAAACAATCATTTGAAGTAGAACAGCCAGCAAATGACCGAATAAAGCACTGGTAGAGGATAAAATGAGTTCAGAGTTTATAAAATAAGAAGGCCCAACTGGAAAGTGTAAATTTGACATATGATGGAGAATGGAGAAAAACAACATTTAAGAAGTTTTGTTTTAAATCCCCCCATTATAAAGTAATGATGGGAAATTCATAAAATAGCTTAGAAATTTTAACATTTCAGAAAGGTAATGATTTGAAATATTTAGGTCAATTACCAATAAGAAAGCAAGTGGGCTATAACAATAAACTAGAATGAAAGCAGAAAATGAAATGTTACTTTGCAATGTTCTCAATATTAAAGTGATTCTAAAGGTTGTCATTTTTTATTTTTTTTTAAATAACAAACATGTTATACTTACCTGCTCTGTGCCATGGTTTTGCACAGAGTAGCCCCAATCCTCTTCTTTTTGGGTCCCCTGCCAGTGGTCCTGGCTCCTCGCCTTTGCCAAGTGGCCGCAATAACAAGCCTATTCACACATGGAGCGTGGCTTGGCCCTGCCCCCCCCATATCATTGGCTCACTGGCTGTGATTGACAGCAGCAGAAGCCAATGGCTTCTGCTGCTGTGTGAGCCAATGAGGAGAGACTTGGGAGAGCCCCTTCTCTCATGCACATCCCCGAATCAAGGTGAGGCTCAGGTAAGTATAAGAGGGGGCTGGGGGGGAACCCAGGAGGGTTTTACCTTAAGGCATATAATGCATTAAGAGAAAAAAAAAAAACCTTCTGCCTTTAGAACCACTTTAAGGTCAAACAGTGGCCCAAACTCTGAAATTAAAACTACATAAATGTATAATCAAACCAGCTGTAACATATAGATATGAAACATTGTATGTAAGAGGAGTTCTTCAAATATGTGTACAGAATGTGCTGAGGAGAGTCTATGGCACATGTTGTGAGAAAAGAAAAGATAAAAAGATGATAAAACCGTAAATGTTTTTGCAGATGCAGACACATATAGTGGGTATAGAGAGAATCGAAGAAAGAGCACATTTAAGTAATTTATAAACGTAAGCCAAAAGACAGAATAGGTATCAGTAGGCCAAGAAAAAGATACATAGACGACACTGAGGAAAATTGAAAATGTATGTGAATTTGAGGTTCAAGAAAGAAACGATGCATATGAAATACGAAATATAGGTACATATCCTGAAAGAGGCCATGGGTCCTCATGGGTTGTATAACTGTGGATTAAATATTTCAAGCTTCTTACCACTAAAGGTGAATAATTTGACATTTCTGCTCTCTCATACTCCTACAAGTCGTACAGGCACAACCCATATGATAATGTCAAATGCACTTGCCATTTCAGGAGAGCATGGTATTCAGTAAACAATGGTGTCCTTTGGGGGATCTACCATCCAAGTAATTAACTGGCATTAGCTGGATTACTATCAAATCAAAATGTTAATTCCTCTCCACATATACAAACATGGGCAAAATGGCTTCTCATAGAGAGGTGCTGAGGCACTCATCCATATGGCAGAGCTGATTTACATTATTACAGCATGAAATATTTCTGGGCAACAGAACTGGAGCAGTGTGTGGCTGTAGGGAGTAAGATGAGGTAATTCATTTGTGTTGTGCTAACTTACTTATGAAAGTGACTCTGTTCATTTGGCCAGAGATATTGAAAATAAAAATAAAACCAAACATAACATTTGAAGTTGAGGCATCTCAGACATCTGTGATTCATTTTGCTAAACACAGCTGTATGTATAAAAGAATGATTTAAAAAAAAAGCTGCTGTCAACAAACCAATCATGCATTATACAAAGGACTAAAACAGAATTCATTTTTACCTCGTCAAAAGCTTCACGTATTTGTCAGCTGGAAATGTGCAATCCTACAATGGCATGTGTTCACAATTTATTTGGTACCGGCCCACTCAAATGCTGCACCGAATAATTTCAGCACACCCAAGACATTGCTGCTACTATGCTTCTTTGGTGACTACAATGTAACAAATAAGGCATACACCATAATATTTGGCTGCTTTCCCTAGCTTGTCTTTAAACAGCCAAGTCTTAAAGCCCAATTCCAGTTTTATTTTATTTTTTGTGTCTTGAAGTGCACCTGAGAAACAACAGTTCACTTCCTGGTAGGAGAATGTGCCTAGGCACAAAAGTGTTGATTTACTAAAACTGGTAAGTGCAAAATCTGGTGCAGCTCTGCATAGAAACCAATCAGCTTCCAGAATTTTTTGTCAAAGCTTAACTGTGAAAGCTGAATTTAGAAGTTGATTGGCTACCATGCACAGCTGCACCAGATTTTGCACTCTCCAGTTTTAGTAAATGTACTCCATAGCTGAAAATCTGTAGTGCGCGATCTAAGAACTGTGCTTCTGACTGCTAATTTCAGGAGATTTGAAGTGAAATTTGATGATTTGCTGCTCACTGTTTGATGGTCAACTCTACCCACACACAATGCAGGTCAAGACATGGTAAGTAAGTAGATGGGAAAACATCAGTTGCATGGAGGCCGCAGGCAATGCTGATGGTTTTGCCTGCCTTTTTTTGTGAACAGCTTCCACGTGCTCTTTAAAAACAAGTTTTGCATATGAATAAATCATAATGACCAATACATTCATTGCTCAAGATTTAAAATAGAACCCAATAATAACATACTTAGGTGTTTAGTGACATGTTTACTTTAAGGGGTGTTTATAATGGCTGAACGTATTATTTATTATCTCTAGCATAAGGCTAAGTTTACACTTGTGGAGGTGGTTGCGGGTGTGCGAATCACACCTTTTCAAACACCCGAAACCACCTGTAGCCAAAATGCACTGCTCTTTTTACAGACATTCATGCTTAATGGCACTTCCACACATTTTAACACACAGTGCATTTGCAGGTGTGGGTGCTTTTGCACCATGTGATTTCCTTGCTCCTGCGGTTTTAAAAAGGTGAACAACCTTTTTCTTGCGTTTTCCACAGGTACAGCAGCCTATTCAAGTGAATGGGGCTTCTGTGCCCATGCAAACGCAGGCCGCACCATACGCATAAGTGTAAACCAAGCCTAAGTAAGTCAGCCATTCTCAACCAAGGTTCTGTGGAACCCTGGGGTTCTTCCAGAGGTTGGTAGGGGTTCCTTGAGCTGTGGCTGATGAACCACCTATTTGATGATGTCTACAGAGTTCAAGGTTCAGCACCACTTAACAAAGCCAGCAGCATGACACCAAATATCTTTTTAGCTGTCTTTAAGGGTGGCATTCTGAACACCACTTTAAGGGGGAAATTCTTCCTATTGACCACAAATATAAGGAGCATTGTTCCTACTGAGCCCTGATGATTTGGTTTTAGGAAGGGTTCCTCGAGACATGAAAATTATTTTTTGGGTTGAAAGGTTGAAAAAGCCTGGTCTAAGTGGATATAATGTTACAGTTACTATAAGACAATTGATTTGTATCCATTCTGCTACAAAGTAGTACATTTTAGAAAAACTAAATGCTAACTAAAAGGGTAAATCAGTTTGCAGCTTTGGTAGCTGAGTATGGAAATTGGCTTACATCTGATCAAATGCATAGATCCAATCTAAACTCAAGATTTGTGCTGCATATTTAGAGGCCCAAAGGCATATCAACTGTTTTTGAACGAAGGAATCTTGGTAGTAAAAGCCTTGCACATTAGTCCACATAAGTCGATCTAAATTTCTCTATGTACAGCATAGTTGGAATGGAATTTAAAAAAGTCAAAAAGCCAAAAGGAAATAAAAATGTTTGGCCTTTTTCTACTACGAATCTTAATTCTCCCTAGCACATAGCCTGCTTTAATTCCAAATGGCAAATCTTTCCTCTTCTGAGACATGATTTTAGAAATATATATATTTCAACGCCAAGAGCATGTGGAATGTTTAGACGTCTACATATGGAGCGCAGCTTTTAGAGCCTGTGCAAACAGAAAAAGGAACATTGTGGAAAGACTAGGTAAGCTAGCACACAGAAGTAAAGGGCAATTGTCTTAGGAAAATCATGTATTAGCGAAGTTAATACAGCAAAAAGCAAGGTGCAAAGTGTAGTAATTCACAGCACCACTCACTTTTTTGCCTGCAGTAATCAATCTAATCTATAATATGTCTAACAGGTGATGTCATGGCTTCTGGTCTTTCTCAAGCAAGCAGTAGATTGGATTATATTAAATCTGATATTAGGCTATTGGTAACTGAATTAATCCAGTAGCTTAATAGCATCACATTCTTTCTTTCTGGATTCATTTGTAATTCTTTATGGGAATACTCAGTAGTGGTTTTCAGACTGCCAAGTAGGTCACATCTATAAAGCCTATTATCTATGAGGCAAGTGAGGCAAAAAAGTCTTCTTATACAAGGCCCCCTTTTTTAAATACAAAAAAGTTTTGTGATTTAAGCGTTTGTAACTGAACAAGATCTGGATAACTAATTTTAAAGTGGTTCTAAAACGTTAAGGTTTTTTACTTCAATGCATCAATGCATTAAGGTAAAAAAAACCCTCTGTGCTACAGGGCCCCCCCTTATACTTACCTGAGCCACTCTCTCCCTACTCATTGGGAAAATTGATAGCAGCAGGAGCCATTGGTTCATGCTGCTGTCAATGAAATGATTAGCGGCCTCTTATGGGGGCACTCACAGAAGAGGTGCAGCCAAAAGCACCAGCCGGGGACTCCAGAAGAAGAGGATCATGGCTGCTCTGTGCAAAACCATTGTACAGAGCGGGTAAGTAAGACAGGTTTATAATTTTAATAAAAAAAATAAAAAAAACTGAAAGATTTACAATCACTTTAAAGAGGATCTTTAGCCTTTACAAAAAAAATAAAAGTTAGCAGCTACAAATACTGTAGCTGCTGACTTTTAAAAAAATTACACTTACCTGTCCAAGGATCCAAAGCCATCATTACCCGGGCTGGTTCTTTGTCGGTCTTTGGATCCCTGGCACCGGCATGTTTACTAAGGGAAAGCCATCTGTGACCCCTTGTGGCTTTCCACTGTGTATGCACGAGTCGCGCTGCACATTGTGTTTACTCCAGCAGCCTCCTAGGACCTGTGACATGGTTGCAGGTAGGTAACTTCTACTCCGATCGCCTAGACCGCCTAGAAGTGGCAGCGGTACCTGGTAAAAATAGGTAACCCCCCAAAAAATCCAAAAGTGAGAAAGGAGGAGGGAGGAGGTGTTAAAGTAGAACTTCCCTTTTAGGGTGAAGTTCTGCTTTAACCTATCTCTGATCAATAATGAACAGTTGGCAAAATGGGTTGTAGTAATTTATTCATGGATAAATATATGTGCTTAATTTTGGCTGTTAACAGAAATTATTTAATGAACAACATAAAATGGACTGATCGTGTAGAAGAGGCAATGACTAGAATAATAATGTTAATATTCACATGTCCTCTTTTCTCCTCTTCAAACTGTCAGCTCTGCCCTTGAAATGTATAAATCAGATCACTCTGGTACTAAAACATTGTGACAGCTCTCAATGTGCTTCCAAGAAATGCCATGGGCACCTGTGGGATAAATGTTTAGGCATACGCTTATCCTTGGTACACTCTTGTGACTTCAGCATCTTTTAAAATTCTTGTAATGTCCCTAAAGTTCATGCCTAAGTGAGTTTTGCTTTGTCTTTTGTTTTAACTCATTTTTTTCCCTTACTATCAAATTAAAAAGCTTAACGGTTTCATTGTTCTTATTCAACATTATACAACACACTTAGCTTCCCACACGGGAGCTGAATCTTAAAAAGTAGAGAAAGAAAATAAACACTGGAGGGGTTGTTCACAGCAACCACAAAGAATTCTTACTTAATTTCCCATCAAAAGAAAGAGGAAACTAATTAGATTTGCAATAACTCAAATCCTTTGGGCCCATTTTACTATGCCTAAAGCCTAGTACACACTACTAGTTCTTTTTCTTTCAACCCAGCGGGCTGAATGAAAATAATCTGATAGCTCAAGAGGAGCTGCTGTACTAACTATGTGCTGTTAGTATAGGGTTCTCCCCTGCTGTGCTATTGTGTTCTGACAGGGGGACGACCCCCCCCCCCCCGCCAGAACACTCTAGTCAGCGCTCTCAGCCATTTCCTGAGAGTGCTGATCGGGAGCCGATCAGCATACCCTTTTCAGGCATGTCCCTTCGACAGAAGCCAACCGAATGGCCAGCTGTTTGTCGAACCGGCTGCAGTACACATGGGACAAATGTCGGCCGGTTTTTATTGAACTGGCTGATGCTGCCCAACATTTGGCCCGTGTGTACTAGGCTTAAAGTAGAACTATTGGCAAAACATTTTTTTTTCATCTTGGATAGAGTAAGGCAATGTAATGCCCCGTACACACAGTCGGATTTTCCGACAGAAAATGTGTGATAGGACCTTGTTGTCGGAAATTCCGACCGTGTGTAGGCTCCATCACACATTTTCCATCGGATTTTCCGACACACAAAGTTTGAGAGCAGGATATAAAATTTTCCGACAACAAAATCCGTTGTCGGAAATTCCGATCGTGTGTACACAAATCCGACGCACAAAGTGCCACGCATGCTCAGAATAAATAAAGAGATGAAAGCTATTGGCCACTGCCCCGTTTATAGTCCTGACGTACGTGTTTTACGTCACCGCGTTTAGAACGATCGGATTTTCTGACAACTTTGTGTGACCGTGTGTATGCAAGACAAGTTTGAGCCAACATCCGTCGGAAAAAATCCTAGGATTTTGTTGTCGGAATGTCCGAACAAAGTCCGACCGTGTGTACGGGGCATTAGAGTAAGGCAATGTTAGAGTAAGGCAGTGTTATAACCCCATGTCAGATTTTTTTTTCGCCATCTGTCCTATAGCCAAACAGGAAGTGAGAGGAAATCCCTGCAAATTAAGGGAATTCCTTGAGGACCCCCAGGTCTCCAGAACTAGTGTCCCCATCGGAAGATTTTCCCTCTATTCCTCTTCTTGGGTTTTCTTTTACTTTCACTCTCAATGATAATGGTAAACAGGACAAATAGAGAGGGTGAATCTCCTTAACAGGGGCACAGACAGCAATAAAAACTGACAGGTACTCTAATCCCTCTCTACTCTATCCACAACCAAAAAAAAAGTTTTGCTTTTGTTATACTTTAAGGCTGTGCTGGGCATCCTTGCCTTATGTCCCATTAGTTTAGTTCACATCAATGTGTTGCATAAAATGCTGCATTTTTACACAGCGTAGCATGTTGCGACATGGTATATAAAGATTGATTAAATATAACTTTGTGGCATTTTAATACAATTTAAAAAAATAGAAAAAAGGTGCAATGCAAACATTGCAATGCATTGCTGTGCCTTTTCAGAAGCTGATGAGAGCTATATAGAGCATAATGATCACTCACTGGTGTACATAGTCCATTGCATTAAATCTAGCTCATAATTTCTTTCCCAGTTGAAGCAATTCAAAAAATTTGAATAAATTGCACATTTGCCTTCATCATATGGCTGCCCAACAAACTAAAAATAGCACAACATTTAACCTTAAAGTGGTTGTAAACCTAAAAAAACAAAATATAAACTGAACATTTTATATAACTAAGCAATACAGCACAACAGATGTGCCCATAGTATGGCAGGGAAAAAGCAGCCTGTCAGCTGCAATACTTCCCGCTTTGATGCTGTAAAAAAACCCGACACCTGCTAAAAAAAAGTTGTTGCCACACCCCCTCTCCTTTGACAAAGAAGAAGAGGAGACTCATGTGCGAGCATGAGTGGTGGTGGCGTGTCTACCCCTGCCTCGGCCTGACTGAGAACCGAACAGGAAGAGAGTTTACTTTCACTTTCTTCTTGCACATCTCCCCGGGACCAGGAGCAGGTTCACAACTCCCTTTATGTTGAACTCAACAGACTAACAGCAATTTGTCTATAAGTTTGTGTTTCTGGATACAGCCAGCATGTTTATTCTGTATGAGGCACAAATAAAGACAGATAAGCTGCACTCCTATGACTTATGGGAGAAGAGTTAGTGACGGGTCATGATTCCACCTCCTGAGATCTGGCCTGTGGACATGCCCATGGACCAGAAACATTTACAGGGCTGTGACACATGACGAGAATGAAAAATGGAAGTAGAGATAGTATAAAAAGGCGCATTTCTTTTACAATTTTTGAGGATGGGGTTAACAACCACTTTAAACCATTGTCAAGATTTTCATAGAAGTCATAACACGCATACTCATCTTGATGATTCCATACACAATGCAAACTGGAAAATTCTTCATCTCCAACTGTGATTTTGGTAGCTTATTATCAGCGTGTTAAAGGTGACCAGTGGAAAAAAGCACTGTGTTCTTTGAATTAAAAAAATAATGTCAATCCAGGTTGCACCTACCTAAAAATACTGGGTCAGAAATAGGGGGGCCACTGGCGATGAATATCTTAAAATTCAAACTTGATGCTTGAGATACCCAAGCAGCATCTACTTGAGCTAGCCAGGGCACTATTAACAAAAAGGCAAACATCCAAATGCTAAAATTTATGCCAATTCCAAAACAATAACAAAAATGGCTAATTATTTCAAAGCGGTGTGACACAAGTGTCTGAACTATATCTGCATTCAGTATACAACAAAACAGTTTCCAAATTCTATTGCTAATAATATTCCGTATTCCCATCACACACGTTTCTGGAGAAAGATCTAGGGTACTGGGTGCAGTAGCAACCACCAGCTGGAGACTGGATCATGAAGCCACAATGAAGATTTTTGCCAGCACACCCCAGATCTTCAAGTTGAGTCCAAACTTTTTTTTATTGAAGCATGTTCAGATCACAAAAAAGAGAGTGCAAAGTTTCAGGGTCATGCAGGACCCCTTCGACAGGCATGTAATCACATGCCTGATGAAGTGGCCTGGCGTGACCCCGAAACATTGTACTCTCTTGTTTGTGATGTGATCATGCTTCAATAAAAAAAAGTTTAAACTCAACTTGAACATCCATGTTGTGTGGCAAATATCTTCATTGTAACAAATACTATTGATGTCTTGATTAATTTTTAGGTAGCCAGGCAGTAAAACACTACTGTCTACAATGATCAACCATCAAATGATCTTGATATCTAATGGGCCTACCTTCAAGCAGAGTGTCTATCACACAAGGAACATTGAGCTACACATAGGTTGTGATAGGACATTTAATAGCACCCAAATTTAAACAACTTGATGATGCTAAAAATGACACAACTTACTATTGCGATAGGTAGGACATTATTTAGCTTCATAGCTACAGTGATTGCTCCTTATCATGCAATGCCCTCGAACAGCTTGTAGTGTGTTTTTAACACACTAGGCAGTTCTTCCAGGGCATTATATGTGTTTGCATGAAGAAAGTAAAATATTGAAATTGGGACATGTGCAGATTTGTGTGGCACAGTCTGAGTTCAATTTGTTGCAATATCCTCAGAAAATGACCATTGAAAGGTTATATACAGCTAGATTACCTTTATGGTTCATTACTGAAAATATAAATATGGTGCTTTAGCTTCCGTCCACATTATTTACTGTGAGTGTACACAAAATGAAGACGAGACAGTGGGATTGTTAAATACTATTTTAAAACCAAGTTCCATGTTCAAACATCTGGCTGACATATTTCCTTCCAGAGCTAAATGTACTGTATGAAACTGGGATGGAGATGTCTGGCAATGTTGGGGAAGACTAAGTGAATTATTACTGCAATTGAAAAATGATTTCAGAAATATAATTCATCTACCAGTGCATGCATAATATTCAGTTTTTAAATGATCTAATTAAGGAATCCAATCATTTCAAAAGTGAAACCTGTGCCATTCATAGGACTTACATTTGGCTCATGCTGTGAAATTCATCCATACTTTTTTACTCCTATTCATTACTGGTATGTCATTCCTGGGATGTTATATGCATTCTGCATGGTACTTACTCAATAAAATGTACTTAAACAGAAACTTTACCCTTATAATACAATTACAAAAAACCCTTTAGAAAATGTTAGTAATGGCAATCTACAAACTGAAACTTTATAGGTAGTTACAAGCATTCTATTCTTTCCATATCTTATTTTTCTTTTCCTCCCCATTCTTTGTGCCCATTTTCACTAAGGGCAGGTGAACCCATTTCCCTTTACTTCCTGGAACTGTGCCTAGAACACTGGGTCTGCCTCCTGGTACATGTGACCATGTGACAGGAACTTCCCAGGATGCAGCTGTGAGGCCAGGGTTACATCACCAGTGCCTCAAGAGACTGGAAAGTGGAAAAATAATAATTGAAAGTAAGATCAAAACATGTTTATTTAACTAAGGAGTGTAAGATTATTTCATATCAGCATGCAGAGCTGCATGCTGATGTGATTTTTGGTGAAAGAGGGAAGAGGTCCACTTTAACTGATGTCTTCTTAAAGTGCCCAAACAAAGAAATTGTCACATAATACAAATAAATTTGCCTAAATGATGCAACACTGAGACAGTGTGAACAGTTTAAATGTGGACAAAATATCATTCTGAGAAACTGGTGTCACCTGGAAAAAAGTTTAAACTTTTTGTCTGACTCCTAGTTGTTTATTGTTTAAGCCTAGTATATACGTGCCGAATGTCGGGCGGCATCGGCTGGCTCAATGTGTACTGGAATCAATCCGACAGAGTTCTGCTGGTGTCCTGTATGAGCAGCGGTCATACCACCTCTTGAAGGGTCATAGATGCGGTGGTATGACCGCTGCTCATACAGGACACCAGGCTACAACCAGCATATTTCTGGAATTCAGCTAGTCAAGGACTGTGTTCTGTGTGCTTGGCGAGCTCCTACCTGCAGGACTCTGTCTGTTTGGCCTCAGTGTTTTTTGGTCTCCCCAGTAGGGGCAATATTGGTTTAGGTCCCCTCTACATACTGGTTTTCTGTTCACATCTGCAATCTGTGACAGCTACAAAGTGGGTGAAGTCATCAGAAACTTTATGAGACTGTGTCTTTGTTTTAACATAACATGGAATCTATACATGTACATGACTGGAATAAATACAATTGATACTCTACTGTCCCTGAGAAAGGAGATGGTAACAAACTCTGAAACGTGTCAGATAAGGATATTAACCTGTATTGTCATGTACTTTTGTTATGATGTATTTCCAGTTGTTTAGGTCATGTGTATTCCGTGTTTTCAATTTTATCATTATCTACTTATTAAATTTACTTTTTAATTACTCTATTGTATTACTATTGAGTGCCTTTAAAGTCCCACCACCCCAGGGGATTTCTCGCTTTCCTCAAAGTGATTGTAAAGTCTCGCTTTTTTTTCTTTGAAAATAAAACACATGTCATACTTACCTGCTCCCTCATTGGCTCTCTTGGCCCTCCCTCCTGTTGAGTGCCCCCGTGCCCCCTGGGCGGCCAAGGCACCCGTGGACATCGCTGAAGAGAGATTGGGCTCAGGTAAGTATTAGGGGGGCTGAGAGGGAGCTGCTACACACAGAAGGTTTTTTTATCTTAATGCATGCATTAAGATAAAAAACCTCCTGCCTTTACAACCACTTTAAAGCAAATTGCCTTGTCTGTGCATTGGGACTGTGTTGGGTAAGGCTGGCATGTTGTGACCTAAATGTTCCCGTTATTATACGGTTGACATCCATATGTTTTGGATCGATCATGTCCCACCTTCCATGTAGTCTTTTTAGGCAGTTTTAGAAAAATAAACTGAATAAAGACCTATTTATCAACCATAATTAATAATTTGTCTGTTATTCCCAAATTGAAAGTACCGGAAACTTGTTTCTAAAGTCTGCTACAGATTTTTTGATTTTCTTTCCTGCAACCAGGAAAGAAATGACTAGATTGCCTCATCAACACAGTCAATGTTGATGGGGGGATCCCTCCCATGGAGTTACTGTATTCTCCCAGTGGAAAGAAGGTGGGCAGCCGTCCCTGCTGGGAGAACACAGAGAGGTTGATTTACTAAAACCGGAGAGTGCAAAATTTGGTGTAGATTTGCATTGTAGCCAATCAGGTTCTAACTTCAGTGTTTTCAAACCTGTTTTCAAAGCTGATTTTCTACGCAGAGCTGGTTTCTATGCAGAGCTGCACAACATTTTTCATTTTCTAGTTTTAGTAAATCACCCCATACTGATTATTGCTAAGGGCTATAGCCTCTGGAAATAATTGCATAAAAAAATTGACAGGCTGGTTGTACCCAAGTTGATCAATCTATCAACTTGGGTACAATCAGACTGCCCATACATGGTTTGAATCTCGGCTGGTCCCTGCTGAGCCGGCCAAGATTTGAACTGTCTATGAATGGCTTTAGTATTGGACAGAGTGGGTTGGGATCAGAACCGGTTTTGCCGCTATTCAAGCCTCCATCAGAGACTTTTCCTCTCATTTCATGATGACAATGTTTATCAGACAGGAATCAAAAGGAACTTTCCAACAGCAACTTTCCAACAGCAACAAGAACTTTCCAACAGCAACAGTTCTCTATGCAACAGCAAGTGAACATCTCTAGTCTACTGGGGCTCTAGATTGCAGTAAAAGCCAGACAGATTTTCTAATGCTCCCCCACTATCTAAAACTAAAAACTGTTTTTGGCTTGACATAAACTATAATTTGTCACTCTGTGTCATTTTTCTCTATTAAGCTTAGTTTAATGCAAATAAAAGCAAAATGATAACTGTCTTTCTGACATTTTTCAGAATTGCCAGAATCGGTGGCTATTGTGGATCATGAGTTACAAGAAGCTTGCTGGATTTTTCCATAAAGATTTGATTTCCCCAAAGTAACAAACATTAATAATTTTTTAATAACATTTCACAACAAGAGTAAGAGCAATGAGCTTGGGGGGATATCACATGTGTGTCACACCATATCCTAAACTTAGTTACAACGATAAACGTCACATAAGTTAAAAAGATATGTTTTTATTTCTCAGTTGTGATAAAAGTAGAGAAAATTCTCTCTATACATTTGAAAAGAAATAGGCTCAACCACCATATAATTCACAATGACAGATTATGGGTGAGATACCCCAATATGTAAACAATGCCTCGCTCATATTGCTGAAGGTATAAATTTGTATCTACAGTATCTTCTAGAACACATTCTTTTTTTATGCACATGTGATGGTTCATCCAACATGTTTCCTGGAAGAACTTTCACTTTTTCAAGGATTTATGTGCATTTATATATAGGGGTTGAGTTACTGAAGGCAAATAGACTGTGCACTTTGCAAAGTGCAGTTGCACCAGAGCTTAGTAAATGAGAAGAAGCTCCCAATCATGTGCAAGCAAAAAGCTTTTTTTTTTTTATTTTCCTTGCATGTGATTGGGTATTCTTTGCAAAGTGAAGCTTTGCCTCATTTACTGAGCTCTGGAGCAACTGCACTTGCAAGTTTATTTGCCTTTAGTAAACGAACCCCATAATATCTTGTCTACTAGAATTATATTGCTCTCCATATATATGTTGAACCTTTTATCCACTGATAAAATCCTGTATACATTTGAGAAATAATGTGACATTTATCATTGTTTGGTTTACACACCTAAATAGTGTGATGTTTGGGGATTGTTTAGACCAAGGTAGCGCTAACCAGTGAGTACAGTCCATGCCAGTTGTAAGTGCTTGTTGGCCCACTTTTACTAAAATAAAAGAAAAAGTTTACGCCAGAACAAATGGCTTCCCTCGCAGGAGTTTCCACCATCAACAAAAATAAAGTAACGTTCAGTCTTCTGGCTCTCTTTAACAGGACCCCTGTTCAGGCCTTTTCCACAGTCCTCCTGACCGTCTAACACAGCATCCCTGTGTTCGTGTACAAATGCTGGACATCTGGCAGCTCTCTCTTCCATACAACTCCCTGCTGTTCCGGGTCTCAGGCTCTGTCTACTCTTCTATCGCAGACTACACCGTGCAGATATGCACATTTCTGGTGGCTCCCTCATAACCACATGGACTCCTCGGGAAGGTGGAGACCAGAAACCTAGTTTGAATTCTCCTAAAAACCCAGCACACATCTGCACCATCAGTGCACTGGTTGTCTGCAAACCCTCACCAAGACTGGAGATTTCATCTCACCCCGATCACTACGAAATCGCCGGGCTCCAGGTCCCAAAGGGAATTTTACTAAACAATAAGGAAACTGAAAAGCCTCTGAATGACATTAACCCCCTGAAGCCCCTCAACCTGCCATGATGAGAATCCTGGGTCAACAACTCTTTTTTACACCCTGGCAGGGCATGGCACTGCCACAAATGACAGGGAAGGTTTATTGAATTATGTTTAGCTCTTTTTTCATATTAACACCTGCAAAAAGACATTACCACTAACTAAACATATTTTACATTTGTACAGAAGAGTAACAGGATATCTGTTTGTAAGAGGAAATGGATGCAGCAAGTATGCAGTAAACATCACTACTCTTCATTTAAACAGGAATGATTTGCAAACATAATCCTCTCCTGTGTTTGGCTGGAGCCGCATACAGATGTAACAGCTTTTCTGTAAACTAAGAGCTTACAAACTTTGTATAAACAGTTTTTTTTTTAAAGCGGTATTAAACCCCAAACCAAAATGTAATATATTGCAGCATATTAATCCTTAGATGTGGTGGCTGCATTACTTTTCTTTTTTAGGTTTTTTGCCCCTCTGTTTTCCCCTGGTGATCTGGCCAGTAACACACCTCCTGTATTAAAGTGCCCACATTCTGGAAGAATGAGCACGAGGGGCAACTTTGAACAGCAGCATTGTTAGTCAGGGTGAAGGGGAGTGTTAGATGCACTAGCAGATTTAGATATGCTAACAATTTTAAGCAAACTCCAAATGAATAAATAAAAGCTGATCATTTTAAGCACCCCTGCCAGTGGCAAATGGTTTGTCTCATCCCTGTATCTCCTACATCTGGAGGAGAGCTTGTTCTTTTGAAAAACCACAGGCATGCTTACCAGGTGAAAATAAAAGAAAGAAAGAAAGCCTAAAATAGAAAATGAATGCAGCCATCTAAGAACTGCTAAACTGCAGTATAACAAATGTTTGCTTTTGGGTTTAATACCGCTTTAAGGTTCTTAAAATCATATGCATATAAATTGTCCTACAAGAACACTTCTTGATGCCCTTAGCAACTAATTTGTTTTGCAATTAGTGATTGTTATCAGAAACAATAAATGTTTTTAAAGTGGAGTTCCAGCCTGGGGATAAAAAAAAATGAAAGTGGTTGTAAACCCTCAAGGTTTTTCACCGTAGTGCAGTCTATGCATTAAGGTGAAAAACCTTCTGTATTGCAGCAGCCCCCCTAGAACCCCCCTTTTACTTACCTGAACGCGCTCGTTCCAGCGACAAGGACAAGCACAGCAGCTCCAGCCGCTGTCTCAGGTCCTCATTGGATAGATTGATAGCAGCAGGAGCCATTATATAAAAGAAAAATGCAGCGTGTAAATGTCCATAGAAGAGAAAAAGTCCATCAATCCCGGGAAGCCCCCGAAGGGTAAGTGATCCTTGACTTATAGGTGAGTAATAGTCTTCCACCAACACCACACTAGGCCAAGACTCTTACCCTTAGGAATGGACCACTAGGTTATAGGGGGTTATTAGCGCCCAAACGCCTATTGTTTGAGACCGAGTTTTCTTTTTGCCTGAAACTCCACTTTAATTGCACACTTTCCATACCTTTAAGAAAAGATATAATTAGTTTCCCACCCTGATATTGTTATGAAAGCAAAAGCACTGAGCGTTACAGAAAACCTGTGCTGTGAAAATATGTATGATATGGCCACTGACCTTCGCTTCCAAACATGTCTGTCATGTTGATCTTTACTTTCTCCTAACTTGACAGGCTACATGCTTGTTTCATGTGACTGGACAAAAACTGAAACCGGAATCATCTAGGTGACTAGAATTTTCTGAAAGCAATGGGATCCTACATATTGCTCATAGTATAGGCTTCCTTCAACAGTAAAAAGATTCTAGTCACAGAGATTTAAATTTTAAGGAATAACAAAATTCTATTCTGTCCTCAACTTCCATAGAGAGGGATGAATTGTCTATTTGGTTAAAAAGCCAACTTGTTACCACTCTGTTGTTAAAGTAACATACTAGTATAATTCTAAAAGGACCCGTAAAAATAACTGTATTTCTTGTAAAAACTGCTCCTTTGAGCCCTGGGGGTCCCAATCTTATGTTTGCTACATATTTTTATCCCCATGTGGAGCCCAAATGCTTTGGCACCATTCCTCTACACAGAACTTGCAATTCCACTTCTCAGAACACCCGACAAGGAGGCACATGATGTGCACTGGGGGATGCAGGTGGTATACCATAAAAAGTTAATATAGGCTCCTAATACATGAAAGATTTTACATAGATTTAGACTTCTCTGAAGCCCAACTGCCATTTTATTGATGGCATTTTGAATGCACAGAGAAATCATGATGAGATACTGAGGCCCATTGTTGTGCCATTCATCCACAACCATCACCTCATGTTGCAGCATGATAATGCACATCCTTGCAAGGATCTGTACACAATTCTTGGAAGCTGAAAACATCCCAGTTCTTGCATGGCCAGCATAATCACCGGTCACCCATTGAGTATGTTTGGGATGCTCTGGATCGGCGTATACAACAGCGTGTTCCAGTTCCTGCCAATATCCAGCAACTTTGCACAGCCATTGAGGAGGAATGGACCAACATTCCACAGGCCACAATCAACAACCTGATAAACCCTATGTGAAGGAGATGTGCTGCACTGCGTGAGGCAAATGGTGGTCACACCAGATACTGTCTGATTTTTAGACCCCACCAGATCCCCCCATACAGTAAAACCGCACATTTTAGAGTGCCCTTTTATTGTGGCCAGCCTAAGACACACCTGTGCAATAATCATACTGTCTAATCAGCATCTTGATATGCCACACCTGTGAGGTGGATGAATTATCTCAGCAAAGGAGATGTGCTCACTTCTTATGGGTCCCCAGAATAAAAATGGAAGGAAAACCCTTTACCCTTATCCAAAAGTAAAAAAATACATTTGGCTTGAATTATATATATGTTGGACAAACATACTCTTCCATGTCCACAGCATATTTTCAAGTTCTAGTCTCAGATTATGGTATGACAATGCCATGTGGACATTTACTTAAAATGACCCATTGCTTTTATTGTTTTAAAGAATGTTTTGCAACCGGACTAAACCACGTGGCGTGTTTACCAATGCCAGGAGCCTAGCGGACAAGATGGGAGAACTAGAGATACTGTTGTACGAGGACGATTTGGATTTTGTGGGAATTTCAAAGACTTGGTTCAACAGCTCTCATGATTGGCTGGCAACCATTCAAGGGTATTCCTTTTATCGTAGGGATAGAGAGGGTAAAAAAGGGGGAGGGGTATGCCTGTAAATCAAGAATAATGTACAAGTGAATGTGAAAGATGACATCACTAAGGGAGCGAGGGAGGAGGTGGAATCCTTATGGGTAGAGCTTCAAAGGGATGAAACTGAGGGGAAAATAATACTGGGAGTATGCTATAGGCCCCCTAACCTGAGGGAGGAGGGGGAGATGGACCTCCTATCACAATTTGGATTAGCAGCAAGGATGGGAAGTGTCATCATAATGGGGGATTTTAATTATCCAGACATAGACTGGGCGGAAGGAACTGCGCATTTGTCTAAGGCTCGCCAGTTCCCAAATGTCTTGCAGGACAATTTGATGGGTCAGATAGTAGACGCACCAACTAGAAACAAAGCGTTATTAGACCTACTGATTACCAACAATACAGACCTGATCATGGATGTGGAAATAAGAGGCAATTTAGGAAACAGCGATCACAGGTCAATTAGCTTCAGTATAAATCACAGAAATAGGAAACATAAGGGGAATACAAAGACACTGAATTTCAAAAGAGCCAACTTCCCTAAACTACGAACCTTGCTAGAAGATATAAATTGGGATAGAATCTTAGAAACAAAGAACACAGAGGAGAGATGGGTTTGCTTTAAGAGCATATTAAATAAGGGCATGAGCCAGTGCATCCCATTGGGAAATAAACTGAAAAGAGCGAACAAAAATCCTGGATGGCTTAACTCCAATGTAAAAATGCATATAAAAGCAAAGGAGAAGGCCTTCAAAAAATGCAAAGCTGAGGAATCATCATCAGCATTCAGACTTTACAAAGAATGCAACAAAAATGTAAGGGTGCAATTAGGGTGGTTAAGATAGCACACGAAAGACACATAGTGGAGAGCAAAAAAAAATCCCAAGAAATTCTTTAAATATATAAACAGTAAAAAAGGGAGGACAGACCATATTGGCCCCATAAAGAATGAGGAAGGAAATCTGGTTACAAAAGATAGGGAGATGGCGAAGGTATTGAATTTATTCTTCTCCTCAGTCTTCACAAAGGAATCGGGGGGCTTCAGTAACAAAAACTGCAGTGTTTATCCTCATGACACATCACAGGAAGCACCCTCATGGCTAACACAGGACAGAATTAGAGATAGACTTGGAAAATTTAACATTAATAAGTCACTGGGACCAGATGGCTTGCACCCGAGGGTCCTTAGGGAACTTAGTCAAGTAATTACCAGGCCATTGTTCCTAATTTTTACTGACAGTCTACTAACGGGAATGGTACCAGCTGATTGGAGAAAAGCCAATGTAGCACCAATATTTTAAAAAGGGCCAAAATACATCCCTGGGAATTACAGACCAGTTAGCCTAACATCAATAGTATGCAAGCTCCTGGAGGGGATGATAAAGGACTATATACAAGATTTTAGTAAAGAAAACTGTATCATTAGCAGTAATCAGAATGGATTCATGAAGAATTGTTCTTGCCAAACAAATCTATTAACCTTCTATGAGGAGGTGAGTTGCCATCTAGATAAAGGAAGGCCCGTAGATCTGGATTTTGCAAAAGCATTTGACACAGTATCCCATAAACGTTTACTGTACAAAGTAAGGTCCGTTGGCATGGACCATAGGGTGAGTACATGGATTAAAAACTGGTTACAAGGGAGAGTTTCAAGGGTAGTGATAAATGAGGAGTACTCGGAATGGTCAGGGGTGGAAAGTGGGGTCCCCCAGGGTTCTGTGCTGGGACCAATCCTATTTAATTTGTTCATAAACGTAAACAGTTCAATCTCTGTATCTGCAGACGATACTAAGCTAAGCAGGGCAATAACTTCTCCGCAGGATGTGGAAACCTTGCAAAAAGATCTGAACAAATTAATGGGGTGGGCAACTACATGGCAAATGAGGTTTAATGTGGAAAAATTTTAAATAATGCATTTGGGTGGCAAAAATTAGAATGCAATCTACTCACTGGGGGAGAGAACCTCTGGGGGAATCTAGGATGGAAAAGGACCTGGGGGTCCTAGTAGATGATAAGTTCAGCAATGGCATGCAATGCCAAGCTGCTGCTAACAAAGCAAACAGAATATTGGCATGCATTAAAAAGGGGATTAACTCCAGAGATAAAGCGGTAATTCTTCCATTCTACAAGACTCTAGTCCGGCCTCACCTGGGGTATGCTGTCCAGTTCTTGGCACCAGTCCTCAGGAAGGATTACTGGAAATGGAGCGAGTACAGAGAAGGGAAACAAAGCTAATAAAGGGACTGGAAGGCATTAGTTATGAAGAAAGGTTACGAGCACCAAACTTATTTTCTCTGGAGAAGAGATGCATGCTCCGAATGTGTGCTCCTCCCCGCCCTCTCTCCAACCGGAAGTGACGTACACTGCTGTCTGTGAGCCGTCCTGAGTGTCTGGAAGCACTGGGAACCACTGGCGTCCCTAGACCCATCAGCTGCCTCTTCACCAGTGAGAAGATTGTTTTTCCCACGAGCGGATGAACCACATTATTAATCCCACATGCGCTGACATCTTGTGAGTTACCAATTGTCTTTTATGGAAAAAAAATGTCTTAAAAATGCTGCACTTAGATGGCGCTGCTCTCCTTCTGTCTTTTAATTTTCTCAGCTAAGCACACCCTCCTGCCTGCATGCCTGACCTAAGAGCAGATGGATACCTGGACGTAAATGGAACATAAATCATCTGTTCTTAATCGAGAGGGATTTGCTAAGGGTGTTCTTCAAAGTGATTTCTCAACAAAATAAAGCATGGAACAAGGATGGGTGAGGACACTTTGAATAATAAAAATTAATTATATCAGGTTTTCGGTTTGTGGTGTTCAGATACAGTTAAGTTCTGCTTTAACAAACCGTCACAAGATGATTAAAATAAATAGATGAGTGGATTACAGGCCTTGATGTGTGTTCTCATAATTGGGTAAGCTTGTGAAAATCTGCTCAGCACAAGGACCAACCTGTCTCTCCAAGCATTAAAGTAGAATTATAGGCAAAACTTTCTTCTTCATTTTGGATAGAGTAAGGGAGGGTTATAACCCCTGTTTGTGTCTGTCAAATGTTTGTGTCCTATTGTGGAGATTTCCCGTCACTCTTTGTCCCATAGCCAAACAGAAAGTGAGAGGAAATTCCTGCAAATTAACAGAATTTCCTGGGGACTCCCAGGTCACCAGAACTAGTGTCCCCATCAGAAGATTTCCTCTCTATTACTTTTCTGTGGACAACCCAAAATTTGGGATTTTCTTTACTTTTACTTTCAATGATAATGGTAAACAGGACAAATAGAAAGGGTGAATCTCCCTTATGAGGGCCTAGACAGCAATAAAAACGGACAGGTGTTCTAATCCCTCTCCACTATATCCCTTACTATTGCCCTTAGTTATACTTTAAAATTACGTGAAGAGTCCCCCAATAATCATCCATAGCCAGTTCATGCCTTATCCGAAGCCAGTTGCATCTAGATGGTTCCAATCATACTTGGGTATTTTGGATGTAGTTACAGTATATGGCTGTGTTTTTATAGTCAATGGGACAGCTCATATATTTGCATTTTCATCCCGTGTCAATTTTTTTCCCTGCTTGTCCTGAAAACAGCATTTTTATTGCATTTTAACAAAGTTGGAGATTCACGAAAAAAAAAAGCATAGCACATGCACTTAACACAGGAGGCACACACTCTATCTGGAAAATATGTGGAAAAATGTATGAAAAAATAAATGAAAATGTGACAAAAAACACATTGTATTAAAGCGGAGGTCCACCCTAAAAAAAAAAAAAAAAAATACACAAAAATGCTCCTAAAAATATGAAAAAAAAAATTGAAAAAAAAAATTTTTTTACTTACCAAAAATGGCTGTTGCTAGGCAGATCGTCCTAATCTGCCACTTCCTACACTGCGGTGATCTTCATTCTTCTCCTTGTCGCGTTGTCTTCTGGGGAATGGGGCGCGCTGTGTTCTGGGAACTGTGTGTGTCCCAGAACACAGCTGGCCAATCACAAAGCCCTGCGCGACTCGCACATGCGCAGTAGGAAACAGGCAGCGAAGCCGCAAGGCTCCGCTGCCTGTTTCCCTTAGTTCGAATGGCGGTGCTAGGACCCGATCCGATGGACAGATCGGCCTCGGGCGGCCGACATCGCGGGCACCCTGGACAGGTAAATGTGCTTATGAAAAGTCAGCAGCTACAGTGTTTGTAGCTGCTGACTTTTAAACATTTTTTTTTCAGCTGGCCCTCCGCTTTAACTATAAATTTATTAAGCTGCAGCTGCACACTTGGCCTCAAACAGAAGAACTTAAACAGCCTTAAGAACATTAATAGCTAGTGTCTGATTACATTTGTGTTACCGTCTGGCTTTTATTTCTAGGTCTATTTCCAGTTTAAACTCTGGCTATCTATCCTAGTAACTGCTTTTGCCAGAGTTTCTGCTTATTCCTGGTCACACCTGCGTGCCCTGACCTCCAGTTTGTCTGGCTCTGTTCCTGCTTTGCAATTCTATATTGCGTCTTCCTTGCTTGCACCAGCTGGCACTCACCGTCGACTCTAGTGACAAAAAGGATGCACCATGCCCTGTCCCAGCAATGACATTGTACCTTGTGTTTTCTTTTTTAACGTGTTAAGAATATCTGTAATGTACTAAGCCAGAACTTTACAGCCAAAGCAACTCAGGTGCAGTCCACATTCACTATAGTGTCAAAAGTATTGGGACACCTGCCTTTACACGCGCATGAACTTTAATGCCATCCCGGTTTTCGTCCATAGGGTTCAATATTGAGTTGGCCCACCCTTTGCCGCTATAACAGCTTCAACTGTTCTGGAAAGGCTGTCCACAAGGTTTAGCAGTGTGTCTATGGGAATGTTTGACCATTCTTCCAGAAGCGCATTTGTGAGGTCAGGCACTGATATGGATGAGAAGGCCTGACTCGCAGTCTCTGCTTTAATTCATCCCAAAGGTGTTCTATCGGGTTGCGGTCAGGACTCTGTGTAGGCCAGTCAAGTTCCTCCACCCCAAACTCGCTCATCCATGTCTTTATGGGCCTTGATTTGTGCACTTGTGTGCAGTCATGTTGGAACATGAAGGGGCCATCCCCAAACTGTTCCCACAATGTTGGGAGCACGAAATTGTCCAAAATGGTCCAGCAAGACATGGATGAGCTAGTTTGTGGAGGAGGAACTTGACTAGCCTGCACAAAGTCCTGACCTCAACCCGATAGAACTCCCTGACATTCGACCCTGGTGGTGGTCCCTAACATTTGGCTCTGTTAGTCCCTGACATTCAGCTCTGGTGGTGGTCCCTGATATTTGGCTCTGGTGGTCCCTGACATTTGGCTTTGGTGGTCCCTGACATTTGGCTCTGGTGGTCCCTGACATTCAGCTCTGGTGGTCCTTGATAATTGGCTCTGGGGGTCCCTGACATTTGGCTCTGGTGGTCCCTGACATTCTGCTCTGGTGGTCCCTGACATTTGGCTCTGGTGGTCCCTGACATTTGGTTCTGGTGGTCCCTGACATCTGGCTCTGGTCGTCCCTGACATTTGGCTCTGGTGGACACTGACATGTTGCACTGGTTTGCATTTATAATAAAATGCTTTGTATTTATAAGGCTGTAACATATGATACCGTGTTTTATGTATGGCTTACTGGCTGCAGAATGAGGGGTGTGATTTTTGTTGAAGTGGGCGAGTTCACATTTACATGTACAAGCCTAGAGTACATCCCACATTCACTCCCATCCCAAGTATTCATGGGAAATGTGGTCTGATTACAGTTAGATAGAGAGAAGAGGATATGATGTAATCGCTATTCTAAGAGATCCTCCCTGCTAAAAGAAGAGATGATGCATTTTTTGAATCACAGAGCTGACTTTCTGAAAATTCAATCAGTCATATCTCTTAAACGAGAAATTTCACATGTAATTGGGGGGGGGGGGTGTATTAATGGGGGATTTTTTGAAAATTAAGTTAAAGTTCTGCTTTAAGACATCCCTACAGGCTGCATAGGCTAAAATTTAGCACAAGCCCCACTGTATTTATTGTACCCTGTTTGGGTTTAACATTGCATTGATATTTTTGTTGAGAAAATCTATTATTTGTATCACAAAAAAAATTTGATACATTTACTTTTTCCAGTGTGTACTTGCTTAGTTAGACTTGATAAGTGCATTCAATGACAACATTAAATAGATATAGTAATGATAATCAGTAAAAAGGTTCTGAATGACAATTACATGAATGCATGTGCTCAAATCAGGTTGCAGCCTTATAACTCCGTCCTTTGTAAAATATTTCACACCATGTGAAAAAGTCACCATGAGTGCACACTTCCTGGAATTCAATTCTGTCTCCAGTGTATTCATTCATGTCTTAAGCCAGCCTTCCTACTTCCAGGCATTATTTTTCCCGTCCGCCCAGTTCACGTATATGCAAGGAATGCTAGTTATTTGCCGTTTGACAAAAAGATGTGACTGTTCAGGAAATGCCAATTAGGCAGAAAGTCGGGATGACCATATCCCTTTCTGTTCATGTCCTGAAAAAGCTTGAAGATTGTAAGGCTCTGCGTTGGTGTAACATTGTACATGTGAATGATTAAAGCGTAACTAAACCCTTCGACTTTTACAGCCAAGGAAGCTATCTTAGCCTCTATTTGTTCTAAGTTGCCATGGAGGTGCACATGTAATCAGTTATGATACCAGCCATTTGATGGCTTGACGGTTTGGTTGGGAGCACAAGCACCCTTGACACGTATCAATCACAGCATACCTTGAATTTAACTGTTATGGGAAACATTTAAATATCCACTTCAGCTCCTGGAAGATTTATCCCCTTTCATGACCAGGCCATTTTTTGCGATACTGCACTGCGTTACTTTAACTGACAATTGACCGGTTGTGCGACGCTGTACCTAAATAACAGTTTTGTCCTACTTTTCCCACAAGTAGAGCTTTCCTTTTGGTGGTATTGGATCACCTCTGCATTTTTTATTTTTTGCAATATAAACATAAAAACGACCAGCAATTAAAAAAAAAAAAAAAAAAAAAAAAAAAAAAAAAACAATATATTTTACTTTCTGCTATAAAACATATCCAATAAAAAAATGTAAAAAATCAAATTGCTTCATAAATTTAGGCAAATATGTATTCTACTAGATATTTTTAGTAATTTTTTTTTCCAATAAGCAGACATTGATTGGTTTGCATAAATGTTTATAGCATCTACAAACTGTGGGATATATTTATGGAATTTTTACTTAGGTATTACTAGTAATGGCGATTATCATTGACTTATAGTGAGACATTGCGGCGGACAAATTGGACACTAACTTACACTTTTGACACTTTTTGGGGACCAGTGACACTAATACAGTGATCAGTGCTAAAAATATGCACTGTCACTGCACTAATGACACTGGCAGGAAAGGGGTTAACATCAGGGGCGATCAAAGGGTTAACTGTGTGCCTAGCTAGTGTTTTAGTGTAGTGTGGGAGGTGCTTTTACTAGGGGAAGGCATGGATCCGTGCACCTGCTTTGCAGGAACACAGGATCCCTGCCTTCCTTATCTGCCTTGTTAACATAGGCAGAATGCAGTTCTGCCTGTGTACTGAATGATCAGCGGGTACCAGCAGATATCGAGTCCACAGAACCTGCTGATCGGCTCCCGCTGTGTGAAGACATAGCGGGATGAAGCCTAGGGTTGACACTTTTTTTTTGTTTAGTATACACACACTGTCTTTATTATTCTCTCCATCTTTTATTCTTTCTTTCCCTTTTTCTTTGTTGCTCCCCCTTTTCCTCTTTTTCTTTCACCACCCCCCCCCCCCCCGGGAAGTGAATGGCTACATGTCCATTTTTGCATTATTAAACAAAATGCTAAATATATATATACACACACACACACACATACATACACACATATATATATATATATATATATATATATATATATATATATATATATATATATATATATGCACTGTATGTATTTACAGCTACAGGTATATTGCGCCCAGTGAATGATTGTCTTTGGGGGAGGGGGGATTGCAATGTGGAATGTGTATTGTGTGTGTGTAATATGTGTACTGTGTGCGTGTAACATGTGTATTGTGTGTGTGTGTATTATGTGTATTGTGTGTGTGTGTAACATGTGTACTGTGTGTGTGCATCATGTGTATTGTGTGTGTGTGTAACAGGTATATTGTGTGTGTGTGTAACATGTGTATTGTGTGTGTGTATTATGTGTATTGTGTGTGTGTGTAACATGTGTACTGTGTGTGTGCATCATGTGTATTGTGTGTGTAACGTGTATATTGTGTGTGTGTGTGTGTAACATGTGTATTGTGTGTGTGTAACATGTGATTTGTGTGTGTGTAACATGTATTTTGTGTGTACTGTGTGTGTATTGTCTGTGCTTTGTGTGTTTTTTCCTGCATGGATCCTGGCTGTAGAAGAGGAGAGCTGCCTTGTAGTGGAATGTCAAGGATGGCATAGACATGGATGGAGGAATGGATCCCTCTTTGACAGCTGATGGGGTAAGGGGGAGGGGGTTGATGTGTGGAAGTCCTGCCGATCTCACTCATGGCCAATAGAGCACACAGTGTTCATAACCCCCCAACCCCTTTATCCACCTATTACTGTGTGTGTTGTAACTTGCACAGACCTGCTCAGTGCCACTGCTGCAAAATGGCTGCTTCCTCCACCGGCTCTCCGCTGCTAGAGATCATAACCCCCCCACCTCCTGTTCACTGCACTGCCACCTTTTTCTTAACACTGGTGTACGAGGCGCTTGTACCAGTAAGAGCCTGTACAATGTCACCTGGTCTAATCCTGCGCCCTTCACCCGCTACATCGCTGTCTGCACTCTACAGGAACTCATCCTCTGACAGCTGTATTGTATGACGCTCGGAAATGGAAAGGACACTTCACCAGGGGGGAATACATATCCGCGGGCATTCCATGCTCAGCAGAGTCCCTACAATCCTGGAAATTCATACAGCAGTAGAGAGAGATCTTGAGAGCTGGGTGGTGACAGGGGCAGGCTCTGCACCAGCTGGTATAAACAAACTATCCTGAAAGCGTGCATAGAGGGAGTCACCATCCAGTCTGAATGTGTCTGGGTCTCAAGCGGTCTGAAAACCAGACACATGACTCAAAAACCGGACTGTCCGGGTGAATCCCGTAAAGGTGGCAACCCTAAGCGAGTCGCCAGCAGTGCGCACTCGCGCCCGCTACCCAGAAGTGCAGGATCACAAATATATATGTGATCCTGCGCAGCACAGCCGCCCTGTAGCAGTAAAACTGCTATAAGGCAGTCAGCAACAGTCAGCTCCGCTTTAAAGTCTAAGTAAGTGTACTTAAAGCCTGGTATATGAAAAGTTTTTGTTACCTGCACAAGAAGTTCCAACTTCCTTTCATCTAGTAGGTGGACTTGACATCGCCGACCCTCCGTCATCTATTCAAAAAAAAAAAAAAAAAAAACAGGCATGATTACAGTATAAGTAAAAAAAAAAATGCTCATCAAATAAAACAGGGAGCAATGAGCAGAGTTTTCAGTGTAACTACAACATGAGTACAAACTGCATTATTTATTCACTAAGAAATAACACTGTCACAGATCTTGCATTTCTTAGCGACTGTAATAAAAAAAAAAGTGTCAGCAACTGTTACATAGGCTTCCTTCTTTTCTGCATTACTTCTGCATCAGATGTGGAGGCTTCTAAAAAAAATACACCTTGGTGCCTCTGATGTGTCGAAGGCGATGATTGCTTTGTAAATAGCGTCATATAAAGTAGTGTTCACCTGCATTTATGACGCTTTTACCATGCATGATGTACTTTTTATTTTCCAACTGGGTCAATATGAGTGCATTCTAAATTCTCTCTAAAGTGATCTCAAATGTTGACCATATATATTTTCTAGCAGTTTTAAATACTTTTTTTACCAGCTTTTCATCACACAATTGAATGAACAGATCAAATTTATGACTACTCTAGACAGCAGGAGTGCTTGCATTGATCCATTCCATAAAGGTATGGCCACAAAATGACACTGACACAAAAGTGCACTTTAATTGAAACAAATAGAAAAAACTGCTATTTCCTTGAAATCCAGGCAAAGGTCACATGGTCATTTTTTTTCTCAGGGAATAGGTGCAGAAACTCAGGGATAAGGAGTGTGCATCATACAGAGTGCAGAGTACAGGAGTGTGTTTCACATAGTGGAGGAGAGCAAAAAAAAAATCCCAAGAAATTATCTAAGTATGTAAACAGTAAAAAAGGAGGACAGACCATAAAGAATGAGGAGGGACATCTGGTTACAACGGATGGCGAAGGTATTGAATTTATTCTTCTCCTCAGTCTTCACGAGGAAATCGGGGGGCTTCAGTAAGCAAAACTGCAGTGTTTATCCTAATGACACATCACTGGAAGCACCTCCATGGTTAACAGAGGACAGAATTAAAATTAGACTTGGAAAACTTAACATTAATCAATCACCGGGACCAGATGTCTTGCACCCGAGGGTACTTAAGGAACTCATTCAAGTAATTGCCAGATCATTGTTCCTAATTTTTACTGAGAGTCTACTGACTGGAATAGTACCAGCTGATAGGAGAAAAGCCAATGTAGCACCAATATTTAAAAAAGGCCCAAAATACATCCCTGGGAATTACAGACCAGTTAGCCTAACATCAGTAGTATGCAAGCTCCTGGAGGGGATGATAAGGACTATATACAAGATTTTAGTAATGAGAACAGTATCATTACTAGTAATCAGCATGGATTCATGAAGAATCGTTCTTGCCAAACCAGTCTATTAACCTTCTATGAGGAGGTGAGTTGTCATCTAGATAAAGGAAAGCCCGTAGACGTGGTGTATCTGGATTTTGCAAAAGCATTTGACACAGTTCCCCATAACTTTTACTGTACAAAATAATGTCCGTTGGCATGGACCATAGGATGAGTATATGGATTGAAAACTGGTTACAAGGGCGAGTTCAGAGGGTGATGATAAATGGGGAGTACTCGGAATGGTCAGGGGTGGGTAGTGGGGTCCCCCAGGGTTCTGTGCTGGGACCAATCTTATTTAATTTGTTCATAAATGACCTGGAGGATGGGGTAAACAGTTCAATCTCTGTATTTGCAGACGATACTAAGCTAAGCAGGGCAATAACTTCTCCACAGGATGTGGAAACCTTGCAAAAAGATCTGAACAAATAAATGGGGTGGGCAACTACATGGCAAATGAAATGTAGAAAAATGTAAAATAATGCATTTGGGTGGCAAAAATATGAATGCAATCTATACACTGGGGGGAGAAGCTCTGGGGGAATCTAGGATGGAAAAGGACCTGGGGGTCCTAGTAAATGATAGGCTTAGCAATGGCATGCAATGCCAAGCTGCTGCTAACAAAGCAAACAGAATAATGGCATGCATTAAAAAGGGGATCAACTCCAGAGATAAAACGATAATTCTCCCGCTCTACAAGACTCTGCACCTAGAGTATGCAGTCCAGTCCTGGGCACCAGTTCTCAGGAAGGATGTACTGGAAATAGAGCGAGTACAAAGCAAAGTTAATAAAGGGTCTGGAGGATATTAGTTATGAGGAAAAGTTGCGAGCACTGAACTTATTCTCTCTGGAGAAGGGATGCTTGAGAGGGGATATGATTTCAACATACAAATACCATACTGGTGACCCCACAATAGGGATAAAACTTTTTCGCGGGAGGGAGTTTAACAAGACACGTCGCCACTCATTAAAATTAGAAGAAAATAGGTTTAAAGGGTTCTTTACTGTAAGAGCGGCAAGGATGTGGAATTCCCTTCCACAGGCGGTGGTCTCAGCGGGGAGCATTGATAGTTTCAAAAACACTATTAGACAAGCACCTGAACGACCACAACATACAGGGATATACAATGTAACACTGACATATCATCACACACATAGGTTGGACTTGATGGACTTGTGTCTTTTTTCAACCTCACCTACTATGTAACTATGTAACGTACAGAGTGCAGAGTTCAGGGGTGTGTTACGTACAGAGTGCAGAGTTTAGCAGTGCGTTACGTACAGAGTGCAGAGTTCAGGAGTGTGCGATGTACAGAGTGCAGAGTTCAGGAATGTGTTACGTACAGAGTGCAAAATTCAGGAGTGTGCGATGTACAGAGTGCAGAGTTCAGGAGTGTGTTACGTACAGAGTGCAGAGTTCCGGGGTGTGTTATGTACAGAGTGCAGAGTTTAGGAGTGCGTTACGTACAGAGTGCAGAGTTCAGGAGTGTGCGATGTACAGAGTGCAGAGTTCAGTAGTGTGTGTTACGTACAGAGTTCAAGAGTGCGTTATGTACAGAATGCAGAGTTCAGGAGTGCGTTACGTACAGAGTGCAGAGTTCAGGAGTGTGCGATGTACATAGTGCAGAGTTCAGGAGTGCGTTATGTACAGAGTGCAGAGTTCAGGAGCGAGTTACGTACAGAGTGCAGAGTTCAAGAGCGAGTTACGTACAGAGTGCAGAGTTCAGGAGTGCGTTACATACAGATTGCAGAGTTTAGGAGTGTGTTACGTACAGAGTGCAGAGTTCAGAAGTGCTTTACATACAGAGTGCAGAGTTCAGGAGTGTGTTACGTACAGAGTGCAGAGTTCTGGGAAATGCATCCTCTAAAGACGGGTAACACTATGAATGGATCCGCATGCAGCTAGCTTGATTGGAGAGTAGGGGGCTCCGTACATATGTAAAGGAAACACAAAAATAGCACAGCAAAGCAGACCAATAATGTAGTATGATAAAACACTATTTTATTATAGGAGTAAAAAGAAGCTATAGGTATTGCACTCACAAAAGGGAGTGGGGGGGGGGGGACAGCAATAACAAACTCTGGGGAGGTCAAGTCCTCTACACTCCAGGCCCCAACAGGGAATGAATCAGGCCGCTCCAACTGTTACATTAAAGTCTGCATTAGTGAAAATAGCCGCCCGTCTCAGCAATAAAGCAGTCCTTCTTCTTTCCATAGACGGGCAGCTATGTTCACTGATGCTGGCTTTGATCTAACTGTTGAAGCGGTTTCATCATTCCCTGTTGCTGCTGCTTTCCTGAGTTTTCCTCTCTTTTGTGAGCGCTATACCTATAGTTACTTTTTACTCTTATAATAATTTTGTGTTGTAACATACTACAGTAATATTCTGCTTTGCACTACTCTCTTTGTGTTTCCTTCTCATAGGAAAATGTAGGGCAGAAGGGGCTCTATGTCAGCTGCTTGGTGGAAGAGCTGTCACATGTAAACACAGAAGCCGGGCTTCTATGTTTACAAAAGACAGTATAAGCAGTGAGCACAGGGTGTCAAGTTCTACCATGTTCCAGTTGAAAAAAACGCTTGGTTTACATCACAAAGGGACCTACAGTTACTTTAAGGAGTAAATGATGACAGTTTCATATACACACCAAAACAAGTTAGCTGACTGTGTGTTTACTGATCTAATTATAATGTACATCAGTACATAAAGAACATTTTGGAATGATGTTCAAAAATATCAACCAAAGATAAAGATCAGATAGTTAAGGGATATTATGTATTTTTATTATTAAGCCAACAAGAAAGTATGTGCCCTAGACATCTGAAGATATATGGATTTTGATTTGATGACAGCTAACAGATGCAATGTGGAATTCATAACAGATACAATGTGGAATTACTTCATGCATTCTAGACTCGGTGCTCAGGCTTTGTCACTGAGCCCTATGACCCTTCATTTTCCCTCATTCATCATAACTGTCTGTACAGAAGTCTGACTGCTCAAAAGCAAGATTTCCTTTCTTGACACTTTAGGAAAGGAACAGTTGATATCTGATTGGCTGGTAAGAGCAACATAGCTCCCTTGTGAATTTGACAAATAAGGTCTATTGTTCTTTGTGAACAGGACAATACAGAGAATGACACAATTACTGACTCATAAGGTCTTATTTATTGGAGTGTTTGAATAAAAACACAATATTACCTCATCACAACAGCTAGTAAAATTCCAACACATTTTCCTGTGTATCTTTGATTCTGATTGGATACTACAAGGCATAGGCAGTATTACTTCTTATTTTGATTGGTAGATTTTAACTTTACAAAATTGTACAATATTTCTTGGGTTCCACGTCCCCTGCGGAACAAATTGCAAGGAGTCATTTCTAGACCTCTATACTCCTATATGTGTAACCAGCTTTGAAATGTCTATGTTTTTTTCAATTTTCTGCATATAATAAAATGAGGTGTAAAAAATGAATGAGAATACTCGCATAGGTTAGATGTTTTCCCTCAAGTAAAACATTGTGGGAAAGAACTGCCTTCTAGTTTGTCTAATTTAACTGGTTCCCGACCGCCGCCTGTATATGTACGTCGACAGAATGGCACGGCTGCGCAAATGGGCGTACCTGTATGTCCCTTTGAATTTGCCGCTGTGCCATCGCACACCCGCCACGAGCTCCGTGAATAGGAGCGCGGGTCCGCGGGGATACCCGCGATCGTCTCACAGAGAGGAAGAACAGGGAAATGCTAATGTAAACAAGCATTTCCCCATTCTGCCTAGTGACACTGACACTGATCACAGCTCCCTGTAATCGGATGCGGTGATCAGTGTCGTGTCACACGTAGTCCCTCCCCCCCACAGTTAGAATCACTCCCTAGGACACACTTAACCCCTACAGCGCCACCTAGTGTTAACCCCTTCACTGCCAGTCACATTTACACAGTAATCAATGCATTTTTAATCGCACTGATCGCTGTATAAATGTGAATGGTCCCAAAAATGTGTCAAAAATGTCCAATGTGTCCGCCATAATGTCGCAGTCACGATAAAAATCGCCGATTGCTGCCATTACTAGTAAAAAAAATAAATAAATAATTAATAAAAATGCCATAAAACTATCCCCTATTTTGTGAACGCTATAACTTTTGCGCAAACCAATCAATAAACGCTTATTGCAATTTTTTTTTTACCAAAAATATGTAGAAGAATACACATCGGCTTAAACTGAGGTAAAAAATGTTTTTTAAATATTTTTGGGATATTTATTATAGCAAAAAGTAAAAAATAATGAGTTTATTTTCAAAATTGTCACTATTTTTTTGTTTATAGCGCAAAAAAAAAAAACCACAGAGGTGATCAAATACCACCAAAAGAAAGCTCTATTTGTGGGAAAAAAAGGACGTCAGTTTTGTTTGGGAGCCATGGAGCACGACCGCGCAATTGTCAGTTAATCAGTTAAAGCGACGCATTGCCGAATCGCAAAAAGTGCTCTGGTCTTTGGCCAGCCAAATGGTGCAGGGCTAAAGTGGTTAAGAGTATATGACCTCTACAATACATTATTAAAAAACGCTATTCTAACTCCTATTTTTTTATGTTTTTGCACATGTTAAAATGTTATTTTTTTAGCCTGCCTGTGTCCTCACCTTGTACAGATGTTGGTGCTAAATGCATAGTAATAACATTAGTAAGAAAAAAAATGACAGAATACATTCTGCATACGATGGCCACTAAGTTAACTGGATTTTAAACAAAAAGGTAGCTAAGATGACCACAAAAACACAGTAGACAATCCAATGTTGACAAAATGCATTAAAGTGTTACTAAACCAAGTACCCTGCATTCACTATATCTGGTCTCCCACAGTACAGAGAACATGGAAATGCAATTATAATTATTTTAGTAAATATAAACTGCTAAATACCTTTTCTCATCAGCAGTATTTAGCAGTCTCGTGCCTTCTATTAGTGTTCAGCCAAGCACTGTTTAAAGCTTGTAGGATGGGTTTTCTGACTGTCCTATGAGACTGCAAGACCCCTGATATTCTGTCTGGACAGTGCTAATTGGCCCTGTGCTGATCAAATGCACTCTCTGAGCCTGACTCCATATACTCTGTGTTATCACAAAATTATTAGGGGACAGTGGATGAAGGGGAGGATCAGAGAAGACAGGATCAAACAGCCTTTTTACACAATGTGGAGGAGTAGCCCCACAGTGAATATAACAAGCATGCTTTACTGCATATTTGACTGATTTGATATTGTAGTGGGTTTAGTAATAGTTTAAACACAATGAAAGAGTCTATCATTAATAAAAATTAAAAAGTTGCAACCTCTTGGAAAAGCCCTGTGATTGACTTAGACCTCATCAAGCGAAAGCTAACCTGGATCATGTTACAGGAAAAACTAGTCAGTGTCCTGCGGGACAAACAATCCCTATTTGAAAGGATATGGACCCCTGGCTTTCTTATCTTCAGGTTTCGGACACCTGAGGCTGACATTGGTTTGATGGCTGGATGGGACTCTGGACGGACAGGCTCTCACTCTTTTTCTTGCCTTGTCTTTCTCCTCTCCCTGTTTCCTAATTTCTCTCTTTATATTTTACATTTTTTTGAATTTTTTACTTTTCTGGTATATTATTGGCTCAACAGTTGGCCTTTATCCTGGTTATAAAGTAAATTGTAAGGTTTCGCTCATGACAAACTTCCTCAGGAGATCTTTCCTTTGATGTCTGGATACACAACTTTACTGATGGATACTATAGAGGTTACACACACTTGGTCGATCACATTACTGTAGTTTGCCACACCTACTTGTGAACAGTTCATAGGTTCATAGCGAAACCCTTACCATGTTTTATCTACTATTGTCATCAAGTTTTTTTTTCTTTTATTATGTACTATTTATGTTGACAGTTTTATTTTGTACTACTGTGTGCTACCCAACAATGTCCTATCTTGTTACTCTAAACTTTAATAAAAAGATTGACACAGAAAAATTAAAAAGTTCAATTTTCAGGACTTCCAGGTATCAAAAAAGAAATTAGAGAGCTGGAAACTAAGCACTGAGAAATAAGTCATATCTCTCTATTCTGGTTGGACGAGAAAAACAAAAACTCTATCTGCTGTGTACTTTACATACTGTATTTTATACTCTTGAAGTAGATGCAGTTACTGAATTATAGAAATATTATAAGCTTTATCATAATCAGTTAGGACAAAAAGGGGGGGGGGAGAAGGAATAAAGAATGAAGGAGAAGGGCGTGCGGTGAGGACCAGTTGCATATTTTGTGATTATTAAAAAACTTTGAAAATTTCAGAGTGATTTTTACTCCTTGACGCTGCTTCAGTTTTATAATAAATAACTTTTTCTTAATCTAAAAGATATGATCTGTATGTCAGATTTTTCATGGCAGTGAGATAAGATTATTTTCTTTCCTAGAAAGTGCATATAAAATAAACTAAAATGGCCGAACATCTTTTAAGCTATTTATTATATTATGTATGTATAATGTATATGTAAAACTTTATTTTCTACTTTTGTATAGAAAGGTGAGGAGTCATACCCAAGATTTTATAGCTGTCTGTGTCCCTATTGCGGAGATTTACCCCTCTATTTGTCCTGTTGACTGTTATCACTTCAACAGAAAGTGAGAAAGTGACTGGAAATCCTAAATTACTGTATAGAGTTTTCATGGGAGCAAGGACTCAGAGTAAATCTTCAATTAGGGACAAATGTTCTGTCTATGATGGCAATATCCCTCACTTTGAGGTGATTTCCTTTCACTCTGTTGTATCTCCAAGACAGGAAGTAAATGGAAAACATCCTAGCACAGTGATGGCGAACCTTGGCACCACAGATGTTTTGGAACTACATTTCCCATGATGCTCATGCACTCTGCATTGTAGTTAAGCATCATGGGAAATGTAGTTCCAAAACATCTGGGGTGCCAAAGTTCGCCATCACTGTCCTAGCAGGACACAGACAGCAACCTTTCTTACACTATCCAAAACTAAAGAAAAAGTTTTTTTTTTTTTTAAATATGTTAATATGGACATACTTAAGATCCCTAAACTGCTTTATTATGCTACCAGATAAATGTCCTTTCCAGCCAATCCCCACAGGTCACTAAAACCTACCGAAAAAACCTAAGCCCTATTGTATTCCTAAATGATGTGACTGATCTATCCTATGGGTTGATAAAAACTGTGGCTGCTTGTAAAGTTTTCTTAGTACCGTAAATAAGGGATGTTTGTTATTTTGTATCTTTTTTTTGTTTACTCATAAGATTCCCTCATACATTTTAATGAGCCGTAATGGTGATATAAAGCAAGTCACCACTATTACATGCCAGGCACAGAGAGGATTACACTTAGGCTCCATGCACACTAGTGTTTTTTTTTTAAATTCTGGATAAAAAACGCTGGTAATAGCTTCTTGTAGTAGCATTTTAGCAGCATTTTCAGAGCGTTTAGGAGTGTTAGCGTTTTAATAGCATTTTTGCAATAGGAAAAAGAAAGCTAAAAAAAATGCAATTAGTAGCGTTTAGCAGCGTTTAGAAGCGTTTCAGCTGAAAAAAACGCTCCAGGAAACTCTACAAAAACAATTTTTTTTCTGCTTCTAGAGGTTGAAGCTCAAACGCAAAAAAAAAAAAAAAAAAAAACCTGCAAGACAAAGGCATAATGAGCTAGTATGTAATAGCATACTAGTTCATTATGAAATACTCACCTTAGATCGAAGCCCCCGCATCGGTCCCCATACACTGCTCCGGCCAGTGACATCGCTCCTGGAGTTTTTTCCTGGCATCGTGGGCTCCGGCACTGTGATTGGCCGAAGCCGCAATGATGTCACTCCCACGCATGTAATGGCACGTGCTGTTGCTTCAGTGTGCATGTGCCGACTACATCGGTACAGGTTTAGGAACTATCCATGGAAGCTACAGGTAAGCCTTATTATAGGCTTACCTGTAGTAAAAAGTGGATTGTAAGGGTTTACAACCACTTTAAGCTGGCCATAGATGTTTTTTTTTTTTTTATTCAACCCGCTGGTTGAAAAAAAAAAAAGACTCAATTCCCCATCACACACATTTGAGGTGGATGGGGGAATTCTGCAGCGCTGATCGAGAGAAAATTTTCCAGCAGGGTATTCATACAGAAGTCAATAGGTAGATCGACTTCTGTACAACCACAGTGCCCATACATAGATCCAAACTCAGCTGGCCCCCGTTGAACCGTCTGAATATCGATCCATCTATGGGCAGCTTTACTTATTTGCCTTCTAGCTGGAAAACTCATGATGAGTATACCTTACATGTCGTCATCATAATTATACTCTATCTATTCATCGCTCATTAACAAAAAGATTTATGATTTATTGTTTACAAAAATATTTATTTATGCAGTTGTATAATCGAGGAACAGCCTTGGCTAGTGTAAGACATTCAAGGAAAACACTAAATGTGTGACAGTGCACCAAGGAAATCTGGCAGACAGAGGCCTAATTGGCCTGACACACTTGCCTAGCCAAATTTAATTTACAAATGAAGGCAATTCATCCTCTATCACATGACATGTCTAATAAGAAAATGTATAATCATTTCAACAAAACAATTCAATATAGCTAATTAAAATATGTAACGGTATTTTACATATAAATATCATAAACTAAACTAAAAATGCCATGCCTAGATCAGTAGAACTACAGTATGTAAAACAAAGGGTTACAGTATATTTAAAAAGTAGAGAATGTGACACTCACCAAGCATTCACTGAAGGTGTATCCTCCTGGCACATGTGGTTTAAATGATAGTGATCCATTCACCTGCAGTGAATGTTTGGTGAGTGTCACATTCACCATTGTATTGTTATATTGCTGTGTTAATATATTTGTAATATCAGTTGCAAATCTATCACAGCAGATACAGGTTAAATAGTGGACTAATATTGTTTGATCTACATTCTGTATCATTACAGTAATGTTCATTCACTGCACATTACTCATCCTATAGGTATATTTGTACATTTTAAAAAGGGGAATGCACTCTAGCAGTTGAGTAACAGTGGCATACAATGTCTAGCTTTCAACAGAATGTGCCAGTGTAGTAGCAATGCCTTTGGCTAACCTTGAAGTCAGCAATTTTGCGGGTGCAGAAAAAAGTGTATCAGAGATATGTTTACTTAAAAGCTGTTCAATAAAATGTAAATTATTCAGAGCGCACTTTATAAGTCAATTTGATTATCAGTAGACAATATTCTAAGTTAGCATATCTATCTATGTTTCCTCCAGAACTGACAGCTAATTGAGAATACAGGAAGGATTGTTAGCTGCGGATATAAAATAAACTATGCAGTGTAGATACTATATATATTCGAAAAATAAAAGAACAAGTGGGCATTCCTAATAACAATGAGTGTTTCAAAACTTTCTACTATGGCCAAAATTTGTGGAAGGCTTATAGAACGACTCTTGTTCTCTTAGCAATTTTTCTATTGAATACAAAAACAAAGAAGGATGCACTGGCCTAGTGTATTATCTCAGGCACCATCTATTGCTAAAACACATGAATATACTCACAAATCCATTAAAATTACAAGTGTAAATTAAGTCCAGACAAGGTCTCTTCAGATCATTCTGGCTAGAATAGCCGGTAGGGAAGATCCCCACAACAGATGACAAGACTGACACGTTTTGAGGGGTATAACCTCTTCCTCTTTTTATTGAGCCTACCAGAAAGAAGCTAAAAGAACTGACATTGGTGCCCACTAAGGGCACCAATGTCAATCCTGTAATAACTCTTTCAAAATTACGAAAAATTACCAAAAATGCACATAAAAGGCATTGTGCTTATTTACCAGCCAAAGTGCAAGATTTTTTGTAGACCATGGCACGCAAAATCAGTCTTATCCAGTATAGCTAACATAAACATAAAACCTAGTGGCATGCTCTGCCAACAGTATTGATACGTCTCTACCAAGGCAGTAACTGACTACAACTATGTATAAAGCTCCCATCACTAGCAGCTGTAACCAAGCCCCTAATCTAGATTATGTACCATGGCCACCCTTTTACTGCCCTGTGGTATGCTCATACAGAGTAACATATCCCCTACAACTGCACTGTCCAATAAATCAACATTTTTTATAAACCCTTACAATGTGAAAAGCAGCTTTAATTAAATAATTATAATATATTTACATTCACAAGTGCTAAAACACAAATCTGTGCTATAAATAATATACAAAGTTGCAAAGTTCACAATCTTTCTGTGTAACAGTACTTCATTCACCACACAAAAAAAATGTTCTTGGAAACGAATCTCCTACCTTTAACCAGGTGTTACTTAGCCCACTTTCAGAGAGGCTCACTCCCAAAATGTGGATTTCAGAACACATGCGGTGTTGTGGATAACATACCTGATGAAGGCTCTTTCCACACTTGTGCGATGCAGGAATGCAAGCAAAATCATGAACGTTGCCGTGGCGTACAAACCGTACATCCATTTTTGCAGATGTGCTGAGTGCCCTGTAGGGCTTTGTAGGGAAACTTTAGGTCTGGCACATGGAATAGTGAAGCTTTCACATGCCTCCCTTGTACTTGCTCATTGTGACATATGATTAACAAAGTAAAGAGAAAGGTCCTAGTCCAAAATCTGAAGCAGTATGCTTGTCCTCATATCTATGCCCCTGCTAAATTGTGTGAATTCAGGCTGAGCTGGATTAAGACCATACAAGGTCCTAGACGGGTCAACAGCTTTGGCCTACACTCCTCCCCAGACCACCTTCCGCATAAGTACCTTGTTCACATATTCCAGTATTATAAAAACATAACACTATGGGGTTGATTTACTAAAACTGGTGAGTTCAAAATTTGCTTTAGCTGTGCATGGCCACCAATCAGTTTCTAACTTCAGCTTGTTCAATTAAGCTTTGAAAAAAAAAATAGAAGCTAATTGGGTTCTATGCAGAGCTGCGTCAGGTTTGTACTCTCCAGCCTTAGTAAATCAACCCCTATGGGTTTGGAGAATTACTAAACTATATATTTTTCAAAAACAGAGGATCTATAGAATAAAAAGATGGCAGTTCCAATTATGTATGTTGTAATCTTTAGTAAACCGTAATTTATATTGAAAAGTACACTTTTCTGGTAAACCAAAACACAAAATAATATCCAAATTTACCACTGGTTGTTTTGTGGATTATCCAGCCATTATCAGATAAAATGTACTGGAAATCTGACAAAGCTTTCTTATTTGCAAGGCCCTACCAGCAGTGATATGCACCATGAGATACATACTTCAGGAATGAGTAAACTACCGCATGACCGTATTACAAATTTGTATATCCTAGGACAATATCTGCTCACATACAGCAACTTTCAGACTGGTAAACAATGCATATAATTTTCAGGTGCATGCAATACAAAAAGCATAGGTTCTATACATTGGAACCTATATGGCATACATCTGTACAACATGATGTACAGGGAATTTTGCTTTCTTGTAATAAAGGACCTAAGATGAGACATATGTTTAACATATGTCCTATGCTTATAAAGGAACATTGTGGTGTTAAATAAATTCTGTCTTAAAGTTATGCTTTGTACGTGATTGTGTTTATGGTTAATGTTAACCCTAGACTATGAAAAGTAAGATGCTTTGAAAATAAATTATGAACATGCAATGTCAATTTAATCTTTGCAGTGTATTCTTATCCTTTGGAATTGAGTGGAATCAAGATTGCTGGCAAAGGCAGCTGGACAATAGTAAAAACTGCAGCAATTTATTTTAACTGCCTAGCAGATGTGTGGTAAATACAATTTAATCTACTGTTTGATCATTTGTTTATTTCCTGTGTTTTTATCAACGTTCAAGAACCTCCTATTTTGGCAAGGTGCATGAGCTGTTGCATTTATAGTCATAAGTGCTATTACCCTTTTTGTTCATTTTATGTTTGAAAAGAAACATTGATTTTGAACAATTATGTGTCCTTTAAAGAGGCCTAATCATATTCAAAGGTCTCTCGGGCCTTCATAGAGGTACAGCTATGTTAACTGTGACATTAAACACCATTAAAAAGATGGGCGTTGACAGAAAGGTTTGGTCAGACGTATAGTGAGGATATGGTTGCTCCAAGCAAAAAGTCACCAGCAGTAATATAGTAACAGTAGAAAGCAAATGTTTTCATAGTCACACAATAAAAGTAATAAAAGTATGAGAATATAAAATATGTATTAAAATTCTAGAAGGCTCTGGTTGGGGCTGGGTGTCAATGTGGGGGGGTTAAGAGACTCTGCAGCAGACTTGGTGGCCATGTAGGAGATGAGGTTTCTGAAGGGAGTTGTGAGGGCTGGGGGTCTCTCCAGGAGACTGTTTTTTTTTTCAGGTACAATGTGGGGGACTAAAGAACATTTTGGAGGCTGGGCAACACTGTGGGTGACTGTTGGGGCACCATGAGGGCTGGAAAGTCTGCAGAGGCCTGGGCTGCACTGTGGGAGATTAACAGGCAATCTGAGGGCTTGGAGGCACCGTAAAAGGTTAAGAGGCACTGTGGACCACTATGGGGATTGGTGGAAGTATGGGAACTGGTAGACACTGTGGGAGGTTAAGGGATTTGCCACTACCTAGAGGCCTGTGAAGAGGGTGGCCATGGCCTGGTAGTGGGCCATGGCTCGGTGGTTGAGAACCACTTATATACGTATATATATATATAGATGTATTTCAAACATTCTATTTACATTGTAGGTGTTCATGATACATTTTAGATAATATTAAATATAGCCAGATCAACTGAACACAGAACTTAAAAATGTATTGAATGTATTTGTACCAAGAACAGGCATGTTCAACCTGTGGCACACCAGGTGTTGGTGATCCTAACTGATGCCCAGGTACTGCTGCCTCAACACATGAGAGCCAGGATTTCTCTGTCTGATCCAGAACAAAGTGTAAACCTTTGCTAACATTGTGTTTTGCCATAATCTATAAATGGTTTACATGAAAAATAAAATCTCACTTGTACAATAAAAGCTAAATAATGTATAGTAATAGTTACCCCATCCATGTAAAAGTGTTTGCAAATTATGCACATGATTCTAGTCAGCTGCTTATTTGTAGCCTTGTAGTGGCATTGTATGCTAAAAGGCAGCTGTCACCTTTATCCGTTCATGAGTCAGGTCAACACATTTTTCTGCTGTGTTCTGTGCTGAGCATTACAGGAATACCTCAATTGTTAATTTTGCATTTACAAAAGTAAACTAAAAGTGCTGTTCTGTGGATCAGTTTAGCAAGCTCATGTGATGTCACATGTGACACATAAACATGTTTTCTTAACGGTTTGATTTAAAGGAGCAGTGTCACCTAGAAAAGTGAAAGCTCAAGTAACATGAAATATTTCTAAAGTCATTTCTTAGCTAGTAATTCAGGCTTCAGATAAATAAATTGCTGTTCAGCACAATGTTTGAACACTTTTTGAGAGCCTGAAACAAATGAAATGTTGGATTCATGGAACTGCACCCTGGCTCATACATTAAACTTCTAATTTTATTTCAATGCATAAAAATGTGTTACTCTTAAAGAATATCATTAGTTTCAAATACACTCAGTCCCTCAACAAATGCTTAGAACAGACCTTAGGTGCAGACCTCTGACTGTGGTTGTGGCTTGCCCGTGGCCAGGCAGTATGCCCTCTAGAAAGTCCGCAACCTCAGCACTAGGGTGCATGTGTGGGGGCTGGCCGTACAGATGAATGGACTGCCTGTGCCCTTGCTCAGTGGGACATAAACCCATTATTGTCTCTAGTTTTCTATTTGATCATCTCCAGAATGATCATGTATTAGAACTTTTATAATAATTATGGAACTAAATATTATGTGTTCTCAAAGTTGTGAGTTACAGAAGCAGATAGAAGTCACATAACCACTGATCCTTAATGGTGAAAGTGCATTTTACGTTAGATACCACTCATGCATAGATATACTTAACTATAACAGTGATTTCATTGGGTCCAGAATTTAAAATACCTTAAAACTCGATATATTTTTTCCTGTTAAGTGCATGCATAAGTGATAGAACATAAGTGAAACATTTAAACGTATTTTATACCACTCATGGGAATCACTGTAGCAATCCTATCAATGTCTTTATCTTACTTTCTCCATAGAAGGCCAACACTTTTTTAGTTGGGGCACCATCAATGGTCAGCATTAATTCCTGCACTTAGATGCTGGCCCAAAGATGATACAGTAACATAAAGTGTGGTGTCTGTGTAGTATTCTATAATGTTATTGGATGTGTGTATATGAAACCTGCAGAAATCAGCTCCTTGCTGCTGCCTCCAATTCAGCCTTTGTCAACCAGGGTTCTGTGGAACACCATAATTCTTTCAGTGGTTGATAGAGGTTCCTTGAGCAATGAACAGTTTCTCACACCCAGATAAGTTCCCACTGACACCAATGATCTTTTTAGCTATCTGTAAGAGGGGAATTCTTCCTACTGGCCAATAATATGAGTAGCAATCTTCCCACTGACCATCAATTTAAGGAACAATTTTCCAACTGGAAGTCAGTAGCCATGGACACTACCAGTTATGAACCTACACCTTTACAGGTATACTTGGGCAGCCAGAGAATAGTAAATTAGGAACAGGACTGTGTTGCACTTTACGTTGTAATGTTTCCAAGTGTTTCGGTAAAACTTTGTTAACCATTGCAACGCAATTATTTATATGTATACACTCATAAATAACTCATAAATATCACAAAAATCGTGTCAAAAGTCCTTCACACATCTCAAAATCGAAAACAGTCCCATCAAAAATCCACGCCATTGTGTCATAAACAAGTGACAGTTCATATATCTTGCAAGCCTGGTCTGAAGTTATTCAAAATGCTGCATTGTGGTAAATGGTGTATAAAAGGAACAGGGCCTGTAAAGCACACTCTGGCAATGAGAGCAAGGCCACTACAGAAGGGTTAACTCAGCAGAAGAGTCAGAGCAGGAGAGTAGTTGCCACAGGTAATCATGAACTGGTGGGAATATATAGCAGTGGATCATAAAGCGTGGTACCTGGCATAGGGGTCAGTGTGCTGGCTCCCTCCCTAGCAGTTGGTTCCCCCAAATTAACTGGGGCTGAACCTGCGATATGGAGACACCAGGTACCTAGCCACATGATACGGGATAGAGAAGGGGTAAACTGCATGCATGTATGAGGTCCATGCTAGGTGCACGGTGGGACCCCATTTTGTCACTGGAAGTGAGGTGGCAGAGGTATGCTGGACTGGTGGAGAGGGCATGGGCTCAACGGCGCCCTTCCAAAACGTAACATATATTGAGAAAGGGTGTGTAGTGACATGAGACAGAATACGTCACAGAGAAACGCTGTATGTTACACAGCTGCACATAAGGTTGACTTTCATATAAATGCAGCCCCGCCTGGTCCCGGGCATTGATGAATGCATACAAGAGAGCAGAGGAGAGATACCCTCGCACATGTGTATGGGCAAGGTGGCCCCGCCCACAAGCTGGTCCTGCCAGAAATTAAGTGAGCTGACAACTTTCTGCAACTCTCAGCCTGTGCTACACTCTTACCAGTTACATGCTTTCCATCTCTCTTTGTGAACCTACAAATTGCCCGATTTCTATGTCATCAAGAGGAGGAGGGGGGAACTGTTCTGTAGTCCTAACACATTTCCTGTCCTAGGGTGACACTGCTGCCTCTCCAAAGACACAGTATGTGGAGTGAGTGTTGTCACTGTAGGACAAGTAGTGTGTTACTTGCAACTAATGCAGCCACGACAGCTGAAGACTGATAAGCTGTAATGTATTAAATGTTGTATTTTGAATATAGAAAGGCTTTAAAGGAGAAGTACAGCCAAAGCTTATTCGGCTGTAATTCTCCCGTGGATCACAGGAGTGCAGTTGGTTCTGCACTCCTGTGAAACATTTTCAGCAGACAGCGGGCTGAAGCCTGCTGTCAGCTAACATCACAGAGGCGGTCCTGACTCCGGCAAGATTGCAACAATAAAGTCGGGATTAGCTCACATGCCTGGACCAGCACCTGTCTCGGCCGCTCGCTCCTGCCCCCTCCACAGCCCAGCGCTCCAGTGAGATAGACAGTGGTGACAGTCACCAGCTCTCTGCTCAGGGAGCACTGAGAACCGTGCAATCAGTGGTGTATCAATGCTGCATCCACCTAGGTAAGTATGATTCTTAAAAAAAAAACAAAAAAAAAAACATACTTCTTTTTTAAGTTAACAGTTGGGCAGAGGTGCACTTAAAATCAGACCACCCGTGGCCGCTCTTCCTGCTGGAGGTCACCATGTCGGAGAAGGAGCTCGGGAGGAAGTGGGACCGCTGCCTGGCGGACTCCGCCGTCAAATTCGGTGCCGGCCTTGGCTTGGGGATCGTGTTTTCAGTCGTTTTCTTCAAAAGGAGGACGTGGCCCATCGCATTCTCCTCTGGTATCGGTTTAGGAATGGCGTATTCCAACTGTCAGAGTGACTTCAAGTCACCGTACCTTCTTCACGGGAAGTTTGTTAAAGAACAGTGACTTCTACGGATGAGATAACTGAAGCCCAGCAAGGATCCCGGTTCCTCCAGGCCCTTTGTCACATTCTCGACAGCGGCCAACTTCTCTGGCTCTTCTGGGCACAACTACAACTATTTTGTTTTATATTTAATATCGGAGTTGTTGGGACAATAAATAAAATGTAAAAGAAGTAAAAAAAAAAAAAAAAAAATCAGACCACCCTTCTGAGTCATTTTAATTAAACAAAATAATTCTGAAATATAGAGGTGGGATTTCCTGGATGACAAGTATATTACTAAACATTCAGAGAAATCCGGACTACGTTTCCGTCCATAGATTAACTACTTGATTGTGTCTTGATATGACTTAGCACTTGGGAATGCGATCTCCAGACAATTCGACCTCAAAGACAGGAAAAAGTCATCCATTCAGCGAACAAGATATCTGTATATACTTCAGTTACTGCCCTCATCAACATACCCTAGAAGTAAGGAAGAATATGTTTGTCTTCAGATACCGCAAAAAATAAATCATTAGTATTAGTGTACAGCCAAGATACTGTAACTACGTTTAAAATGTATCGTCTCTTGCTGTATGTGATAAAAAGATCATTTCAATAAGTTCTACCGATTGTAATGTTTGTCTCTATATGAAAATTATTAGTAGGGACTTTAGCACAATGACAGCCTAATTAATGTCAAAGATTTTTTTGTTTTTATACAAGCCAATAAACAGGATGAAGTGTATTAATACTTTTGTTACAATAGACAATGCCATGCACTAGACCCATTTTAACGAGACCCTTAGTAAAAGTCCTGGGAGTTAGCAAAACTGTAGTTCAGGGCTCTGTGCAATCACAAACAAGATTATCACAAGCCATGCTTTCTGATTTGAACACAATACAGCTTAAAATATATGTAAAGGTATTTTTTCCCAGTTTTGGATGATGTAGTAAAGGGTTTGACCCCCTGACATTTTTTTAAATTGCAGTGATTAACCCCTCTGCTTGTTCTGGTGACCACTGTCACTGAGACAGAAAGGAGTAAGGTGAGGGGAAATTTTAGGGACATATGGACATACACTGTATTGCCAAAAGTATTGGGACGCCTGCCTTTACACGCACACGAACTTTTATGGCATCCCAGTCTTAGTTTTTAAGGTTTAATATTGAGTTGGCCCACCCTTTGCAGCTATAACAGCCTAAACTCTGCTGAGAAGGCTGTCCACAAGGTTTAGGAGTGTGTCTATGGGAATCTTTGACCACTCTTCAGAAGCGCATTTGCGAGGTCAGGCACTGATGTTGGATGAGAAGGCCTGGCCAGAGCTGCTTCAGATTTTGCACTGCCCAGATTTAGTAAATCAACCCCCTGGTGTCTAAGATGGGAATTCTCCTCACTTTGGGGAGATTTCCACTTCCTTCTTGCTGCATCACCAAGACAGAAAGTGAAGGGAAATCTCACCAGCAGGTCACAGACAGTAAAAAAAAAATAATTGGTAGGGGTTTCAACCTTTCCCTACTCTATTAAAACTATCAAAAAAGTTTTGCTATACTTTTACTTTGAAAGAAACCTTGCCAAAAAAAACATGGCGGCTGTCATCTTTAAAATGTAGTTTTGCAATTGATAGTTGCTTGGCTGTCTCGCTGATCCTCTTGCTTCAGTACTTGTCACTTACCAAGAAGAAACTATTGACTTTATTGGCTTTATTCTAACGTTCCTTGTTCAGAGTTAAGCTGGCCATACACTGATTGAAATTTGGCCAGTTCAGTAGGGACCAGTCAAATTTCGGTCATTGTATGGTCATCCCCGCTTGATCATTTGATCAACTTCTCTCAAAGGAAAATGTTGGAAAATTTGATCAGCGGCTTCAGCCAATCAGCTGCAGGCACTGATCAGTTTATTCTGAAGCGGAGGGAATCCCCTGTCTTGGCAGGGCAATTTCTTCCACCCTCCTCATTTGTATCTATAGAGGTATCCATTGTTTTTTTTTTCTTATTTATTTTTTATATTCAGCCCCCTGGCTAAATGAAAAAACAAATAACTAACAGTGTATAGCCAGATTTTGACTTAAAATGTACTGAAGCCAGTTGATTAGCATAGCAGCCAGGAAAGGTCAGCCATGGCAGCTTTCATATTTTTCTTTGGAAAAGTTTACTTAAAAGCTATACTCTAGAAAAGCATGTAACAACATTACTTTTGATACAAACCAAAAAAGCCATCTAGAGATACTAATGCTGTTATTGATAGTATATTTTGAATGTCTAATTATTCAGTACTAAAGTGGAGTTTATAGCAATCCACAAGATATCAAATAAAATAAAATGAAAAAGAGTGCATTCAATCCAGAACAATGACGGATATATGCAGATGTAATTACATTTTATTATGCATCAGCTCCTTGAAGTATTGTTGAGGACAGCATCATGTGTATGTATACATCTGGTTGAACTTAAAATGCTAAGAAGATATTACTGCACAGGTTCTGAAATTAATTGGTGGACCAGCTGCAAATGCAATAAATACACATTTAATCAAAAGCTTCAGCTACCCCACTGGGAATACCTTGATTTGCCATCCAATGGAGCCACTTTGAAACATGATGAGATTAAAACCCAGCAGGGCATCCAGTGACAGGGTTAAAGCCTCGGACCTCATTACTAGTTATGAATGTTATAAATGAAAGTATTTTTCATACATTGTACTGGTCTTGTCAGCAGATGTCTGCTTCATCTGATTCAAGTATAGTGACCAGACAGGGACACATGACAGTATATCATCTCTTGATCACCATTACGTCTCTTGCTTGGCCTTTTAGCTTGCAGAGAAATGTCATCTCAGGCCAAGTACACCAATCATAAATCATGCATCTAACAACCCCCTTGCACTGAAATATGAAGACCAAACACTGCAGGGAAGCGCTGAGACTTTAGATCTCTACCACTTCTAATTGTTCTCATCTGAAAGGACAAAAGCTCAAGTTTTTACCTTACTTGACACATCTTTAATGTGAAAGGGTTGCATACATGAAATGCATATCCCTGAAAGCTTACACCGTTCAGGCTGAAACTAATAATTTTCCCCAGTGACCTTGTCCTCTTCTGCCAGTGGGATTATGCCCTTTGCTTCCTGTTTCATGTAGACATGATGTCATCTAGCAGATAACACTTGATATATAATGATATTCACACAGTGGAATCTAATATGATCTTAGAAGACTCCTACTACTATTTAGTGGCTGAATCTTGAGTTCAGTTGGAAAATACACTTCTCTAGTAGATATATGTAGAGCATGTGTTCTCTAAGCACCAACCAAGAGCTCAAATCTGAACTCCACACAAACAGCCAAATATATACAGGCTTTACCTGTGAAAGGTTTTGTATTTCTGTATATTAACTCTTGGGATTTACAGTTCAGCCATTTCCATCAGACCTGATTTTTCTCTGCTACAGTTGAAGAAGAATTCCAGATATGGCTATATTCTACATCAGTGTTTCTCAACCTTTTTTCAGTCAAGGCACCCTTTAAAAATCATGGACAACCTCAAGGCACCCCATTCTAAAATGTAAAAACTGTTACAGTAATTTTACATAATGTAGCAACATCCACACAAGTAGGACACCCAATGTTAGAGGGAATTTATTCTTCCAAAGCAAATACACTTTTGCAAACTGGTACTGACTAGTATTTCAATGTTTCTCTTCTCCCTCAGTTTTTCTCCATCACTCAGCTAATGTGACCCCAACACTGATGGAGAGGGGCAAGAGAGGGGGATACAAGGATGATGCCATTGGTCGTTAGGACACCGCCAGCTAGAAGGTTGCAATAGTGTACAATGAAAACCTGTCACTTATGCCGCGTACACACGGCCGGACTTGCCAACGAGCCAAACTCCGTCTGCATTTCCGACGGAAACATTTAGAAAAAAGTCCGATGGGGCATACACACGGCCGGAATGTCCGACGGAAAGCTCCCATCGGACTTTTTCTGTGGGGAAGTCCAGCCGTATGTGTATATGTGTAACTAAAAAGCCAGGCTTCATCCACATGCTGGCTTGTATACAATTTTTGGGCAATTTTTAGAAATTTTGCCAACGCACCCCTGAAGAGGCCTCAAGACACCCCAGGGTGCCTGGGCACCCTGGTTGAAAAAGGCTGTTCTAAATAGTTACATAGGTCCAGCTTCAGTGATATAACTATGTATATACAGTACTATACATGGCTGATGCCCTTGGAACCTGGAAATCACTGAAGTAGACACGGCTACTCCAGTCATGTCCACTTGCTTCTGGGTCCTGTGCCGAGTAGCTGCACTCCTTCTTACTAAACACAGGAAGTTGGCTGTTTGGCACAGGTGCCATTCACAGAATGCTTTGCATTTGCTGAAGGAATGCAAAGTATTCTTTGATTGGACAAGGCAGAAAGATGGGGCCATGATATCACACTCTCCACCTCATCCAATCAGAGAATGCTTTGCATTCATTCAGAAAATGCAAAACATTCTTTGATTGGCACCCACACTGAGTGGCCAACCTCCTGTGTTCACAATGCATCAGACCAGCCATTCAGCATGGGACTCAGAAGCAAGTGGAGATCACTGGAGTAGCAATGTCTACTTCAGAGATTTCCAGCTTCCAGGGGCATCAGCCAGGTATGGTATATACATAGTTACATTGGTCCTAGCTGGATCAATATAACTATGTATAATATAGCCAAACCTAGAATTCCTATTTAACTGATAACTAAACCCAAGACAATAACAATGTAATATATTCCAGCTTAGAAGCCCTTTGATGTAGAGACTTTATTTTCTTTTTTCAGGCAAAGAACATTTTGAACATATACAGAAAATACCTATTGATCTTGGCTACAATGTGGTTTCTTTGTCACTTCCTGTGAGTTGAACAACATCTTTCTTTTACAGTATCTTTCTTCTATAAAATACTAATTCCAACACTCGGCATATAATGTAAATGAACAAATGCAGACAAGTCCAGCTTGGGTATCCATGGCCCAGGGAGAATGTGCAGTCACTTCCTCAGTCATGTGACAATGCTCGGGCATAGCCATTGGATGCTAGAACTGAGCACTGTCACAGGGCAGGAGGTCACATGCTCCTCCATATCCTAAAGTTTTGGGTATTGTAGCTGGCTGCAGAGGAGAGGCAGTGATGGTAAGGTGAGTAAAGGGAGTGGGGGTAATAGTGTTTCTTTTGCAGAGTTTTTAATCTTCCCCAGCTTGTGAATGGACAAAGAAAGGAGAAGCAGCAGGAGCTCATCTCTTTGCCCCTCTAATCTCTCCTCGACTCTGCATGCTCCTTATTTTCATATGGTCAGCTTTATATGCAGAACAACTGTACAGCCCACAAAACAAGAGAAGCGAGAGATGGTTTATATACTGTATTTCCTGGACTATAAAGAATACTTCTACTTCTCTCAATACCCTCTACACCCCTTTACTTCTAAAATACTTTTGAATATAGCAAGAAATGTCCAGAGGCAGATAGCACAAAATAAGGAACATATTATCACAATTTATACAGTTCTCCTCTTTTTAACTCCACTGCCCTAGGCACACATACCTTATGGTAATTTCAACCTTGAACCCAAGTGTATCATTTAATGTACTGTATGCCAGGATACACCACCCTCAAATGTGTGGATAATCTTGTTTTTTAATAATATTTTGTAAAGAACATGAAAGCAAACTTTGTTGAGATGAAAAACTTTGAAAGCAATGCACAGGTAAGAGTTTAAACTGTACCTGTAGTCAGACAACCATTACTATCTGATCTACCTGATCTGATATACAGCAGCAATGGAAAACACATTTGTCTTCCCATATATACAAGCACAGTACAGGCAAACAGTTTGAAGCATAAAGATACTGGGTTGTTTGCCTAATGTCTATATCTTTCAGATTACTAAACTGGGTCTGCTTTTACATCATTCTGGTTTTCATTGCAATTAGATATTTCATTATTTATTTATGGCAATTTACACAGCTCCTTACATAGTGTACATTCATGTCAGTCACTGCCCTCAAGGAGCTTACAATCTAAGGTCTCTAAAACCTAGTACAGATGGGCCGAATGTCGGGCGACATTGGACGGTTCAATAGAAACCGGCTGACATTCAGTCTGTGTGTATGGCAGCCGGTCCGACAGAAGTCGGCTGTCGAAGCTGTCGAAGGGTCATGACCATAAAAGGTCTGCCGACCGGCTCCCGATCAGCACTTTCAGCCAATGGCTGAGAGTGCTGACATGAGTGTTCCGGCAGGGGGGCTGTCCCCCTGTCAGAACACAATAGCACAGCAGGGGAGATCGCTGTACTAACATTGGATTAATAATACAGCAGCTCCGACCTGAATTGACCGAAAAAAAAAAAACTAGTAGTGTATACTGGGCTTAACTCACATGCATACATGCACATACTAGAGCCAATTTAGGCTCGCCATACACATAACACTCTAACCATACAACCTCTGTTCAATCAGCTTTAGATCTCCCAAATGTATGTAATATGAGGACCTACCTAAACTATCCAATCAATTAATATCCAATCAGGCAAGCTCTTGCACTACATACTTGTTGGTAAAGTTAAAGGGGCTAAAGAAGAGTGTGCAATCAGATTGTAATACTTACGAAGAGCTTTAAACAGGATTCTATTAAACGACCAGCATGTTGTTGGAGTGTGGAGGGAAATTGGTGGTAACCCACACAAGCACAAGGAGAACAGGCACACTCCACGTAGGTAGTGTCTGGGTGGCATGGATTTGAACTGGGGACCTCAGAGTTGCTAAGCATACATGCTAACCACACAAACATCTAGAAAAAAAATCTAGAAAGACATAATGCTAGTATAATGACTGCATATTGCTAAAATACACGCTCAAACTGATTATAGCAGTGTTATTGCACTTGTTTCCAGACAGTTAAGTATAGTACATTATTTTTCACGGTCATTTGAAATAGATCCATTTAATACATGCTCCACTGTTGGAGTGGTATACCTTATTCAGTGCTCTTGTGGCCTCCAATATGTGGGCAGGACCAAGGGAGCCCTTCAGGTGAGGCTCAACGAGCATATAAATAAAATCAGAAAAGGCTTCAAAAATCATTCCGTATCTAGGCACTATGACCTGATGCACAATAGGGACCCTTCAGGTACCCTATTTCTGGGCATTAATAAGTATAAACCCCACTGGCGAGGAAGCTCCCTAATGTGGGAGATTTCTAAACAGGAAATGGCCTGGATATATAGGCTGAGATCTTATGTCCCTTATGGCCTCTACATAGATACTGATATTAATGCATTCATTAACAACTCTTAGATCTATATGACAATGTCTGATAACATTGACTATTTTGTGTGCTGTATGGGGGACTTTAAAACTGAACTGTCCAATAGATAACTATTCTCTTTAGTATACTATGTGTGGACCAGTTATTACGATCTGGGTAACATCTATTCATTTTTGGGTAATTAATTATGTTGATTATATGTGGATTTGAGGTAACACCTTAGGGGTTATTACCTCTTGCTTTTCTAGTTATAATTAATTATATTGGTGTACCTCGCTCTGAGCCTCAAGTTGCTTCTGTTCGCTAATTCGGTTCATTTATTTATTGGAATTAAATTTTTGTTGATTTGAATGTCATGTTTTTATTAATTTGATATTCAGTCAACGGTATGTATGATATATTTTTAGTTTTTTTTATATTTGTTTTTTCTTTTTTCCTGTTTCTTTCAATAATGAATGGATTTTTTTTAAATAAGTGACATTCCTATTCTCAACCACTAGATGTCGCATTGTTAACCTTTGGGGTTTGTGACACCATTGCACAAACTTTGTTACTTCCTGTGAGTTTAATCTGGGTGGTCAGTCTATGTAATAGGTTAACATTCACAAATGGTGGCTATGGGAGAGGGTGCCTCTAGTGCTGTATGCCTTGGATTTTTCCACTAGAGTGGCAGCTAATAGAGTAACAATTTTCCTTTTTTCTGTTCATTTTGTATTTTTTTGCTTTGTTATGAGAACGTTTACAGAGTATACGTTGGCGTGGCGGACGTCCTTGAAAGAGGCTTGGTACACGCCGATGCGGATGCTTATATAGCGAGTCACGGCTCAGATTAAGGCTTGGTTTCTTTGTTTACTATATAAGGAGGTGACGCAGCGCGCTGCCAGTGCCCCTGGATGATATCATCTCTGACGAAATGCGTAGGTCGGAGCGACGCGCTGATGACACCTATTCCCTCGTGTGCTGGAAAGGATGGGTTTGTTTTGGTTGTGCGCTTGCCGGCACACCAGACTTAAGGCTTTTATTCATCTTATAACATGTAAGTGCATTACTTTTTATTTTAATAAACTTTAAAGAGGTTTTATACCATGTGGAGCTTCTTTGTTTTTTGGTACATAAACCATCCATCCATGTGAATAAGCGGTGCCCCGGGATTAGGAGAATATTATCAGTGGAAGAAAGACCCAAGCTGGGTTTAAGCCAAACGCGCTACTTGATCCCCTGTAACGGGGGATCATCTAGAGCTGGTAAGCAGCAAATCTCACTATTTTGGTGGTGGACCGTTCACATGAGGTGATTGATGGCATTTCTATCATCAGGAATCATCAAGGCTTACAGTTAGAAGCACTGGTGGACTATTTAGGAACGCTATATATTTTTAAATCTGATGGACTGATGGATATATATATATTTTTTATATGTGCTATACTGTAGTTTATGTCATACAGGAGAATTGCTGCTCATATTTGCTGTTTATGTTTTCTGGTTTACTTAAGTTTTAACCCTTATAGCGCAGTTTGCCTTTTATTCTATTATTTTTCATACTTGCAGTTATAGAAAGGTATTAGAAAGGAGCAGATCTCTCAAAAGCTTGTCTTGAAAAACTGTTATTGCAAATTTAAATATATATTATATTAAATATATTTAATTTAAATAAAATAAACTATCACTGAGTGCTCAACTGTGTTGCGGATATGTGTAAGGAAAATAAAGTGGAGTTGATTTACAAAAGGAAAATAGACTCTTCACTTTGCAAGGGAATTTGCCCCAGAGCTTAGTGAATGAGGAGAAGTTCTACTGACTTCCATCATCCAATCATGTGCAAAAAAGAAATTGCTGTTTGCACAGGATTGGGTATTTTTTGCAAAGGGAAACTTCACCACATTCACTAAACTCTGGGGCAAATTCCCTTGCAAAATAAACAGTCTATTTGCTTTTAATAAATCAGCCCCTATGTTTCAGATTCTTAATAGCTTCATAGATATCATAAAGGATACAACTTGTACACATTATATTTCTATAAAGCTAACATTCATCTCCTGGATTTACAACTTTACCTTAAATGACAGAACGTACCTTATCAAAGACAACTCTCCGTTCTACATACAGGCAGTCAACAAGTCACAGCTCCTGTCAAAGGGTTCACAGCTGTAATAGACAGCGCATCCTCAAGTAACACACGTAATCCCCAGAACACAAGATCCCAACTTTATACTGACACAGGTGTCATCCTCATTTGAACAGCACAAAACTCTCCCTTAACTGACTGTTCAATATCTGCAGCCAACACAAGCTCCCAATGGAGCTCCAGCTATTGCCGAGACACATTTCCCACAAATCCTCTACAAACAAATCTAAATATAGACGATTTCTATCAGAGCTGTCACAGTGGATAGCCATTAGCAAGGCAAAAAAAGGAAAAGAAATCGATTATTTATATGATTGCATTATATATGCTTATTTGTTCTCATTATCATCTGAAAATAATGCCCCTTTTTAAAAAAAGTCATTTTGTTTTACAAACCAGAGTAGTACAATATTTCTCTGCAAATACAATATGGCTTCCTAAGACTAATAAGAGGGAAAAATGTGTCTTCGTTCTTCACAGAATGCATAATTTACCATTAGGTTTCTAAATGATCCCAATGAAATGTTGACAGCTTAAATCAAATATATATATATATGTTTTATCGTTCCCTCTACCATATGCTAGAGTGCAGGGAGGATATCATGGACTGCTCCATGAGTCCACTGCTTATAAGAAGAAGGTAGCCTCCATAGCAATCATGACATCACAGAAACATAAAACATTTGCTGTGGCCTCAACTACAAGTACCTATTGGTACTTGGCTTGAAGAAACTGAACAAGTGGGTCAGCCAACAATGATCATATCCTGAACATACACATGGGTAATGTTTCAAGGTTTATCTCTGAAGCTTGTATTTCTATCTCTGTATTCGGTGGCATACATTATATGGAAGAGCATCAAAACTCCATGTCAGGTGACTAACACCCACCATGACAGTCTGCATGCAAAGCATGTGCAAATAAAATTCAAGACTTGTTTACTAGTAAGATATGCAAAACCAGGCTGTTCACGCTACCTTTACAACAAACTAGGTAGGAAATGTCTATTGAATTGTACAAATGGAGACACCAGAATAAGGTTTCAAGCATCAACTGAGTTTATCCCTTAGTCCTGGAACACACTAATCTCTTGTTTTATAATCAGGCATGGGACATGTTAAACCCTTCTACAAGAAATGGAGCCTTCGCTATACGACATGGGCTTTTCACCAATAAAAAAAAACAGCATTTTTACTATCATGGGGAATGGGAGCTTTCTAATGTCTCACGTTTCCTAGCTGCATGCTCTGTCTGGGTAGGCTGCCCACATCATGTGTGTACAGCACTAAATCTGCCAAGGCTATTTTTAGACCTAAACACCTCCTAAAACACTGTGACCATCGAAAGCCTTAAACCGGTTATATTTTACTCTTTCCAGCAATCATCCTCACAATTTTCTATGCCCCTGATGGACATATCAGCGCTGCCTTAATCACCATGCTATTTACATGTCTGCTTGTATCTCAATGAATGAAAAACATCCAATACAGTGTGCCATTACCCCCCCCCCCCCCAAATGCACATCTCTCTGATCCACACTCATTGCATCTCCTCAAAGTGCAACGTTCACCTATGTAACCAGATACATTAGATTTCATCTTCCCTTCTTATGTCATGGTGTTCTTTTTCATCATCCATCAGCACTACTTCCAAGCCGCTAATGGCTGCTTTACTACTTACACCTTCCAATATAAATCGTGCATAGTACCAATACATCTAGGTGCTCTGCCTGTAAATGGTCCACCTCCTCTTTCATACATTAAGCAAGATGGATGGATGCACATATTCCTTAGATTTTCTTTTTTAAACAGGTCATCCCTACATTTTGAAATTGTTCTTTGTAGTCTATTTATATAAACATAATATAATATCGGTGTGTCTACAATATACATAAGTGCGCTGACTCACTCATCTTACATTGTATACAACTTTATATTTTATAGGCAGATTTTAAAAAAAGTCAACAATCCAATAATATAATACATTGTTTAAAATATTTATATTTAGGAATGGTCATAGGCTATGTTCATAGGTCAACAGTCCATACATTTAAACAATAATATGTCTCCCATCCAATCCCCTTGCATTGATTATTTGTTTGCAGGATTACGGGAAAACTTCCCTGCCTGAAAAAAAAGGAAGACCTAACGTTCACACATTACCTTCTCCTCACCTTGGCTGGATCAGACGCTCTGCAGATGTCAACCCCAGAAAAAGCATCACATTAAATCCCGGTTAAACAGGCTCATGGCCTAACAGGCAGCATCCATTTCCATCTCCAGTACCTCCTCTGTGGCTTTGCTGGAATATACAGACACAGCCCCTCTTGCTTGGTTTCCTCCTGTGAGTGTGTGTGTGTGTGGATGTGTGTCTGTGATTCTATCCTCTCTGCACAGTGCTACCACAATCCCATCGCCCTGCTAACGGTCTCTCACATAGATACTGGCGGCGGTCCAGGGTGCACCACACAAATGTTCATCTTCAGGAAAAAAAAAAAGAAAGAAATTTCAGAGAGTGCTCGTTACACTACAAGGAGATTTCACACACAGGCACAGAACATGCCATTGGGAAGAAGGAGGGGTGGGAAAGCTGCTTCAGCTCGAATGCTTTTCCCTTGGTTGTTCCTGCTGGTGCATTCCTCCTTTTTTTTTTTTTAATGACTCACGTGCAGACAAAAACACACTTTAAATGAAAAGAGGCTGGCTAGAGGTGGGGGGGGGGGGATGGGAAGCAAAAGAATAAAAAGGAGCTGCTTATCCTAGATGCTGGGTGATGTGTAAACCAAGCACCCCAGCATGCAAGCACCTATTCAGACTGGGGCCCTGCATTGCACACTGCATAGCAACATCTGGACTGGAATGCCAACCGCAATCCTGTTCACAAGGACTCTTTGCTCAGGTTGCTATGCAAGGCAAGATCACTTAACATTTAATTGTTCTGAGTCTTAAGGTGAGAGTGCAAAACTACAAATAAAAAATTATTATATAAAACATGTTTTCATTCTATGTATAAGGTGATTCTATCTATATTAGTGCACTCACAAAAAATGAGAACTGTACGTGACACTTTTTAATTTACACATTTCATTTTTTCCGACAAGCATTCAAAAGATCAATTCCCTTCAATAGGTCACATAAAGTATTCAAGTGTTTGGCATTCGATCTATAGGGCCCATTCATACCAGATGCATTATCAAGCATCTTTTGAAGCGCCTAGACAGTATAAAAAAAAAAATCCAATAAGAGTATTGCATTGCAATGGAGTGTGCTGAAAAAAAAAGTACTGTAGGCTGTATTTTCTTTGCAACACATACACTATATTGTCAAAAGTATTGGAGCGCCTGCCTTTATTTATTTCAGGTACATGCTGTCAATTTACCCAGCGCTTTACATATACATTGTACATTCACATCAGTCCCTACTCTCAAGGAGCTTACAACCTAAGGTCCCTAAGACACATTCATACATACTAGGGCCGATTAACCTACCAGCATGTCTTTAGAGTGTGAGAGGAAACCAGAGTACCCGGAGGAAACCCACGCAGGCACAGGGAGAACATGCAAACTCCAGGCAGATGGTGTCGTGGTCAGGATTCGAACCAGTGACCCTTTTTGCCGCTAGGAGAAAGTGCTAACCATTAAACCACTGTGCTTTACACGCACATAAACTTTAATGCAGGGGTCTCAAACTGGCGGCCCTCCAGCTGTTGCGAAACGTGCCTCTGCCTGTGGGAGTCATGCTTGTAACTGTCAGCCTTGCAATGGCAAGTTCCACCACCCCAAGCTCGCTCATCCTTACCTTTACGGACCTTGCTTTGTGCACTGGTGGGCAGTCATATTGGAAGAGGAAGGGGCCATCCCCAAACTGTTCCCAAAAAGTTGAGAGCATGAAATTGTCCAAAATGTTTTGATATGCTGATGCCTTAAGAGTTCCCTTCACTGGAACTAAGAGGCCAAGTCCAGCCCCTGAAAAACAACAACACACTATAATCCCCTCTCCACCAAAGGTTTTGATCCAGTGCTCAAAGCATAGTCCATAAAGATATGGATGAGTGAGTTTGGGGTGGAGAAACTTGACTGGCCTGCACAGAGTCTTGACCTCAACCTGACAGAACACCTTTGAGATGAATTAGAGTGGAGACTGCAAGCCAGGCTTTCTCATCCAATATCCGAAAATGCGCTTCTAGAAGAATGGTCAAACATTCCCATAGACACACTCCTAAACCTTGTGGACAGCCTTCCCAGAAGAGTTGAAGCTGTTATACCTCCAAAGGGTGGGCCAACTCAATATTGAACCCTACGGACTAAGACTGGGATGCCATTAAAGTTCATGTGTGTGTAAAGGCAGGTGTCACAATACTTTTGACAATATAGTGTAAACGCGACTCTGGAAAAACATCAAGATAAGATATGAAAAGCATTTAAGAAAACTCATTGCAACACCTAAAAACTAGGAATGCAATGCATTTAAAAACCATATGCTGATTTAAGCACACTTGTGTTATTACATTGTCTATAAAAAGACAAACACTTTGCCACAATTCTAGTCATAAGGACCAGGAAGAATAAAGGATAAAGAATAAAGAAATAATAAAAGAAAAACTTATATTTTGCATCTTTACAAATGACCTACAATGGTCAACTTCAACAAAAAAGTATAGTACATTATTACAAATCACTTAAATGCACTATGTTGCCTTGAGGAAGGGACCCTGAGAGGCCGCAGAACGTCGGCTGTATTTGGATTATGTTGAAGTGACAAGAATAAAACAAAGTTATTGATTTTTATGGAAGTGCTGGTTACCTTACTTCTTCTTTTGTGGTATTTCATGGTGCCATCCATTGCTGTCACTATGAGCACCATCCAACTACACTTGGCACAACATTGTATGCAGTGTAGCCCAGGACTGTATTATAATAAGGGCATAGATTCCTTTTTACTGCTATTTTTCCTTTATAATAACATCTAAAAATATGTAATACAGTTGTTAAGAGATTAGGTATAATTGCATTGAATTTACACCTAATGATATAATTTAATAGTGTTTTTAATTCTTAAAGGATAAGTGTACTTTTCAACAAGGTGCACTTACATACCTCCCAACTTTTTGAGATGGGAAGGAGGGACACCTATTAGGAAAAGTATATAGGCATAGGACACACTCCCTGGCATGCCCCCTTAAAGAAGAATTATAAAAAAATATATAAGTTAAACCCACATGTGCTTTTTTTTTCCACTATTTCTTTATACTGGCTTTTAAATTTACAAAAGCAGCAATTTAGAATTTGGAGGAAAGGTTTGGCAATAGTAAACACTTTGAAAGATAAATAGTGCATTTTATATACAACTATATAGATGAGATCAACATTGCTCAAAATCAGGGACAGTCCCTCAAAATCAGGGACTTGAGGAGCTATGCACTTATCCACCCTGCCTAGCCCTCCTGGCCCCCACCAGATGTTTGTTTTCCTAAGGAGGACAGCCGAAGCCTGTGGCAGTGTTCAGATCATTAGGCTGAAATCTTCTTTACCTGTGAACAGGCCCGAAAGGTACATTTTATTCTGAAATAAATATGCAGTACACTGCTTTATATTCCTGGTGAGATCTTTTGCCTTTTACATGAGGCCTTTATCTAATACATTTTTGTATTCTAGATGGTCACCACCTTACCCCTGGGTGGTGAATTAGGTCCCCCGGGTGGCTTAGTAGGTTAACATCTCAATTTTAAGGTCTGGTTTTTGGTATATGGTGGGGTGAAAAAAAAATTGGGGGGCAAGTCACTTTCATCTTTTTAAAATTCACTGCTGAACTCAATACCAATAAAAGAGGGGTTGCAAGATACCCATACAATAACACAAAAAATAGGTAATTGCTGAACTGATGGCCCTGTAAGAGCAGCCAGATAGATCTATGACCCTGTAGGATCAGTCATAATCTTTCTTAGAGTGGTTGTAAACCTCAGTCATGGAATTTGAGCAAAGCACATATATCTGTAGTGTATACTTATTTCTCTCCAAAGCTCTAAGTGTTGTTTCTCTCTGGTGCTTCATTCCTCTGTTATCAGCATGAGGGACTTCTGAGAAGAGGAGAGGGGTCGGGTGTTAGAGCTCAGAACAGAGCTTGTCTATTACAACACAGTTCTTCTGCTGTGTGGAGGGGGGTGAGTTCCTTTAGTCCAATCAGCTCCCACACACTGTAACTGCAGTCTCTGGCTTACTGGAACCTCCTCCACAGTAAAAGGCTAAAGCAATCAAATCCTTGAGCTCAGGGAAGCAGAGCCCAGAGAAAATGGTAAACAAGAGCTCAGGCTGGTTACAGCCTAGCAATGACATGCACTACATTTAGTTAGGGACACAACAGCATAGGGCAGGGTCCCCCTACATAGAATATGTTACAAATATGCTGTTTTTCTTTGTTCGCTGGATGCAACTATATCAACACACATCCTTTATTGATAGAGATACTTGATAGATAGAGGCAGAAGGTTGGCAGAAAATAGAGATTGTGGTCATTTGATTGGGAATTCCTCTTCCACTAGTAAGAGGACACAGACCCGTGGGAGGGGAGGTGTTCACTTTGTGACCACTTATGCCGTGTACACATGGGAGGACTTTTGGACCAGACTGGTCCGATGGACTTTCCGACTGACTTTCGACGGACTTTTGACGGACTTCCGACGGACTTTTGAACGAACGGACTTGCCTACACATGATCACACGAAAGTCCAACAGATTTGTACTTGATGACGTACGACCAGACTAAAAAAAGGAAGTTGATAGCCGGTAGCCAATAGCTGCCCTAACGTGGGTTTTCGTCTGTCGGACTAGCATACAGACGAGCATACAGATATACGGACTAGCCATACGGACTAGCATACAGACGAGCTGATTTTTCGACCGGACTCGAGTCCGTCGGAAAGATTTGAAACATGTTTCAAATCTAACGTCCGTCAGATTTTTGACCGAAAAAGTCCGCTACAGGTCCGATGGAGCCCACACATTGTCGGATTGTCCGCTGGATTCGGTCCGTCGAACCAGTCTGGTCGAAAAGTCCGCACGTGTGTACGTGGCATTACTCACAACAACACAACCAGATTGTGTCTATCATTAAACACTGCCTCCCTGTCTAATATGCGGACAAAACTTTGCATGATATTTTAAGACAGGGATGCAATTTTTCTATTAAGAAAGCTCCTACTTTAGGTACTATGCTTTCCCCCTCTTTATTTCGTTCCACTTCCCCTTCCATTTCATGGTTGGGGACAGTGGGTTCCTATCCCTGTGGTTATAATACCTGTAAATAGTGTAAAAGACACAGAAAAAGCAAGTCTGTTATTTCTTTTTCAACAGGTAGAAAATATCCAGTTAAAAGTTTTATAAATTGTAATTCAAAGACGATTGTCTACCTAATTGATTGCAGTACTTGTAGAGTACAGTATGTGGGGTGCACTATTCGCAATCTACGTATTAGAATATCAGAACACTACAATGACACTCTTAATAGCAATGCAAAAAATATTTCAAATGTGTGTAAACACTTTAGAACAGTTCATGGTGGTAATCTGGAGTCTTTTCTATTTGCGATCTGGAACAGGTGAGAAGATCTGTGGTGGGGGGGATACACACCATACTCTACTTCAGCGGGAGGTGTGGTGGATACACAGATTGAATACTTGATTGCCTTGTGGAATGAACAGTAGAATGGATGTGAATTTGTTTTTAAAATAAATTTGATTCCACAATGGGTTAATTTTTTCACTAGAGTTCTCAGTCTGTTTCCATTTTCCCTCCCCTCTTTCTCTGGTTCTGCCAACTTCACATGATTTTAATTGTTAATTGATTTTAAATTGGATTGTACCGCCCCCTTTTTTGGAGGAATGGATATCTTTTCTATATAAATTTGATTTTATTCTAAATTTGTATGCTATGAGGAAGGCTTCGGCCGAAACATGTTAGCACTTTAGATGTCGCACTGCTGTTGGTGCTCAGTAAAGATTTAAGAAGAAGCAATCGAGTTGCTGGAATTTCTTGCTATTTTGATGTTTATGGGACACAACAAGCTTGAGCACCGTTATTCAGCTCATCATTCTACAATCATGTAGTAGAGCTTGGGTGAGTTTTTGTCTAAATTAACACATCTTTTATTGTCTGTGATGATTCAGAAAAAAATAATCAAATTAAAACAATACAACAAGTATATGCAAATATGTAAATATGCATAATGAGATAGCTGTAGTAAAAAAAAGCACCATGAAGTGAATATGACAATGGATAAAAGCAATATAAATGTCCCTGGCCCAGAATACAGAGAATGCCTGAAGGACTTCAAAGTTCTACGTCCTAATCTTGTGTCAGAATGCATTGCACTCATTGTCAATGTGAGCATCACCAAGTGTGGCTATAAGTAACTGGATTAACTATCATTGCTCTCAGAATCAGTGAACAACCCAACTTTAGCTAAAAGAGGAGAAAATGGTTAGAACCTCTCATTTTATTTATTGCTGTCTGTGTCCTCATTTAGAGGATGTCTACTTACTTCCTATTTGATTGGGGTCAAACAGAACAGGAAGCCAGGGAACATCTCCTCCCTTCCTGCCTGTCTGAAGGACATCAAACGGAATAGAAAATAAGAGGATATAGGCAGCTATAAGGACACATGTTTAGTAGAGAAAAGAAAGGTTAGAACCTCTGTCTGTCTCACTACTTCACTTCCGATCCAAGGGGCTGGAAAATCTCTTCAACAGGGACACAGATAGCATTTCAAATCCAAGAGAGGTTCTAACCTATCTCTGTTCAATCCAAGGAGTACAAAATAATGTTTTGGCTGATGTTGAGTTTTAAATCTCAAAGCTGCAAATTTGCACATTAGCAATTCTGGCCACCACCATCCTCTAAACAGGAAGGAGTTGGAATAGGTGACTAAGAAAATACATTTTGTTTCTCGTTAATATAGATGTACAAATAAACAAAGTAAAGCTATACACTATGGAAGAAGATGTGCGGTATTATATTAAACCTTTGAGGTAACACATAGTTCATTTTCTTAACAGGATATACAGTGATGACAAAGTTATGTCCTCAATTATGCTGGCAGCAGGAAAAGGAGCTGGCAGCTGGATGCTGAGTCAGTGAAAATCCGAGAAAAAACAACTCTAGAAAGGAAACTGATCGATACGCAGCTGCCCTGTGTACCATTCTCTCCCAGAGCGTCCATTGTATGACCTCTCTTCAAAGATGATGATTGTGCCAAACTTTAACGTAACAGTTTTTTAAAGAATATTTCTTTCAGTTGAGAAATACTCAGCAGTTACCTGAAATATCGCTTTGCCCTGGAGACATTGAGTTCACAAACTGTAAAAGTGCCAATATTTTATATTTAACACAAAAAGCATGGCTTTTGTAATTTTCCATGTGTGCATTAAGATAATGTGGGGTCTATATCTCCTGTCCACTACAGGAAATTCACTATTAAAGTTCTATACATGGGATCTTTAAAGAAGAAATCCAGACATGGCATATTTTTACATAATTACATTGGTTCAGCTTGGACTAATGTAACTATGCACTGTATATATCATATCTGGTAGACACCGCTACCCCAGTGATCTTGCTTCTGGGTCCTGTGCTGAGTGGCCAAACTGATGTATTGTGAACACATGGTCGACCACTCAGCATGGGCGGCATTCAGAGAATGTTTGCATCTTCTGAATGAATGCAAAGCTTTCCCTGATTGGACGAGATGGAGAAGGTGAGGTCACTGCCATACCTCTCAACTTCGTCCACTTAAAGAATATTTTACATTCATTCAGAAAATGCAAAGCATTATCTGATTAGCAAAACATGCAATAAAACAAGAGAGGGCACACCAACCTCATGCAATAACCAAGACACCATTTATTTCCAAAGTAAAAATGAGTAATATACTCACAAATAGTTATTAACAACCATTGTCATAAATCTCCAGAAGACACGGCCAGAAAAGATGTGCACTTCTCCAGTAGTAATGGAAAGATGTCACAAAGTCCTGCAGACGCTAAAATATTTTGAGGGTGCCCCCTCTTGTTCAGAGCTAAATCCTTTGAAGAAGAATGGGCAACTTTGAAATGCATCAGCATCTGCACACTTTGTGACATCTTCCTAGTCCATCTAGAGATGTGCACATTGGTTCTGATCATATGTTGTGGAGATTTATAACAAGCCATTTGTTATTAACCATTTGTAAGTATATTACTCATTTTTATTTTGGAAATAAATGATGTATTGTTTAATGCACAGGGTTGATGTGCTCTCTCTTCTTCATTTGTAGTGCTTTTGGATACCCTAGTCTGAGAAGGGCAGCAAGGCCTAGTGGTTAGCAGATAACTGAGACCATGTTCATGTGCTATAGATATGTGGAATAGAGAGAGTCTTTCCGTAGCATTAACACCCCACTTAAGCGCTGAGGATTTACTATTGTTGTCTGTTACCTTCTCTGAATGGCGTGTTCACAATGTATCAGGCAGGCTTCTCACCAAGAACAAGGGAGCAAGTGGTGATCACTAAAGTAGCAGTATCTACTGCAGTGATTTCCAGCTTTTAGGGGCATTGAACAGGTATGGTAAATACATATAGCCACAAAGGTTTCCAGAGACCGCATACCCCTACAATTATGCCCTACACAGGTGAAACATGTTAGAGAGGCTTTCCTGATGGGCGGAGAGCCAGCTGAAGCCATTTTGTGATAATTTGTTTTGTGATTTACTATATAGGAGTGTGGTCCTTGGAAACATTTGTGGCTATAGGGTCGGGTTTGATGTGCTCTTCACCCAGAATCAGTGTTATTGCAGTTTTTTTTTTTCATTTGGTAAATACCCTGTACATAGTTACATTGGTCCAAGCTGGACCAATGTAACTATTTAAAAATATATCATACCTGGAATTCATCTTTAATTATCACAACTTTGGCTAATTTAGTATTTATTCAAAAGACATTATATTGAAAGGAAAGAAACTGGAGATATTGCCTGCCCAGTAGACTCCCTTTGTTATGTGTCTAAAAAATTCTACATGTGGCCTTGAGGCCACATGCCAAGATAACATAACTTTGTGCAGCAAGTACCAGTTTAAATTCTCCTTTACCCCATTTTTAAGTGAGGGCCAGATATTAGTAGAGAGGTATAGAAACTTGATGATCTAAATTTCAAATGTACAAAACATTGCTTCTGCTCTAGTTAGCTTAGTTTAGACTGTTCTTTAAAGTAAAAGTCCAGCCAAAACTTCTATAGGTTTTGCATGGTGGAATGGGTTAGGAACCTCATTTAGAACAGATTGTATTGCTATATGTGTCCCCGTGGGGTGATCCATCCCTCCTGTCTATCATCAGGTCAGACCTGAAGGACAATTCCACATTTGTCTGTTACCTATAAACAAGAGGTGGGAGGATATCTGGAAATAGGGGCAACTGTAAAATTTGATTTTCTTCCAAGGTTGCTGAAGTTAAAGTGTTACTAAACCTATAATAGTAAAATCAGTCTGTATATGCCCCTCCCTCCTAGACTGTAAGCTCTAACGAGCAGGGCCCTCTGGTTCCTGTATTGAATTGTATTGTACTTGTACTGTCCCCTCTAATGTTGTAAAGCACTGCGTGAACTGTTGGCGCTATATAAATCCTGTATAATAATAATAATAATAATATGCAGTAAAGCATGCTTGTTATACTCACTGTGGAACCTAAGGGGTTAATCCTGCACATTGTGTAAAAAGGCTGTTTGATCCTCTCTTCTCTGATCCTCTCCTTCTTCTACAGTTCCCACTCTATCTCCTGATAGTACAGAACCTCTGGGGCACTCTGCACATGCTCAGTACGATGTGTATTGCTAGATATGTTTTCTTATTTTTTTTGGGGGAGGGTGCATGTGATCGGCACAGGGACAATCAGTACTAGCCAGACAGAAAGTGAGGGGTTCTGCAGCCTCATAGGACAGTCAGGGATGAATGAAAAATCCTCCTACAAGGTTTAACCAGTGCTTGGCTGGACACTGATAGAATTCACAGGACTGCTATATATTGCTGATGAGAAAAGCTATTTAGCAGTTTATATTTACTAAAATAATTGCATTTCCATGTTCTGTATACTGTGGGAGACCAAATATAGTGAATGCAGGGTCCTGGGTTTAGTAACACTTTAATTTCCATTTTCTAATGTGTCCCAAAGGGAACACATGCAGCAAGAATATAGCATGACAGTCACGCTTAAAGTAGAACTAAAGGCAAAACTTTTTTTCCCATTTTGGATATAGTAAGAAAGGATAATAGCCCATGTCAGATTTTTTTTTTGTCCCATTGGGAAGATTTAACCCCATAGCCAAAACAGGAAGTGAGAGGAAATACCTGAAAATTAGGGGAATCCCTCCTATTGCTCCCAAGTCACCAGAACTAGTGTTCCCATTGGATAATGATAAACAGGACAAATAGAGAGGGTGAATCTGCCTAATGGGACATCTGACAGGTGTTCTAATCTCTCTCTAACCAAAACTAAAAAAAAAAAGGTTTTGCCGTGTAACCACATAATAAAATGTCCCTACCATAAAAACATATAACGGAACTGAATGAGGCAGTTTGGCCTTATGCCCCGTACACATGATCAGACTTTCCGACAACAAAACCGTGGAATTTTGTTCGAAGGCTGTTGGCTCCAACTTGTCTTGCATACACAGTCACAGAAATGTTGGCCAACAATTACGAATGTAGTGACGTACAAGACATACGGCGAGCCGATAAAAGGAAGTTCAATAGTCATGTGCCACCCTTTGGGTTCCTTCTGCTAATGTTGTGTTTGGTGAGCATTGATTCTGAGCATGCGTGAACTTTTGTGCGACGGACTCGTGTACACACGATCGGAAAATCCGACAACAAAAATTTGTTGGTGGAAAATTTGAGAACCTGCTAGCCAACATTTGTTGGCGGAAAGTCCGCCAACAAATGTTCGATGGAGCCTACACACGATCAGACTTTCTGCCAACAAGCTCACATCCAACATTTGTTGTCGGAAAATCCGATCGTGTGTACACGGCATAAGACCTTAGCACTGTAACCTTTCCTAGCTAACCACTAAGCCAACGGATGAAACATTAAGCAGTAATGCAATTATATGTATGGAAAATTACTGCAGTGCTAAAAAAAAAAAATGTAAGGCTTACAGTAATATTAGGCTCATGAATAAATTGGTCGCAATATATGTGTGTACATGTATGTACACATGTGAGATAGGGACCTTAAATTGTACGTTTCTTGAGGGCAGGGACTGGTGTAAATGTACAGTAAAGTGCTGCGTTAATTGATTGCATGATATCAGAGCCTGCAATAACAAATAAAATTATATCTGCATGAACTGGGATAAGATCTCAGGAATATTGTATATGTAATGCACACATGTAGGTATATGTAAATTTAAGCACTTATCTCTTCATTTGTAAGGGTCAAAATATAGACACTTATCTATGTACATACATTTGCTTATGCAAATACTGTAGGTGCAACTGTAAGCGTTTGTCAGATATTTACATATTACGTCTACTATATAACATGCACGGTAAACGATATACATTTTAGATGCCTTGAATAGAAATACAAGCCAGCAAAAGCCTGTGCAAATGCTTTTTCTAAAAACAGATTGCACAGCAACAGTGTAGCTGGATGATATGACATTGCTAGAGATATTTTTTTAAGGGTGAAAGACATTTTTCAGAAAAAAAAAAAAAAAAAAAGAAAAGAAATCCATTTTAATCCATGCAAAGGATTTGTATGTGTGAATAGCTAGGTTTTTATTAACATATGGTAAAAGCAGCAGCCCTTTAACGCTTATTAACAGCACCACCAACAGGTCAAACACCAGATGACAGGAATAAATGACAAATCTGATCATGCAACGCTCACTCTGTAATATTGGAAATGATTACATTTCTGTCAGCTCCAATAAATAAGACAGAAAATACAGCGACACATTTTATCTGTATTTCAAAGCATGTTCCAGCTGAATACCCCAAAAAAAGTGTCATTATTTTGAAAAGAATCAGGTTATGTTGAAGATAAAGATGAACCTTACACATGGTTGGCTGAATCCATTTGGTTTCCTGTATACACCGGAGGGTCAGCTGACCTCTACGCATTCAGGAAAAATTATTGCAAGGTTACACATTTCTTCTAAGCTTTAACAACAGGAAAAGGGAAAAGGTGTGACAAGGACCTTACATGACATAGGTTCGTTTCTGCAAAATAATAGACTATTTCTTTGTAAGCAGACATCCACAACATCTTGACATTCCCGATCATGCTTAGTAGTGCTCCATAGGGATTACGGAACATGCAGAAATGTTAATTGTGCCTACATTTTGTCTTGAATTTCTCCTGAAATTTTGCAGTTAACCTACACCCTCATATCTGTAGCGTGAGATCACTACATGATTGGGCTAAATTGATGATTAAAGTGATTGTTTTTTTTTTTTAAATAACAAACATATCATACTTACCTCCACTGTGCAGCTCGTTTTGCACAGAGTGGCCCTGAACATCCTCTTCTGGGGTCCCCTGGTGCCTCTCGCGGCTCCTCCCCTCATCAGATAACCCCCTAGGAGAATCGCTCTCCTGAGGGGGTTACTTTGCAGGCGCGCTCCCGAGTCCAGCATTTACATCCACAGACACGAATGCCGGACTTGGCCCCGCCCCCCGGGTCATTGGATTTTATTGACAGCAGTGGGAGCCAATGGCTGCACTGCTATCAATCTATCCAATCAAGAGCCAGGACCCCGTGGAGAGAGGGACAGCGTGTTCCCGCCGAGGAGATGAAGGGGCTCTGGTAAGTAAAACAGGGGGGGGGGGGCTGGGGGGCCGGTGACTGCCAGGTTTTTTTATAAAAAAAAACACGAGGGTTTACAACTCCTTTAAGAAGAGTCAGGGTGAAATGCATCAATGAGGCATGACCTAGATGTGGGGACTGTAGCTGAAGTCTTTACTAGTTTATCAGCAGATGTGGTTGATCTCTGTGGCGTTTGCCCCCTAATTTTCCTATTGTGGTTGTTTCATGGAGTAACACATGCTCCTAGAGTGGCTGACACTCATTGTGGCCGGAGAACTGAGCAAAGGACAAATGGGAGGCATTGAAGCACTACTATTTTTTTGGTCACAGAGAGAAATATATAAACAGGATTTTTTTTTTTTAAATGCAATTTGTCTGGCTGTTTTTTGGCCTTAATACTTTCTGAGTCACTGCCCAGGAGCAAGCATGCAGCTGGTGAAATCCAGGAAGGTTGGCATTCCTGATCTACACACTTGTAACGAGTCAATGACATAATGCATGGAGGATCAATATACAGGGCAGTGCCACCCATGAGATCAACTGGGACAGTGGGACTCAGGGAAGCATGTTGGAGTTTATGCTGAGGCTAAGGTGCCCATACTGGTCATACAAAAAAGATCATCTCCTGTGCATAAATGTGGTAGCCTGGTACAGGTATAGATGAAAGCTGCACATCACAGGGATATCACTTCAAGCCTTGCTGCCTTCTAGGACTGGGGATGTTCTGAAGCCACTACAATAAACAGAAGAGGACGCACCAGCCTAGTGCATTATCCCACAACATTTATTAAAAAACAGCATAAAAAATACCTCAACGCTGAAAACAACTTTGACAAATTGGCTCTGATGAAGAAGGTATCTCCTTCGAAACATGTTAGCCTGTCAGGATCCCAGTGAGGTCCCCCTACACTCTGGAGCCTGCTGAGTCAAGGACTACTGGGCTGTGGATGAACTGTTTTAATTCACATGTTTATGAGTAAATTGTATGCTGTTTTTTTATTAACTGTTGTGGGATAATGCACTAGGCTGGCGCACCCCCTTCTTTTCATTTTTTGTAGTCCATACTGGCCACTCTTCCTTCAGTTCAGCAACGCTGAGCCTTGTAGAATCACAGATTTAGCATTGCTGAGCTTCCTGCCTTGTCACTGTGTTTGTCGCACAGACAGGCACAATGGCTGAGCCTCTTTGGTCACACAGTGTCTGTAAAAAGTGTAGGATCAGCGTCAGTGAGCATTGGCAGGAAACTTTGACTTTTAACAGGCTCAGCATCACTTAGCTAACTGCCTGTGTGTGTGGAGAGCAGCAAAAATTTGTGCCTTGAGTGTCATCCACTCCCAGCCTGACAGCTAGCACCCTAAAGTTTAGTAATGCAAGCTATGTATGCTCTCTGTACAGGTTACTCTAATATGATATAAATCATTAAAAACAGTTTATGCACATTCCCACCCCCTGGAATTTTTGCCCTTTTCCTTATGCCTGAGGCATCAAAAGTAGGTTGGAAGGTGTAATACCTAAATTTAAAGTTATACAGTGTGCTATTAGTCAATCTTATGCCCCGTACACACGGTCGGATTTTCAGACGGAAAATGTGTGATAGGACCTTGTTGTCGGAAATTCCGACCGTGTGTAGGCTCCATCACACATTTTCCATCGGATTTTCCGACACACAAAATTTGAGAGCAGGCTATAAAATTTTCCGACAACAAAATCTGTTGTCGGAATTTCCGATCGTGTGTACACAAATCCGATGCACAAAGTGCCACGCATGCTCAGAATAAATAAAGAGATGAAAGCTATTGGCTACTGCCCCGTTTATAGTCCCGACGTACGTGTTTTACGTCACCGCGTTCAGAATGATCAGATTTTCCGACAACTTTGTGTGACCGTGTGTATTCAAGACAAGTTTGAGCCAACATCTGTCGGAAAAAATCCTAGGATTTTGTTGTCGGAATATCCGATCAATGTCCGACCGTGTGTACGGGGCATAAAACTGATACTTCAAATGTCATAAGGAAATTTTACATTTTACAGTTGTCACCAGAGCAGGATGTGAGTGAAAATCCTCCATAGGGGATACTTTTTCTTATGACAAATCCATAAGATGGGAATTCCATGCATTCATTTCCTGTTGCATCTTAAAGTGTTACTAAACCCATGCATTCATCCTATCTGGTCTCCCACAGTACACAGAACAAAATGGAAATGCAATTATTTTAGTAAATATAAACTCCTAAATACCTTTTCTCATCAGCAGTATATAGCAGTCTTGTAACTTCTATGAATGTCTGGTTAAAGCTTGTAGGAGGAGTTTTTATTATGCACTGACTGTCCAATGAGGCTGAAGGACCCCCGACCCCTTGTCTGGACAGTGCTGATTGGCCCTGTGCTGATCACATGCACCCTCCCAAGAAAAAAAAGCTCTCTAGCAATACACAGCAAACTGAGCATGTGCAGCCTGTCCCCTGGCTCTGTATTATTAGGAAATATATTGGGGACAGTGGAAGGAGGAGAGGATCAGAGGAGACAGCATTAAGCAGTCGTTTTACACAATGCAGAGGATTAACCCCTTAGGTTCCACAGTGAGTATAACAAGCATGCTATGCTGCATATACAGACTGGTTTTACTGTTGTGGGTTTAGTAACACTTTAAGCACAAGAAGTGAAGGAAACAGGATACAGGCAGCAAAAAAAAAAAAGGGGGGGGGTAAAGTTAACCCTTTTTCTACTCTATCCAAAACAAAAAACAAAATGTTGGCTTTACATACTCTTTAAATAAATGAGAGACACAAAGCTACTTTGTGATCCAAGCCACCTGCCATCTACCCACACTGATCGTTTCATGTAAAACTGTAATAAATGAATGTACCTATTATTGTAGGTATTTATTTTAAGTTTAGTTATAGTACACATACTACACAATATATCACTAAATAGAACTAACATTAACACAGACACTTATTTTAACAAATGTTGACCCAAGGATCATAATTATTTTTCCAACAGCTTTTTTCCCAGCAGAGGGACTAATGATTTAAAGCCTCTGACCCCATTTGTCACACGTGGCTTGAGTTAGTGATTACAAATCAACAGCTTTGAAAGTCAAAGGTTAGAGAGCAGCTCAAGATATGACTAAGGGATGATTGGTGAACGATTGAAATGGTTGACTAGGGACCAGAAAAACTTATATGAGAAATAATTTGCTCAACTGTAATGCCCAATATCCATTATGGCTAATATGATTTATTTTCTAGTTTCACTGTGTCAATAAGCGACTTTTTCCAGACACAGTTACTTGGTAATTGAACACATTAAATGCCAGGACACTTTCCTTTTTTTATATTCTTTACAAATACAATATTTGTCATCATAAATAGGAAACTAAAGTGGGCAATGTTTCTGAAAGCTGACACATTTGTGCCACTGCTCCTAGCAACAGCAAATCAGAGAATGTCTGCTGTATTTCTGTTCAATAGCTTTTATTGAAGGTTAAACATAGATAAAGTCAAACAGCGAATTTTCTGCTTCTACTACCACTGAAGGCTTAGCATAGAGGTGAGGCCTTTTTGAGGTAAACAGTTATAAACACCAGATAACAATGAATAATCAATGAGATGAGGCAATCAATGTAGATCTTACATTTTATACTGTTCAGAGTCACGTGGTTTGGAGCATATAAGTGTTGGTAGGAAAAAAACAGAAGGGACAATCACAGGAGGGTATTTAAGGTGAACGCATTGGATCCGGGTGGGGCTGTTCCCTAAACTATAATAGTCAGAAGTTATAGGTTTATCAGGCAGCCAAAGTCTGTAGGTAGGAAGTACAAGACCTATGGGTCCCAGGTCTTCATAAACGTAGGCATAGTATCCCGAAAGTTTTGCTGTCAGTTTCTCTATAGAAAATGTCCAGTGAAGTTGGGTTTTTAAATTCATCCATCGAAAGTGCACGGGACAGCCAAGCTTTCGTTATAGTTTGCTTTGTGTCCTTTAGTCATCAGTTTGCACTTGTGTTTCAAGATGCCCTCAGGTTTAAGGTTAAGTAACGTCTTGCCTGGGTGCACAAGGACAGGAATGCCAGTGTGTCTATCAGAGTGACAGAGAAATGTGCTCAGCAGCTCTCTACTTCTCCTTTCACCGTCCAGTGACAGGGTGGCAGTGGAGACCTGTAAGGAATATTGAACTGCAGTAGAAAAAAATCAGATCTAATCCTATTTCACGTGTGGCAGAGCTGCATAGATCTCAGAACTGGATGGAGAGAAATATAAATTCTTTGGTCCCATTCCAGCAATCTTCACTGTGCTGCCCTGCCCAGAGACACAGTTTTTTTTCTGAAAGTGTCCTTGCACATGAACACTGCGGCCCTCTTCATTGTTATGGGGAGGCATACTCATGGTGCCCTCCAGCAGTCCTGTCGAGAGCAACTCTCCCTATATGAATAAATGGGTCTGGGACAACAACAGAGGTACAGTGCCTTGCAAAAGTATTCACCCCCTTGGCATTTTTTGTGTTTTGTTGTCTCACAACCTGGAATTAACATGGATTGTTTCAGGATTTGCATCATTTAATTTACAGAACATGCCCACAAGTTTGAAGATTTTTTTTTTTTTTTATTGTGAAGCAAACAACAAATAGGACAAAATAACAGAAAAAGTCAATGTGTATAAGTATTCACCCCCCTAAAGTCAATACTTTGTAGAGCCACCATTTGCAGCTATTACAGCTCCAAGTCACTTTGGATAAGTTTGGATGAGCTTGCCACATTTTACCACTGGGATGTTTGGTCATTCCTCCTTGCAAAACTGCTCCAGCTCCTTCAAGTTGGATGGTTTGCGCTTGTGAACAGCAAACTTTAATTCTGACCACAGATTTTCTATTGGATTGAGGTCTGGGCTTTGACTAGGCCATTCCAACACATTTACATGTTTCCTCTTAAACCACTCAAGTGTTGCTTTAGCAGTGTGTTTGGGGTCATTGTCCTGCTGGAAGGTGAACCTCCGTCCTAGCCTCAAATCACACACAGAGTGGTACAGGTTTTGCTCAAGAATATCCCTGTATTTAGCACCATCCATCTTTCCCTCAACTCTGACCAGTTTCCCAGTCCCGACTGCTGAAAAACATCCCCACAGCATGATGCTGCCACCACCATGTTTAACTGTGGGGATGGTGTTCTTTGGGTGATGTGATGGGTTTGCGCCAGACATAGCGTTTTCTTTGATGACCAAAAAGTTCAATTTTAGTCTCATCAGACCAAAGCACTTTCCTCCATACATTTTGGGAGTCTCCCACATGCCTTTTCGCAATCTCAAAACGTGCCATTTTGTTTTTTGATGAAAGTAATGGCTTTCTTCTGTCCCCTCTGCCATAAAGCCCAACTCTATGGAGCGTACGGCTTATTGTCATCCTATGTACAGATACTCCAGCCTCTGCTTTGGAACTCTGCAGCTCCTCCAGGGTTACCTTAGGTCTCTGTGCTGTCTCTCTGATTAATGCCCTCCTTGCCCGGCCCATGAGTTTTGGTGTGCGACCGTCTCTTGGCAGGTTTGCTGTTGTGCCATGTTCTTTCCATTTGGTTATGATAGATTTGATGGTGCTCCTAGGGATCATCAAAGATTTGGATATTTTTTTATAATCTAACCCTGACTTGTACTTCTCAACAACGTTTTCCTTTACTTGTTTGGAGAGTTCCTAGGTCTTCATGGCAGTGTTTGGTTATTGGTGCCTCTTGCTTAGGTGTTGCAGCCCCCGGGGCCTTTCAAAAAAGTGTGTATATGTAATGACAGATCACGTGACACTTAGATTGCATACAGGTGGACATCATTTAACTAATTATGTGACTTTTGAAGGTAATTGGAGCCTGCCTTAGAGGGCAGCTTGTACCAAAGGTACAGCTGTCCTTTAATTTTTCACCATGCCTCCTTTTAAGGAGTTCTTCTCAACTGGGCTATTTCCAAGAATGGTAGAAAACAGGATTCTATCCTTGCCTTCTGCTACTGTATAAACTGTGAAGAGCAAGTACAGATATAGGATTTAATTAACTGTCTAAATTGGCCCTAGTATGTTTATGTAGGAATGTGAGTTAGGGGCCTTAGATTGTAAGCTCCTTGGGGGCAGGGACTGATGTGAATGTACAATGTATATGTAAAGTGCTGCGTAAATTGACGGCGCTAAATAAGTGCCTGTAATAAATAAATCAACTGTACTACTGCTCCAGCGCGTACAGGAACACAGTAGGTATACTGCACTGGTCAAGTAAAGCAAAGCACCTTGTTGAGAAATAGCTTGAGCATAAGATGGTAAAATGACAGCTGACCCTGACAGCACAAAGAGGAATCATGGTCCTGTACAAATTTCAGGATTCGCATACCTGCCTTAAAGACTTCATCATACATGGTGTAGATGGATTAATAAATGGCACATTCTACCAGCAGAGAATAAGAGATAACAGGGCTTTACTGGGCTGGCAAAAAAAATGCCCGTTTTTTAATAGGTACTTTTATTCCTTGTAGAGATCAGTTGTCATGTAAGAAAAAGAAGACATGAACACACTGGGGAGATTAGACAGCTGCCTGATGAAAAAGGCACACATTTCTATATACCTGCTTAATTAGCGCTTTCTGTGACAAACTAATGAAAGTGGTGCATGCCAATTCATTACTTTGTGGCATGATGGTGGTATGCCAGATTCGAGTGCACTTATTCCAGCGTGCTCCAAATTTTGGCTCAAATCCAAAGTAATCTTCAACTCGAATCTTCCTAAATTATCTCTTCTGCTTTCTTCCTGCATTACTGTACACTTGCTGTCCATTCACATCCTCCTCTCCTCTCCTTGATTCAGTTCTGATTATCACTGTCCCCCCCACCCATTACAGTATATATGCCACGCTGGTAGTGGTATATACTGCATTTTAGAACTCTTTTTACATTACAACATTGGCAAAAGCGCTTTATTATTTTGGTCCATGCAATCAGAAATGTATTGAAACTTTTAAGGGAATTGTGGCAGCTGGTGCAACAACACATTTTTATTCTAATATTGTTAATAATTTGGCACGCATACATATTTTCCTTTGTAATTCTTCTGATTAAATCTGCCCTATGCACTTATAATCATAAAGTACCATACTCAGATGTGTTTCTCTCCTATGTGCATCTAATGCCGCGTACATACGATCGCACATTCCCACAACAAAATCCATGTTTTTTTCCCAACTGATGTTGGCTCAAACATGTCTTGCATACACACGGTCACACAAATCTTGTTGGAAATTCCGAATGTCAAGAATGCGGTGACGTACAACACGTACGACAAGCCGAGTTCAATAGCCAGTGCAGCTCTTTTGCTTGATTCCAAGAATGCGTGCAACTTTGTGCGTCGGAATTGTGTACACACGATCGGAATTTACGGCAACGGATTTTGTTGTCGGAAAATTTGAGATCCAAATTCCGACGGAAAATGTCTGATGGAGCCTACACACGGTCGGAATTTCCGACAACAAGCTCCCAGCGAATATTACCCGTCGGAAAATCCGATCGTGTGTACGCGGCATAAGACTGAGTCCTTCCAATATCATGAACTTTTTCCAATGACTTTTACCACACTCCCGGGCATGTAGAGTTCAAGTAGCTAAAAGCTGCGGTCATTGTAGGGAAGACATTAATTCGGCTAATTACCAAATGTGGATTGACTTCAGTGAGTCCTTATTGTGCTGTTTATATGCAAATCTTCAGAAGAACAAGTACAGAGGACACAAATCAGTTTATGTGTATTTAGTACAAAATTGTCATCTGCATTGAATCACAAACACCAGACTATGCAAAATACATGTTGCATTGTGATTTATTATCCCTTCTCCACACATTTGTGGGGAAAAGTTTGCAAAACTCTTATGCCCCGTACACACGATCGGATTTTCCGACAACAAATGTTGGATGTGAGCTTTTTGGCTGAAAGTCCAACCGTGTGTATGCTCCATCGAACATTTGTTGTCGGACTTTCCTCCAACAAATGTTGGCTAGCAGGTTCTCAAATTTTCCGCCAACAAAGCTTTGTTGTCGGAATTTCCGATCCTGTGTACACAAGTCCGTCGCACAAAAGTTCACACATGCTCGGTATCAAGCAGAAGGAGCAGCACTGGCTACTTAACTTCCTTTTTCTTGGCTCGTCGTACGTCTTGTACGCCACCACATTCTCACGTTCGTAATTGTTGGCCAACATTTGTGTGACCGTGTGTATGCAAGACAAGTTGGAGCCAACAACCTTCGAACAAAATTCCACGGTTTTGTTGTCGGAAAGTCCGATCGTGTGTACTGGGCATAAGAATTTTTAGGGATTTTTGTATGAAAGGCTCCTGGCTATTAAAGTACACTTGTGCCCAGACTATGGACATCAAACATTTTACACATTCTCAATAAGCAGTAAAAGAGCTTCAAAACAAACCCTCTCTGTCCTCTCTAGGTGCTTTTAATGTGATGTTATTCATTCTCAAATACCCACAAAGATCATAACAAAGGGGGTACTCACACCAGGTGTATAAACTATGCTCAAGCTCGGTTCACCCCCAAAGTCCAGTTTGTTTGTATGGTGTGATCAACTGGCATTGTATGCCTACAACTGCTTTGAAGAGGTGGTCTGGAGCATGATTCAGTTGGACTTGGTTGGCGCGATAGACTTAGGTATAATCGATAAGAATGCTCAAGTATGGAACTCTCATAGATCACTATGGTCTGCCATACCAGACACTTCATCCTCAGTTTAACTCAGTAATGTTGAGCCTTATAAAATCACAGGTTCAGCATTACTAAGCTCCCTGCCTGGCCTGTATAAATGAAACAGTACTATATCTAGTCTACCCCTAGAAGATGAAGACTCTAGCACTGGATAACATCTATGCTTTTGAGTCAAGTTTATGAAAAGCACTGAAAACAAGGAGAGGTTAAAATTAAGGAAAGCAATACCCCAAAAATGAATGCATACATAGAAAACTGGCAAATATAACACTAATATTTCACTTTGGTGGACAGGTGCAGTAAAAGTTTTTTCATAACCTTAAAAAGCATAATTTCTGGAGAAAAGAAAAACACTGCCTACTATCTAAACTGTGAAGCACAGTTGCGGGAGAACAATGATGAGAGAATGCTTCAAGTTGTTGTAAACCCTTACATATACCCAGTGAAGTGACTATCCTCAGGTGTCATACAGAGTTTAAAAAAAAATCTTCCTATATACGTTGTATCTGTTTATCTGCAGTATTCTCTTTTTTACATCTGTTCAAAAAGCTTGTCTGAGCTTTCAGAAAATGGTGTGTGGGGGTGTTTGGGTGTGTGTGTGTTGGGGGGGCCGAGAACTAAAATTACACACCTCAGAGCTGAGTGAGGAAAGCTCTGAGAGCTGATTGGAGGGAAGGGACACCCCCCCTTTTCACAGAGCACACAGGAAAGAAGCTGAGGTTGTCAATCACAGGCTGTGTGCTGGAGATCCCTCACCTGTCATCTTTTTTCTCTGGGTGCCTGGAAAACTTGTCAGAAGTGACTCTTGCAGATAGCAAAGGAACAAAACAGCACAGAGAAATGACACTTATAGCTCTCAGTTGAGACAAGTATGCACTATAGAGGGAAATGCTTTGTTCATATTTCATGTCTGAGTTTTAACTGCTTTAGGAGATGGATGGCTTTCATTCATTGAGAGACTAATGAGATACAAGTTACATCATCGGTCTGTATAGCCCCAATGTCAATTTGTCTGTCTGGTTCAAAACTAACATGATATAATGCTAGCACAGAAGAGAAAATCAATAGCAGACCATCCTAAACAGAATATTTATAGAATACCCGTCAGGTGTTTATTGCTATATCTGTTCTGTTTACAATTATCACCAAGAGAGAAAGTAAAAAAAAATCCAAATGTTGAATTGTCACCAGAACAGGATTAGAGAGGAAAACTTCCAACGAGGACACTAGTTCTGGTGACTTCTTCTCCATTTCTGTTTTGGCTATGGGACAGGAAGTGAAGGTAAATCTCCCCAATGAGACACAGATAAAGAAAGAAAACTGATAGTGGTCATAACCCTCCATTACCCAAAAAGAAAAAAAAATAGTTTTGCCTTTTGCCCTGCTTTAAGGGTATTGTCAGATTGAATATTCCATTATTTATTAAATATAAATGTTTACATAGAGTTTGCTGTCTATCGGTAATTGTTCAGCCACCATGCTGTTTTAACACAGGAAAATGAAATCAAAGTTGTAGTGAAATTTATCTCAGGTGCCCCATGTTCCCTTAGATTGAGCGCATGCTGTTCCAGTATGCCTTTGGAGCCCCTCATAGATCTTATGCATATATTGACTTTCAAAAGCCTTTCTCGGGAAAAGCAAACAAGATCCAGCAACATGATTAGAGACATACTGCTTAGTTCAAACAGCCTTTTGGAGTGAGATCAAATATCTATTTTTTTTAATACCCCAATTAGGAATTTAATAAATTCCACCGGCCTCTCAAGTAAAACGTTAAGGGTCTTTTTCACTAATATTACTCTACTGTATACCAGTTGCCAGTGTTTATAGTCAGTAAAAGTTAAAGTAAAACTATAGTGCAGAAGTATTGAGGCTGCCATTTGTGGACCTCACCTAAAAATACTTTTTTTCTGGTTATTATGTTGATCAGTACTTTTTAAGTCACTGACTTTTTACAAATTATACTCTTAAAGTTCTGAGCCTAGTCCAAAGTTGGACATACACGGATCGAATTTTGGCTGATTGCTGAATCCACCAAAATTTGTTCAGTGGGTGGCCCCATCAGCATTATCTGTCTCAAAAAAAGTTAATTTTCAGTCGAAGGAGCTGAGCAGAAAATCCTTAGCTAAACACCTCCTGCATTCAATAAGATAACAATGATATTGACAGATGAAAATCGTGGATGCAGGCTATCAGAAATCAATAGTCGGCCCTGCAGATCCATCCACCTATAGCGAACAACCTGCTGCAGACTTTATGAGGGAAATGTCAACATGTACAGCCAGCATACCTGGGGTGCAAGCTTCTTCTAGGTCAGTGTCTTAAAGCACTGGTCCCCAACCTTTTTGCCGTCAGGGACTAGACTAACCAAATTTTCCAGGGGGGGGGGGTGGGGGTAGGAGTCTCACCCCTTTATATCAGTCCCCCTTTACATCACAGTTCCTCCTTTAAAGCAGTCCCACAGTACCAAGTGGCACTGTGATATAAAAGGGACTGCACTGTAATGATTACAGTGCCCCTAGCAATCACAGCTCCCCCTTACCCTCATCCCAGTGCCCCTTGCAGTCATGCCCCCCCTTCATTACAGTGCCTCTTGCAGTCATGTCCCCTCTTCACAGTGGTCTTTGCAGTCATGGTCCCCCCCATCACATTGCCCCTTGCTGTGGTTCCCCCCATTACAGTGCCTCTTGCAGTCATGGGACCCCCTATCACAGTGCCCCTTGCAGTCATATCCCCCCATCACAGTGCCCCTTGCAGTCATATCCCCCCATCACAGTGCCCCTTGCAGTCATATCCCCCATCACAGTGCCCCTTGCAGTCATATCCCCCCATCACAGTGCCCCTTGCAGTCATATCCCCCCATCACAGTGCCCCTTGCGGTCATGGTCCCTCCCCATCACAGTCCTTCTTGCAGTCATGGTTCCCCCCATCACAATACCCTTTACAGTCATGCCCCCCCCGTTCCTCTTTAACAAAACAATGCCTCTTTCAATCTCTTTGTTGACAGGGCAGAGGCAATTTTTAGCCTGTGTCTATTCTCCCAGGTCTCCCATCCGACCACGGATGTCATCCTATCAGCAGGGCAGGGGGTGGGGAGAGCTGCAGATCGGGATGGAGGGAGGGAGCTGCCAAAGTGTATGTTGACAAGCAGGGGATTACTCACTTGTAATTATGAAAAGTCTCCCGATCTGAGAATAGACACAGGCTGCTAAATGGCACCATGACAGAACAGGACTCACCTCATGATGAACAATAGCAGCCTGCTTATTAACAGGCCACAGACCTGCACTGGATTGGGGACCCCTGTCTTAAAGTATTGCCATCAATTAAATTCAGCCAGCTAGCATTTTTAGGAAGTTGGCTATGCCAAATTTTCTTTTTCTGTCAGGCTTCCTTTAGGCCTAGATGTGCTTTAGTACATGTGTTCTTTTTTTCTTCTTGTTTAACATTTTATTTAAGTTTTACAAGGTGTACAGGAAGAATAAGTATAACTTACAATCATTAAAGCCAGTAATAGGTATTGCATGGAAAGGTATAGGTGATAAGTTTGTAGTAAACCGGAGACTGCGGATATCGCAGGCCTTTCCAGGGGCTGAGGGTATGGTGCAGAGTATTGTCTAGCACCCTTAGGCACCCCAACTGGGAGCAAACTGTGCCATGAGGGGAAGACAACACGTTCAGTCATTGAGCAGTTATTCGAACAAATGAAATGAAAGGAACAAAATATTTTTGCATAGAAGTGAGAGTGACGCTGTCAGGGTCTTTGGGATAAAGTAGGCTTAATGTAACTTTAATTAACTTTGGAAAAATATCAGGAACAAATAAGGGAAGGCAAGGAGGGTTTCCCTTATTAAGGTTACATTGAGGTGAGTGAGTACGATATGGGCTTAGAGCATGTTAACTACAGGGGTGTGGAATTTGGGAGGAAGGGGGAGGGGGGAGGGAAGAGGGGTCCAGCTTTGAACCTCTGTGTCATCCCCAATCATTAAATTTGGAGACAGCAATGAGGCTCCCTTATAGAGGAGGTTAGTAACGAACGCATGATGTTTGGGAGACTGTAGGCTATGGTAGAAGATGCAGGCACATATGGGGTTTACTTAGTGAGGATTCAGAGCAGGGGTGGGGGGCTGCGGGGGAGAAAAAAAAGGGGGGTCTAGAGACCGAGTGGAGGGGGGAAAGAAATGGGGTAGTGGAGAAAGAAGAGAGGGAAGGGAAGGGAAGGGGGAAGGATGGAGGTGTGTTGGCAGACCTTAAGGGTTAGGTGAAACCTGGGGGTAAGAAATGGGTCACCCAAGGGCTCCAGAGCTTCTCGTATTTAGGAACTTTATCTAATAGAGTTGCTTCAATTTTAGCATGGATCATCACTTGGGTGACTCTATGTCTGGTTGTGAGTACACATAGGGAGGGGGATTTCCAGGCTTTTGCTATGGTCTGTTTGGCAAATGTTGTGACATATAGTAGTAGATTAAATTGACGATGGGTCAAGGCCTCAGGTTTGTTGTTCAGGAGGGCAACAGTGGGATCAGGTGCTAGGGATGTAGTAAAATCTCCGACCAGAAGGCTTGTGCTATAGGGAAATCCCTTTATATTTGAACGTTTGTACCATCCATACTGCAGCCTCGGAAGCACTGTGGTGGGTATTGAAGGAGGAATTTGTGTATCCTGGAAGGGACCAAGTACCGCCTGGTTAGCACCTCATAGTTAGTTTTCAAGGTGGCGATGTTGGGGGAGGAAGATAGTACATATGTATTTTAAACAATAATATCTAACCTTTAATAGGATATGATGTATTAGAAGCAGGAAAGTCGCCTATCCAAAATGTACTTGACCTCAGGTGACCACCTTCATTGGCCACCTTCCTGTACAATACATGGATGCTGGCCACACTGCAATACTGCAAAAGGGCAGTCATCTATTCTCAGATTGCAATTCCCATTTCAGCAACCTTCATTCAGTAGAATAACATCTTAAATATGCTGGGTCTTCTTTCCACTGTTATTACCCACAGAGTAATAAAATAACCTGGACCTTAGCAGATTTAACAGGACACTGGACTGCAAAGCAAATTGTTTTGCTCGTAACTCCCACCCTCCACTTATCAAACCACTGCCTACTGAGAATAGCTTCATATAAGAGATTATGTGTGGGCGATCAAAATGAAATCTGTGTTGACAAAGGCAAGGCTCTTTCCAAAATAAACACATTTCCCACTACACAGTGTTTGAAGTGCAGTACTTAATCACCATGCTGCCAATCATCCTGGGAGAGCCTGCTTTAGGAGGACACTTGGCAATGGTTCATATGAGCAAAGTATGTGTATTCCAAGAGAATGCAGTACAAATCATATTTCCTCAGATGGTATTGGAAAATGCTGTTTGTAAAATGAGTGTAATCTACATAATAATGATAGAGCTTGTCGTTTATCATAATCAAAAAAATTATAGAGTATACTACAAAACATTATTATAGTTGGGGTCCATTCATATTTCTGTGTTATTATTTGTTACTATTCATTCTTTATGCATTTTACATGTGTTTTACAAGTGTTACCAATATTGAAATTTCTTAAGGGAGATGTAGTTATTAGAAACAGCACAAAAATGTAGCATGCAAAAATCTGTTAAATTACTGCACTAAAATGGAGATATGAACCGTGCCTTATGAATTCAATAGCCTCAACTTCATAGAGAACCTCAACCTAGAAAAAAATTAATGACTGCTCACGAGGCGTTACATCTCATTTTTTTTTATTGTCAAGAAACCGATCTTGATCAAATGAATAAAACACTTTGGAATTGAAGCACAATTCCCTTCCAAATGGATTTTTCCATTTTGTTTCAAGGAGGATCAAGGTTCAGTTCCTTTTACAGATTCTTTAAGTGTGGCACCCTGATGGGAACATTACCCATTCCCAGCATGCAGGAATTGGCTTCTAAAGCATGCCATACATGGACTGAAATTTGGCTGCTTCAGCAGGAACCAGCTGAATTTCAATCCATCTATGGGCAGGCTGGTTGTACTGAAGTTGATCTATCAGTTGACTTCAGTACAAGCAGCCTGACTTTTTTTCATATGATTGCATCATTGCATTCTGACAGTGGGGAAACCTCCCTCTGTCAGAATACAATAGCGCAGCAGGAGGGACTCCCCCATCAGTATTGAATGTGCTGATGGGGGAATCAAGCAAATTTATTTTCATCAACCTGTGGTTGAAGGAAAGAAAATTGCTTAATGTGCATAAGTCAAGGGTCTTCAAATATTCCCACACAAATCCCACTAAAGGGCACAGAGTACGGAAATGCACATGCTTTTTCAAAAATCTGGATGAAAAGTCATACAAGAGCTCTCACAGCCATGCAAGGGGTGTTGTGTGAGGAGTTTGTCACTGGGAAATATGCATTACTATTTAGGATGGCCATTAATAAGAAAGGTCAAGTTGTATAAACTAATGTTGGCAAAGCCATTCATAGCTAAATATGCCAGATTTGGATGCTTGGTGACCAAACTGAATCTTTGAATTCATACAAGGGACAGCTGAAATGGTTACATTGCCTGACAGAAGGCCAGTGGCAGCCCGTAATGCAGGGACGCCGCCCCCCTAATCCATGCGTCCGTCCCCTAATCTTCATGAATTCCAATGGGGGTTTTCTTTCTTAGAAGCACGTGATTAAAGCCTGAGGCTCTGATAGGCTATAAAAATGTGGGCTCAGGGCTCAGAATTAATATTCACTATTGTCTTCCTGATTCTCCTCCCGGCTAATCAGGAAGCAGGTCCTGAGACCCGTCACCCGATTGGCCGAGAGGAGAAGCGATCCTATTGGCCTCCGAGGAGGAGGAGGAAGGAGACGCAGGGGAAGCTGCTGTGAAGAACCAGGAGGAGGGAGACGCCGCCCGGAGGAAGCATGCCCGCGACCTAGCTGGGGTAAGAGCGGGGCTGTGACCTGACCAACCTGGGTGGGGCGTTGGGTGGATTGTTTGCCACCCCCCCAAAAAATATATCACCACTGCAGGAGACATTAATCACACATTTTACAGTTGTGTGCTTATGGATTTTTCATTGTATTGTGTTCTATATCTGAGTTAGTATTCCTTGGTCAAAGTAGCAATTTTAACAGGTAAAGGATTTATTAAAGTTTGCTTGCGAAAATATACAATCATTAGTCAGTAAACATCAACATAGTTATTGCGAGATAAAGGCACATAGAGTTTACAAAAAAGTACATTGTTGGGGAAGACTGTAAAAATCCCATGCTACTGGTTTAGACAAATTTCTCAAAGGATAAAGAGTAAAGAAAGAACTGTTCTGACAAAATGAAACGATAGAAGAATTTTCCTCCTTGTAACCTAAAGGAGAAGCAAAGTAACAATCTGATACCCAAATTCAAGCAAATTCAATTTTTAATTTTTAAGACTGGGTTCATACCTAGCTGCTAAGGTGCAGTGCGTTAAAGCACACTTTTTTTTGCACAATAACATTCACTGCATTAGGCAGCCCATTCACAATTAATAAGGCTGGTGTGCACTTCAGTGGCCCAGAAATTGGACCTGCACCTTTTTTTGACAGTGCACCCCACTGTCTGCAACACACGTTAGTGCATTGCCATGTGTTGCACTGTGGTGTGGCAAACCTCCGTAGGCAAGGTGCATTGGGGTATCTTTCAGAAACACATGTAGCACTGTGGTAATAGGCACGAGGCCTTATACATTAGGTTTATGTTCAAACAGACACTGGATACAAAAGTGCAATTAGCATCTGTATTGTACTTTTTAAAGTCTAGCTCCAGGAATTCCAAAAATCTACCCTTGTTGTGGGGCCCCTTACATTGCAAGGGTTAAATGCTTGTTAGCTCTAGGGGATGAGAAATAAGGTATAATACTTACCATACTCCTTGCACCAGCAGGTTTCCTTGACCTCTGCGACCGATCCCCAAAAGCCTCTTCTATGCGATGCTGTGGGTTGCAATCACACAATGACATCATCAAGCACGATGCAGGATAAATAGCCCTGCATTGTACCTGAGGACAGTGAGGGACCACTCACAAGTTGGAGTGGAGGAGAGCGCTGAAGCCTGCGAAGAGTGAGAAGTGATGTCAGCATTACATTTCTCATCCCTTAGCGATAATAAGCATTTAACGTTTGCTGCGGGAAGGGGTCCCTCTGCAAGGGTAGTATTTTGGTAATTTCTCAAGTTGTGCTTTAAGTACGTTGAAGAAGTGTTAGAACATATGTCAGCTTGGTACTGTTTCTTGCGATCCTATTAGTAAGATTCCCATTACGTTTTGTGCAGTCACTAGGGCAGGGACAGACATGAAATTACAGGAAGTCTCCATGTGGAAGATGCAGACAGCAGTGACATGACATGGGTCCTATCTCTTCCTACTCAATCAAAAAGAAAAAATGTTTTGACTGGAACTACATTTTATGCCTTTATTGTGTAAAAATAGTAAGATCTATTAGATTGTAAGCTCTTCTGAGCAGGGCCCTCTTAATCCCCTTGTATTTTATTGTGTTATAACTGTATTGTCTCCCTTTTATATTGTAAAGCGCTGCCTAAACTGTTGGTGCTATATAAATCCTGTATAATAATAATAATAATAATAATTAGCAAATATGAAGGCACCTAACGATTTAAAACCTTTAGTGTTACCTTTATAGGACTGCATTTTATGAGAATACAATGATAAAAGTTCTGCCTAAGCATCAGTATTTTCAATAAAGGTTCAGGACAAATAAACTTAAACATAGCTTATCCACTCAAGCCCTGATGCTCTCAAAATAAACAGATTTTTATAAAAGACTAAGTACATGCTTGAAAATGCCTATCCATATGTATATTTTTCAATATCCTGTTTTTCATTATTCGGTTTCAGCTATAATATTATACCAGGCAAAAATGAGGCAACTAATTAAATACGTTTTATCATATGATGATCAAATGCAAATCTCAATAAATAAATTACATTACACAGGCAAATCAACTCAATCTAATCATGTTTTAGCACTGTCCCAAGGGTCCATATGAGCATTTCCTGTAACCAGAAAGCATAAAAATAACACACCATGTCTAAAATTAGCAGTAACTTCCTTTACTGGTTAAGCCTAAACTTAGTCTAAATTTACAGACTATAAAAGCCTCGGAAGTCAAAATACATAACCTGCATGCAGTAATCTTCATTACCAGACAATCACAAGACAAAAATAATATGGATAGCTATCACTAGCATTGCTTGTCTGAGCATAATGACAAGGATCTAATTCTCTTAGACCTAGATTAACCATATACTGTAAGACAATATTGGCTCAAGAAAATAATAAAGGGCTTGCAATTATTTTGCAAATAGCTGCAAATAAAAAAAACAAATGACAGTGATATATGTCACTTTTCTAGGTAATGATAGAACATTTAAAAGTTGCTAGTGATATATAGACTGTATCTGAAATCACAAGGCATTGCAAGCGTACTATTTTATCTGGAATATAGCAAGTTGACAATATACGGTAACGCATTTGTGTGCGAAAACTGTCACGCAACAAAAAGTCAAACACAATAGTGGCTGGTGCTCTTATTTTTTGGGGGGGGGGCGGGGGCGTTAAACAAACCACCCGACCCCCCCCCCCTGTTCATTCGGTCGGCCAAACCCCCCGCCGCTTGGTGGGTCGATTGGTCAGTCGGACAAACCCCCCCTCCATCACTCCATCTATTGTCCATCCACCCATCCAGGCTACGGGCAGCTTCAGCAGCTTCACCCTGTGTCTCCTCCTTGGGGCTTCCCATCCTCTCCCGGCCAATACGATTGCTTCTCCTCTCAGCCAATCGGGTCTTAAGACTCGTTTCCTGATTGGCCGGGGGGAGAAGCAGGAAAACAATAGCGAATAATAATTCGCTATTGTCACACAACTGGGTGGGCTCAGGGTGCAGTGCTCAGCCCTGTTTGTTGTGAGCAGCCTATCCTGAGATAGCAAGCTCCCAGAAAGTTTTTGTCCTCTCACTACTTTGTATGAACTCACAATAAAATGCCTGCACCTCTTGGTGCCTCTAATTGCTGTTTAATGATAAAGGGTTCAGCTTATGTAAAAAACTATACTGCTGCTATATTGTGTCAAGAATTTATTTTTGCAGACTTCAAAAGACCAAGATGGCCAAATCAAATTTTTTTTGCACATAATAAAGCTCCAGCATATTGCCAGTTAATAACACAGAACAAATGAAAAAATTTACTAGGCAGGGTGAGTCAACTGTAATCTTTATTGTCTTCTACTCTTAACTATTGCATCGGGAGGTTGACATAAGTCATTCATTTACAGATCACTTATTGGATCAGAATGACTCACCATTGGAGGTCTCATGGGTTATTATTACATACTGGCTTCAAATATGTGCTTTGTGTGAATAACGGCATAACAGTAGCCATTCAGTATTATCATACTGGAAGCATGTAATAATCCAACTTTTCCTTTAAGAAACAAATAGCAATTTTGTAGATGTGTGGTGGAACCTGCTACTTAGTTAAACCACTGTAGCGTAAGTAAGAAAGAATAGGATTAAGAAAAATGCATGTGGTCAAACACAGTAATCCTATTATGTGTACCAGCATGAGCAATTATATAGAGGTATTAGGTTGATTGGAGAAATAAGCATTAAATGAAAAGAAATGACTGCTTTCTCTTTAAATTAGAATATATCTACATCTAATATGTAGCAAGTCAGTGACAAGATTGAGGATTATCAAGGATCCTACAAAGGGAAACAAAAAAAGTCTTTGGAGACTGCATTCCCAGAATAAAGCTAGAATAGTATAATTATGCCCTCAACGCAGGAAACGTATCCTAAAATTGAACCAAAGTCAACAAAAATAGAGAACATTGCAAAGATGGTATCTATTTGAGGAAGTGAAACCCTGTAACATTTTAACACATCACTATTCCGTTACTATGATACAAGCATGACAGACTGTTGATTTTTGAGATTTTTGTCTTTTTTTTTTTAAGTAGCATTATCGTTCCTCTTCCTCCTAACACCTATACTAACTAACTTGTGTAAAAAAGATGCATATACTTACCTACTTTTCAGCTTGCTCTGGTTTGTTCATGTGATCCAACTCCCCTGTGTCAGCCAGTGGTGGCTGCAGGGGGAGCGGAGGGACCACCGACAATAGCTCTCCCCTGCGGTTGTCACTGGCTGACACAGGAGATCATGTGACCGGACTGGAACAGGCTGTAAATAGGTAAGTACATTGTTTATACATCTTTTTTACACATGTTAGATTGAGGCTGGAGCCTTTTTTAAGACTAGATAGGCCTTAGCTGGAATTCTACTTCAACTAATTGTTGCTAAAGTTTGTTCATAATTTTTAAAAATGCTTTATAGTTCCTTTATAAAAAATTGGTGTTTCGGTATTTTTTAAATGTATATAGCACAATGTATTTTAGTTTATATGTCCAAACCCCGGGCCTCCATCATTTACCTGTAGCCCATGCACCCATCTCCCTGCAACCTCTGGCAGCAGCCGCAATCAACACAATTTAGTTCCAATTTCTCTTCTTCCCAAGATCAGACTCCCTTGCTCTTGTGCTCTTTGGAATTCCTGCTCTGTCTGTAACAAGCTCCCCTCTTCCCATGACCTCTTTATTGCTAACTCATTTAATCTACTCGCCATTACCGAAACCTGGCTTCATGAACCCGGCACTGCATCTTCTGCTGCCCTATCCCATAGTGGTCTTCTCTGGACTCACTCCCCCAGATCCAGGGGGCGTAAGGGAGGAGGTGTTGGAATCCTTCTAGCCCCACATAGCACCTTTCAGGTACTTCAACCACCTCCCTCTCTATCACTCTCCTCTTTCGAAGCACACTGCATTCGTCTTTCCACTCCAGTCTCTCTAAGGATAGCTGTGATCCACAGGCCCCCTGGACCAGTATCAACCTTTCTTGATGACTTCTCTGCTTGGATACCCTACTTTCTTTCTTCTGAAATCCCCACAATCATTATGGGTGACTTCAACATCCCTATTAATACTAACACTCCTGCCACTTCCAAACTTCTCAGCCTAACCTCCTCCTTTGACCTGAAGCAGTGGATACACGCTCCTACTCACTCTGAGGGCAATACCCTTGACCTTGTTTTCTCTCACCTTTGCACTCCATGCAACCTCTCTATGTATCCATTCCCTCTCTCTGATCACTACCTTATTAGTTTCATCTCTCTCCTCCACCTCCTCTCCCTCCAACCGCCTAAAAGTTACCTGCAGAAACCTACGTCATCCCAACCCTTCTCTTCTCTACTCTACTACCGATGACCTCTATGACAAAATCTCACCTCTATCCTGCACCGACCTAGCCACTTCTGTCTACAACACTTCACTTCTAGCCTCACTGGACTCACTGCCCCCCCTCACTACACACAGAATCAGGCCCTGACCCCTTCAACCTTGGCAAACAGATGATACTAGAAGTCTGAAAAAACATAATCGTGCTCATGAGTGCCTGTGGCATAAGACTAAGTCTCAGAAAGATTTCAACCAATATCTATCTGCCCTCCAAAAATAAAATTCCAGCCTCCTTACTGCCAAGCAGACCTATTTTATCACTCTCATTAGCAACTTATCATCCTGTCCCCGTCAACTCTTCTCTACCTTCAACTCTCTACTTCGTCCTCCACTGCCTCCACCCGCCAACTCACTCACTGACCAGGAGATCGCCAATCACTTCAAACAGAAGATTGATACAATTCGTGAGGAGATTTCTATTGTTCAGATACCCTCCACGCTTTACACTTCATGCCCACAGATACATTCTTTACTTTCCTCTTTCAACCCCACCACTATAGACGAGGTTGCTAATCTACTTGCTAACGTCCACCTTACCACCTGCCCTCTGGATCCTGTTCCCTTGCAAATGCTACATTCACACTCTGACTCTATTCTACACTCTCTAACCCACATCTTCAATCTCTCCCTCTCTTCTGGCATCTTCCCCAACTCTCTAAAACATGCACTTGTCAGCCCCATACTTAAAAAGCCCCCACTGGACCCATCCAATCTTAACAACCTATGCCCTATCTCCTTGCTCCCCTTCTTATCCAAACTCCTTGAATGTCTAGTATACAACTGACTGAGCATCCACCTTGCTGATAATAGCCTTCTTGATCCCCTTCAGGCTGGATTTCGTCCTCAACACTCCACAGAAACTGCTCTCCTAAAACTAACAAACAGTCTACTAACGGCCAAAACCAATGGACACTATTGTTTACTCCTACTCCTGGACCTCTCTGCTGCATTTGATACGGTTGACCACCCCCTCCTCCTCAAAAAACTCCACGCCTTTGGTCTCTGTGACTGTACTATTTGCTGGTTCTCTTCCTACTTATCCAAACACACCTTTAGCGTTTCTTACTTCCTCCTCTCCTCTTCCTTTTTCTGTTGGGGTCCCCCAAGGTTCTGTTCTTGGACCTCTCCTATTTTCAATCTACACCTCCTCCCTGGGTCAGCAGATAGCCTCCCATGGCTTCCAATACCACCTCTACACTGACGACACCCAAATTTATTTCTCTACCCCTCAGTCAACTGCCTCTGCCTCCTCACGTATCACCAATTTACTATCAGATATATCAGTCTGGCTGTCACACCACTTCCTCAAACTCAATCTATCCAAAACCAAACTTATAATTCTTCCTCCCCCATGTATCCTTTCCCCTGATCTCTCTGTCAAAATCGATGGCACAACTATAAACCCATCCCCACATGCCAAGGTTCTAGGTGTAGTCCTGGACTCTGAACTCTCCTTTAAGCACCACGTCCAATCACTGTCCAAATCTTGCCGCCTCAACCTTCACAACATCTCCAAAATCTGCCCCTTTCTAACCAATGACACAACAAAGCTCTTAATTCACTCGCTGGTCATCTCTCGCCTCGACTACTGCAACTCCCCTCTCATTGGCTTACCTCTACATAGTCTATCACCCTTTCAATCCATCATGAATGCTGCTGCCAGACTCATCCTTCTTACCAATTGCTCTGTGTCTGCTACTCCTCTCTGTCAATCCCTCCACTGGCTTCCGCTCACCCAATGAATTAAATTAAAAATACTAACAACTACTTACAAAGCCATCCACAATTTAGCCCCAGCTACATCACTAGCCTAGTCTCTAAATACCACCCTACTTGTTCTCTTCGTTCCTTTCAAGCTTCCTTGTGCTCTCTAGCTCCCTTGTCACCTCCTCCCATGCTCGCCTCCAGGACTTTTCCAAAGCCTCTCCAATCCTATGGAATGCCTTACCCCAATCTATCTGCTTATCTCCTACTCTATTAGCTTTTAGATGATCCCTGAAAATCCTTCTCCTTTAGAGAAGCCTACCCTACCCACACCTAACAACTGTATTTTCATTTTCTCCATAAGCTCACCCCCAACAGTTATTACCCTTTGTTCCACTTGACCCTCCATAACGAGTAGGGCCCTCTGATCCCTCCTGTATTGATTTTTATTGTAAGTGTACTGTCTGTCCTCATGTTGTAAAGCTCTGCGCAAACTGCTGGCGCTATATAAATCCTGAATAATAATAATGATAACAATAATATATATATATAAACAAAACAATCAATAAATTCATCCCTATATTAACATGTTCTGTTCTTTTCAATAGAGTAAGTGCTGCCCTCAGCACAAATACGGCTCCCTTTGGCTCCCTATTTTAGATCTATGACTAATGTAGAACAGTGTTTCTCACATGACTACTTTAGTATAAAATGCTTCACAGTGGTCTGCAACAATGTTTTTTAGATGTAATAACTTTCAGTGTGTTTACCCATATCTCAAATTCCAGTGATTGTGTATACATTGCATCAGTACCCCATAAATGAAGGGCACCCTGATGATGATGCTCCCTCAATGCTCTACACTTACAGCATGTGCTCAGTCTTCTGGGTTGAGATACGATGGTCATTTTTCTTCTCTCCAATGGAAGACCAATGACATCTTGTGATGAAGAAGAGGTACTATGGAGGATAGCTCTGTATTAAAGGTGAGTATTACTTTCTTTTCCCCAAACACCTGGTGGACCTTTTATTAAGACAAATATTCTTGTTGGGCTTTGGAGTTGGGCTTTAAAATACATCAGGAAATTTCATTTATTTTCTTTATATTGTTTATTTACCTAATATCACCTAGTGATTTTCAGGGCTTAAAGTGTAATGTTTCTGCCAATCACAGGCCAGTTTTAGGTGGATGCTAATTAATTTATCAGTATGTTTTTTTTATTGCAGAAGACAGCCATAGTGAGCACATTAAAACCCATACAACACAGGAGAAATACACTCTAAGCAAATGGTGTCCCTGGTAAACTCAGGCCCTCAGGACTGTTAGGAAATAGTGCTAACCACTTAGGCTGGACAGTAACATACTAGAAAAACAAGCAATGCTACTAATTTTAAGCTTTCCTCACCATTATTATTATTCTGTATTTATATAGTGCCAGTAGTTTGCACAATGCTTTACAACAGACAGTACAGTGACAATACAATACAGGATGAATTAGAGGGTCCTGCTCGTTAGAGCTTACAATCTAAGGGGGGTCAAGTGATGCAAAAGGTAATGGCTGTGGGGGATGAGCTGATGGTGAATATGAAAGTTAGGCCTTTTTCCTCCTTTTTAATTGCAATTGGAGGCATTCGTTATAAATTCCCTAATTATAAGAAATTCTCAGTGTGGCCCAATGTAAGCAGGTCTAGTCTCTGGCTCTTCTATAAAAAACGGTGAAGGATCAAAATCACAGCATGAGAGAGGTCATCATCATTAATCTAGTACTGTGATGGGTCCCAGTGCTAGAACAGGACATTTGAGGTAAGGCATATACCTCCTTGGCTGTTTTCCTGGGATAAATGGCTGCCTATCTATGACCATCATGATGTGGTTGAAGCATAAGCTATCATAAAGCCAGGAGTAACATCTTTTGTATCCTAGCATCTTTTCTGGACACGTAGGCTAAATCCAGCTGCAGAATTAAGGGGTATGGTGTTTATGGATTGTCTGGAAGTAGATCAGGAAAACTGCAGAAACCAACCTTGTTTTGCAGTGTCGTCTTTTAATGCAATGATTGGTGTTCTACATTGAACCCATCAACAGAACAGGTTACGGCAGGTCTACATCTATAGGCTGTATTGCTCAAGTGCAGTACAGTCTCTATGGAGGACAGCATAAGATCTGTATGTCCTGTCAATCAAGAGTGCTTGGATCATACAATTGGGTAAAACAAAGTACAAATCTTTTGGCAAATACAATTCACATATATGTGTTTCAGCTGTGGCCGTAATATTATCCCATATTTATGATCCATGTGCTCATTGATTTTTGCAGGTCTCAGAGTACAGGCGCATTTTAAAATATATCTACTTAGATAAAACACAAAAACCCATTCATCACAAATTACACAGCATACAGAAGAACATCATTGGAAAAGCAAAGACTAACGCAATTGGTGCAGGTGCCATCTGGCCCTGTTGCCCTTTGGCAAGTGCCGAAGGTAAAGAGATTATTACTTAAATGCAACCATGTTGAGCTAAAACTGACAGATGGACAACCCAGAAGGTGACAGACTAAGACATCACCTCAAGCAATTATTAAAAGCGACGAAACAGGTTAGCAGCAAATTAGAGAGCCTTAAGGTACGAAAAAAGAGCAGTATCATGTGAAAGAGGTAAAACAATGTCATGTGTGTGTCTTGCCTTATTTTATTAGTGGCCCATAATGAACAACAATAGGTCTTGGCATTTACCTAAGTTCCTTAGGGCTTATCGGCTTTTTAAGCCAGCGATTCCCTACCGCATAAGAATGATCACAGCGGCTGTTCCACTATGCTTGATCGTTCTTACGGGCCGCAAGAGGGGGCGCCCCCCCTCCTGCCGCCCTCCGGTGCTTCTAACGACTCACCGATTCCATTGGTGAGTCGGAGACAGGATCTGCCGGCCCTGGATGGTGATCATAGAGATTTCCGGCGGCCCGGTGCAATGTTATGACGCCTCTGCATTCAAGCAAATGGTGCCGCCTTGGCTGGGAAGCCGAGATCTTTTATTTATTTTTTTTATTTCAGGCTTCCCAGCCAAGAGGTGAGATTTGGGGCCTTATTGACCCCACATCTCACTGTAAAGAGGACCGATCATGCCATATTCCTATTACAAGGGATGTTTACATACCTTGTAAAAGGAATAAAAGTGATCATTTTTTTTTTTTTTTTTAAATGTCAAAAAAAAAAGTAAAATTGTGTGCTCGCATGCAGAAGCGAACGCATATGTAAGTCCCGCCCACATATGAAAACGGTGTTCAAACCACACATGTGAGGCATTGCCGCAAACGTTAGAGCGAGAGCAATAATTCTAGCCCTAGACCTCCTCTGTAATTCAAAACATGTAACCAGTAAAAAAATTTAAAGCATCACCTATGGGGATTTTTAAGTACTGAAGTTTGGCGCCATTCCATGAGCATGTGCAATTTTGAAGCGGGACTTGGTAGGTATCTATTTACTTGGCATAACTTAATCTTTCACATTATGCAAAAAAATTGGGCTAACTTTAATGTTTTGGGTTTTTTTTAAAGCGTGATACTGTTTTTTTTTCCAAAAAAAAATGTTCGAAAATTGCTGCACAAATACTGTGCGAGATAAAAAGTTGCAAAAAATGATGAATTTTACATGTAGGAGAGAAATGTCAGAATTGGCCTGGATGGGAAGTGGGGGAAGTGGTTAAGCTTAGGTTATAGCACAATTTAATCTTAAATGTGTGTTTAGATCTTTGAGTCTGTCCGCATACAAATTTGTAATTAACCTCCTGAGGCAATTTTAAAATACCTGTAATAAGAGCTTTTTCTGATGAAATGTATGACAGGCTAAGTGAAGGTAAATTATTTGATTAACAGTAAAATATAGTACTTTTTTGACTACCACAAATTATAGTAAGGTTTAAAGACTATAATGTCAGTTTTGCTATTGAAACATTAATCAAATAGAAAAATCTGACCATCTAAGGAGTTTAAGCCTATGCAACAGCTCTTAATAAAATGAAAGTATAGCAGCTACAGGGACTATGATGTACAGTTAGCAGATGACACTGTTACCAGTAAGGACTTTGATGACAGCACCTGTTAAAAGATATCAGTTCACATTCTGTCAGCCATTGAGAGTTTATCATTTAACAGGGCCTATTTTAAAGTGTATGTAAAGACAAAACATTTTTGGGGAAAGGTTAGAACCCAGTCAATTATTTATTCTTTATTCTTTATTTTTTTATGCTCCGTTGGGGAGATTTCTCTACATTTCCTGTTCCCACAATACACCAAGAACTGACAGGTGGTTACTATTATACATGGGGAAAGCCCATCTTAGACAGATGCCAGCATGACAGGAGGTGTCCCTATTGGAAGATTCCCCATCTAACATTTGGGATTTTACAATTCCCATTTTCTTTAAAGAAGACAATGGTTACAAGGACAAATATAGAGGATGAATACAAACCGTGGTTGTGTTGTTACTTAATGCTAGACATGGCTAAGAGACTTGGTTATATAGAGGTTGATTTACTAAAGGCAAATAGGCTGTTTACTTTACAAAGGAAGTTGCACTTTGCATGTGAATTTTCCCCAGTACTTAGTGAATGTGGTGACATTTTACTTGGTAAAGAATACCCAATGAGCAATGAAAATAAAAACTGCATTTTTGCTTGCATATGATTGGATGATGGAAGTCAGCAGAGCTTTACCTCATTCAATAAACTTTGGGGATAAATTCCATTCAAAGTGCAACTTTCCTTGAAAGTGTAATTTCCCTTGCAAAGTGCAGTGTAGTCTATTTTACTTTAATAATCAACCCCATAGTGTCTGAGCCTACTCTCATAATACAAATTTATGCTGTATTCCTAGTCCAACCTTGACACTACCTGCCTGGAGTTTGCATGTTCTGTCTGTGCCTGCGTGGGTTTAATCCGGGTACTCCGGTTTCCTCCCACACTCCAAAGACATGCTGGTAGGTTAATTGGCTTCTGTCTAAATTGGCCCTAGTATATGGATGTGAGTTAGGGACCTTAGATTGTAAGCCCCTTGAGGGTAGGGACCAATGTGAATGTACAATGTATATGTAAAGTGCTGCGTAAATTGACGGCGCTATATAAGTACCTTAAATAATAATAACAGTTCGTACTTACAAAAAAAAACTCCTAAATTACTATGTCACAGCCAGAGTCTCACCAACACACAGCCCAAGTCAGCAGTAACACTTCAGTTACCAATATGCTTTACCCACAAGCTGTATTTTTAACACTATTAGGGCAAATTCCTATCTGCCACAGGATCAGTGCACAGTCAAATGACTTTACAGACCTACAATATAAAACTCCAAACTTCTATGCAAAAGAATTGTACCGCTTTGAGCATCAAAAATCTGAAATAATCATACTGCCAGGGAGGTTAAAGTTGGGTTCTGTACAGCTGTGTTTGCTGTTTATTCATTGCAATTGGCTCTTTTGTGAAATTCATTTTATTAGCTTCAGCAGGTAAAGTGTGATGTGAAGACATTAGAGTCTCCAACTAAACTTTATTTTTGATAGATGGGGAAATTAGAATGCCTATCAGACGTTTACTGTTGTATGTGCTCATGATAGTGAGATTTTAACTCACTTCTTCTCTAGAAGGTAAGACACAAAGTAAGAGGACATCTCTTCAAAGTTAGGGGAAATCTTCCCTATTTTAACCTGGACAGATGTCTGCAACTGAAACATTTCCCTGTTGCAGTGACACGATCACATTCTATTGTTTCCCCTCAGCTGTCACTAAAACAGAGGAAGGTGAACTTCCCAACGGGTAAATGGACAGGCAACAAAACCTAACAGAGGTTTTACCTTCCCAGGGCAAACAAAAACATTTGGGCTGTAGGTACTGTGACAGTTCTGTGCTTTGTCCCGGTGTCAGAAGGGTTAGATGTCACCCTGGGTTCTCATTTATGCTAGTTGAGGGGCTCTGGGATGTCTTTTCTGAGTGAAAAAAATGTTTTTTTTTTCAGTTTTCCCCAGGATGTAACTTATGGGTTGGGTCCACTTCGTACATCCTTATTGTACAGGCTCTTTTATGTGGTTCTTAGTTCAGGTCTCCTTCCCCTGGAGACAAGCTGCTACAGGAGCAGTGTGTGTGAACAGGGAGAGTGTTTACCCTGTCTACCCTGACCTCAGTCTGAGTCTGTTTGTAATTAGGCAGGAGCCTGTACTGCCAAGTTGGTGCAGAAACAGTCTGAAGGATTATTGAGAAAATGTCTATGCTTTCTCGTGATGCTGAAAACCCATGCAAAGGTAACCTTTTGTGTATTTTTGAACTTTACTTTTGAATAAAAGTGGGCAGAAAGCCCTGATATGTACTTGGGCTGAAAGGTGCTACACTTGAGTGAACCCCTTACAATACTCTTAGTGGCTAGTTTACTAAAACAGGAGAGTGCAGAAGTGGGTGCAGCTCTGCAAAGCTTAATTGACCAAGCTGAAGTTAGAAATTGGCTACCGTGCACAGCTGCACTAGATTTTGCACTCTCCAGGTTTAGTAATTCAACCCTGAATATTTCTATTCAAACTTGTTGTGTAGGTATTATTTTTTACATGTAAAAACTTTACCTAAAGCACTTGGACCATTGTTTGCTGTATTTTTCAGATTTTTTTCATGGTTTCAATTTGATTGGCAAGACAGCGTTTGCTCCATAATGAGCTAATATTTTGATGTTTCAATTATCATGGGGAAAGCTTGCTTCAGCCGTGTCTTAAGAAAATCTCTGCATGGAGACTCATTTCACATTGACAATACAAAACTGTCTTTATATCCGACAGTCTGGGCAACTTGGGAACCACAATCAAACCTAGTATCCAGCTGGATCCTTAAAAATGTCTGGCTTATTCTGACTTACATGAAAATACTTGGCATGCGGAGTAAAAGTTACACTTATACTAAAAGACAGTGACGTGACCTGACCATTTATGGCTCTGCATTCCAAGAAAAGACATGCAGAAAATGTTAAGTATCTTCTTTTGATTACATTAACTCTATTGTTTATGGAGAAAGACACATTTCCTTCTTATGGATGGTCATTTACATTTTTATTATATTACAGAATGAAAATAACTAGGTCAAATAAGTGTGGGATACTTTGATACAGTTGTGGATACAGTGCTAGTGTGTGGCTTCTATGATTTCATTAACATACTTTCACATGTTATATTGTTATGAGAACTGAGCTTTTCCTCTTGATAAAGACCCCAATGTCCTGTGATGACAGCCCTTACATCGCAAAAGATCTACTCTTGTAATATACACTGCCAGAATGCACAATTTCACTTAAGGCTAAAATAAACATGAGGTTATAATCTTCCGAATCCCAACCCCTCTTTCATTGGCTCAGCTGAATGCAATCCTCTTTTTATCTAATATTGTGTTTTCCATGACAAAATTGAATTGCACACAGCGATGTGGAAGTCAGTATTGGCAGCCAAAATAAGTTGATGTATAATTTATGGCACTCCACTTCTCACAATAAATAAGCACATAATAAACAGAAACTCTTATTGTTAACATGCCTAATTCATCTACAATTATTATACTTAAGACATTGTACTCAATCGTGTATAAGGACTTCTTGAGATTAATTTTCTCTACTGGATGCGCTTATTAAGGGAATCAGCATGGGAATTAACCGAGTGTATTCATGTGTGAAGTTTTATTGATTTGTTGTGTACAAGCTAATCCATTTAAATTTTAATCACAATACTATTTTTTCCATGTGTCAGTGATGGCAGTGCTGTGCACATCCTTCAGCTGATAACATGGAAATACTTTGACCAACAATAAATAAAGCAATCACTGGAATGCTAGCCCGGGTATAATAACTTCTTATGATAGATACAAAGAGTATACACAAAGAGTAATCATAGCCAATTACAAATACTAAATGACCTATAAGATGAAACATTTTAACCTTTTTCCCATTCTCTCTATTTTAAATTCTATCATATAACATTTGGGAACCAAGTATTAGGTTCAAAGTCCTTAAAGTATCTCAAAAACTTGTGACCTAAAATGTTATTTTAACTTTTGGATAGAGTAGAGAAGGGTTGGCAATCATGTTGTGTTTTTATTGTTATCTGTCCTGTTGGGGAGAGTCATACTCTCTATTTGTACTAGTGATCATTGATATCACATCACATTTTGAGCTGCCCCTGAAACAGGTATAGAGGGGACATTTGTTGGGATGATAACCGAGAGGGGATTTCTTTCACTTTGGTTGTGTCTAGGAGACAGGAAGTGAATAAAAATCTCACCAATAGGGCAGAAAATGCTAACAAATATGGTAGAAAATAGTACTACTACTACTATCTACCTTATTACATTATCTATTGTCTATGTAGTATTAGTAGAATAGCTATACATAATATCAGGCAGATTTTATGATGGTTGGATCCACTAGTTAAACAGTGCCTTCTCAAACCTATGCTTAGGTTTGAACAGGGCTCTGAGATCACGTTTATCAGCACATTGTTGGTTTGGTTGCAAGGGCTTCCAGTGGCCTACCTGCTGTACACATATTAATCATGGCTTAATTGTGGCCCCAAAAATTGTCACCGGGCTAGTTTTGTAATCACAAAGTACTGTGATGATGGCATCTTTGTTTTGGGCCAAAGGCAGCAACAGGCAATGATGGAGTCACTCTATCCTCACAATTCAAGAAATAATGATTTGCTCTCTGTATATCTGACAGAGAAGTTACAGATTAGTCTGTACTGACACTTGATTTTTTTTCATTGATCTGACAGGTCTTAAATGTTCTTTAGGTGCCATCTGGCTTTTTAAGCAAGGAATTCTCAACTTAAGATGACAGCTACCAGGGAATGATAAAATCTTTTGGTAATTGTTAACTGTTTATACATTCATTTAATGCAATTTAGGTGTGAAGATGATATGAAGATGATATGTTTACGTAGTTCCAAGCAACAGGGTGACTTTTAATACAACATGGACTGATAGTTCATTCTCACCTTTGCTTGAAATGTTTTAAGTCATAACAGTGGCATAGTACATGACATCAAACCTCAGGACAGGAATTGGTTCTTAATTAGTCTTATCCTTCTACTGTCTAAGTGAAGGAATGGGTTTTGTTGATCAGAGTTCCTACAAAGCAATATTGACCACAGTGCAGTAGAGGTCAGTAGTAGGTCACTAGTGTTTTACAAGGTTCAATGACACAGCTTACCATTAGTGTCTACAGCATAATGTCAGTAATTGTTTTACATGAGCATTTCAGACTACAGAACAAATAGTAATTTATCAGCTTTTAAGAAGGAGGTAAAATCTGTAACTATACATAAGCTTTCTGCCATACATAGTACCATCAATGCAATTTTAGTACAGTGATCTCCCCTGCTGTTTTCTATTGTGTTCTGACAGGGGGACGGCCCCCTCGCTAGAACACTCAGCCATTGGCTGAGAGCGAGGACCGGGAGCCAGTCGGCAGACCTTTTCTGGTCATACCCCTTGGAACGGCTGGCTTCTGTCGGACCAGCTACAGTGCACACGGCTAAATGTCGGGCGGCATCGGCCGGTTATATCGAAATCGGCCAATGCCGCCAAACATTCGGCTATGTGTGTATGGGGCTTTATGATGTCTACTAAGTTTCACACCCCTACTGTGAAGCCTTTTAAGTTTAGATCAATGTACTAGTTTTTTGTACCTGTTCTTTTATTAACTTTACTGTACACACTCAACTTCATGTTCACTGAGAACGTGGACAATTATTACATTTTCTGATTCACTCAGCGCTCACAACTGTTTTACTATGTTTGAATCAGAGCACTCACCAATGTTGTCCAAAATAAAGAAAATGGATTATATATCAAGGAACATATACAGTATATATTTATATATTGTTATATAGTACAAAAAAATCTGTTTGATGCTTTACAGCCATAGCCATCCTTGGTCATAACCACTATGACTAAGGCAGGGTATGGCTAAAACAGATTTTTATTTTTGTTTTGTTCCGTATGCTCCTGTGATATGTAATAAATCCTTTTTTTTCTACTTTAGACAATGATGGTGAGATGTGATGTTTGGAGATTGTGAGACTACACAAGAAGAGCTGGTCCCTAAGAGCTCAACAATGCCTGCTGGAACAAAGAGGCGAGATGGTTGAGCAGCACAAAAGCTGACCATAGATGGATCAAAATTTAGCTGGTTAAGCAGGGCCTGGCCAAATATCGAAGAATTTCAGAAGACAATGGCACAGCAGGGAGAATTCTTCCATCCACACTGCTAATGTGGATGGGGGAATCTGTTTGTTTATTTTTTCCAATCAGCCCGCTGGCGGAACGAATAAGAACAGCCCATCTATGGGCAACCCAACTTACAGCGGCATTAAACTGTTTAACTAGAAGCTCCAAGGCAACCAAAGTTTGGTTTTCATCACAGCCTACCATCCAAAACCCATTGGTCTCCTTATCAGGCTGGGCTATGCAAGCATGAAAGCGATGGGTTCCTGTGAGCAAATGAATGCTTGAGGTGATTGGGGCAAAGAAACTTGTAGTGCTGAGCAGTGGTAGCCTTGGAGCTGTCCAAAACTGCTGAGCAGAGAATTCCTGCCATTAATTAATGGGATGGCACAGTAGATTTTGTTAGCCTAAAATTTGAAATTTTTACTGTTGTAGAGAACTCAGGGAGTATGACCACAAAGTGATGTGCGGTGGAGTAAGAGAAGGTGAGCCTGAAGTTGCATGACTAAGAGGAAACAAATATATAGAGGGGCACACTTACCTCTAGAGCAGTGGTCTCCAAACTGCAGCCCTTGGGCCAAATGTGGCCGTTTTCTTGCCTTTATCTGGTCCTCGGGGCACTATTCCTCCCACTGACACCAACAAGGGGGCACCATTCCTTCCACTAACACCAACACTGGGGAACCATTCCTCTCACTTACACCAACAATGGGGTATTTTTTTTTCACTGACACCAGTGATGGGACACTGTTCCTCCCACTGATATAAACAGTTAGGCACTATTCCTCCCACTAATACCAATGATGGGGCATTATTCTGCTTCTGCTGACTACAGGCACTATGTAACTATTTTACTCCCAGCGACGTGGGGGCATTTTCTACTTCCACTGGCCACTCCGGCCCCCCTAAAGTCTGAAGGACAGTAAACCAGCCCTTTGTTTAGAAAGTTTGGACACTCCTGCACTAGAGCAATGATAGGCCAACTTCGGTCCTCCAGCTGTTGTGGAACTACAAGTCTTATAAAGCATTGCAAAACTGACAGCCACATGCATTACTCCTAAAGGCAGAGGCATGGTAGGACTTGTAGTTCCACATCAGCTGGATAGCTAATTTCTGTCTACCCTGTTCTAAAGCATGAGGGCAGAACTATGACTATTTTCAGTACTATGCGGAATAATCATCACTGGAGCCATAAATGTGGGGCACAGTTTTAACTCCTTTCCTTTCTAACAGATAGTGCCGGTTTAATCCTTTCCAGATTTCCCCTGGGTGAAACCATGGATCTAATTGTGAGAAAGATTATGAAGCTGGCAAATATACGAAAGCTAGATGTCGGTGATTTCAAATATGCAGTATTGCTGCACTGATATATAAAATGGATTTTATGTGTAGGTAAATCGAAGAAACTGCTGATAAATCTGACACACAATACAGAAAGAATATCTGTCTAGTGCAAATAGTATTCTAAGGGGAGACAAGTTCTTAGCATTCTTACTATACATTTAACTGGCTATTTATTATAATGCCTTGTTGTCCTTGACTGCAGGAAATAGAATTCAGATGGCTTGTACCCTTGATCAATGTTCAGCCTGTACTGAAGTGATTCCATATATCCTTGCATATCTTTACTTTCTAAGGAGATGTTCAGGGTTCCTCCTTCAATACTTTGTCTGGTAAAGTGGCTTAAAATCTGATTCTGGGATTTTTCAATTTTCTGTCTGTATTGTGTCTTCAACAGACAGCTTCAGTTCTTGAAAGGTAAAACTGTCAGTTCTTTTTTTATACATTACAATGAGCTGCAATTCTAAACATACAGCAAGATCAGCTCCACGTCTCCAAATGCTATGTTCTTATCCACTTTTATTTAGACTACTGCAAAATGTGTTGGCATTTATAAAAGCATTGCTTTGGCTATAAGGTTTTTATTATTCTGTTCCTTATGATCAGGCTGAATTATACTGCATTTATGAAACCTAAAAATCAAATCTTTTGTGATCATTTTAAATGTGTCAAAGTTTAAAAAAATAAATAAATAACAAACATGTTATACTTACCTGCTCTGTGTGATGGTTTTGCACACAGCAGCCCCGATCCTCCTCCTCTTGGGTCCCCTGCCAGAGCTCCTGGCCCCTCCTTCCTGCCAAGTGCCCCCAGAGCAAACAGCTTGCAATGGGGGCACCCAAACAGGCCCGTTCCCGAGCTGTTGCTCTGCATGTACATTCACACACAGAGCTGCGGCTGGGCACTGCTCCTTCTCTCTCCTCATTGGCTCACTGGCTGTGATTGGAAGCAGTGGGAACCAATGGCTCCCGGTGCTGTCTGAGCCAATGAAGAGGGAGGGTCTCTGGAGCGCCTACAATACATAAACGTAAAAAACCTTGAGCCTTTAGAACCACTTTAACTATATCTGTGCAGCACAAACTGAAAGTGCTATTTAATTCATTTCTTTTTTATTATTAACTGCAAATTCACCCACCCATCCATGTCTCCCTGATTTATTTTGTTGTGGAATCAGAAAAACACCCCCCTAGCATTTCTAGCTGGGGCCATCTTGAGTAAGGGCAGATGATTCATGTAGCATTTATTTCCTGGAATCCATCTGCTCTTAGCTCAGGCATGCATGTATGGGGTGTGCTTAGCAGAGAAAGCCCCTCCTCCGGATGAAAGAAAAAATGCTAATGAGGACTCCTGAGATGTATGACTTCATTTTGGCCTAGGGCAGAAACCATGGAAGCAACTGAAGTAATTAAAAAAAAAAGTTTAAAACAGGTAAATATATTATGCCTGAAACAACAAATGCAGGCGCCTCTGAGTTACACTGTAAAGTGTGTAACACACAGTGGGCAACACAGTGGTGTAGTGGGTAGCACTCTCGCCTAGCAGTAAAAAGGGTCGCTGGTTTGAATCCCAACCACGACACTACCTGCCTGGAGTTTGCATGTTCTCCCTATGCCTGCGTGGGTTTCCTCTGGGTACTCCGGTTTCCTCCCACATTCCAAAGACATGCTGGTAGGTTAATTGGCTTCTGTTCAAAATTGTCCCTAGTATATGAATGTGAGTTGGGGACCTTGGATTGTGGGCTCCTTGAGGGTAGGGACCAATGTGGGTGTACAATGTATGTGTGGAGTGCTGCATGAATTGGCAGCGCTATATGGGTACCTTAAATAAATAGAGATGATTGTAGACACGCACCCACACTCACTTAGGTTGAACTGGATTGACTGGTGTCTTTATTCAACCTTACTAACTACGTAACTATGTACTATGTAACTATGTGTATTAATAAAAACACATAGTAACTTACATCTAGGTAAACAAGGAAGGGTACATCTGTGGGTAAACGCTCTGTGGGACATCCATCACACTGGTCAGTAGAAGGTATGTCTCTGCTGTCTCAGCCACTCTGTTGGCTCTCCCAACCGGCAGGAAGATGGTATGATGGTGGAGAGCTGGAGAAAGGCTTGGAACACTTCCTGGATCGCAGTGCTAAAGGGGATGACCTCATAGGCTTGATCGCAACATGTTTCTGGGCTGGCGCACCCTGGTGGTGGCAGGAATGCGCGCTCCTTTTTTAAGCTGCCCACTGGCCACTTGGACTTCAGTACTATAGGATCTGTTTCAGTACCAGCGCCACATGTATATTTGTTTGTTCAAATATATTATGCCTTCCTATCTCTTTAATAATGTAAGCAGCATAGGGATTAAACAAGTTAATGTTAGGGGAGGATTCAAATCCTTAGCACAGCCCCCCCCCACCCCTTGCAGATCATATCCCTCTTCTCTTCCAGTAGTTTTTTTTATTCTCTCTGTGCTGCCCCAGCTCCTGCACCCCTCTGTTCACCTTCCTACATAACCATTTAGGTAGGTGCTAAGAGAGAAGTGAAGGGGAATATTTAAGTGACAGTTCTGAGGGCTGGGGCTGTTGACATCACTTCCAAAATGGCAGCCCCCAGCAGCAGCATCAGGGGTTTTGGATGTCTACATAGGAATGGCTTTCGTGGGAAAATAACATACCTAAAATACATTAGAATTACATAAAATCATATGGGAAGATTTTTGCTGAAATGAGTTGTCTGGTGACATAATCTCTTTTAAGGAACACTGTCATGAGACATTAATGGAGGCTGCCATACTTTGAGAATGCTAGTTCCCTGGCTCTCATTTTAGTACCTTGAGTTCAATGCTGTCAAAGCCTCTGACCTGAAACACATATGGTAATAAGTAGTTCTGACACTTTTCTGACATTCATTTACGACAGCAAGCTTTCTTTAGAGACTCAGACTGAAACATACTGAAGTCAGTCACTGCTAGGCATCTAACATTTTAGAAGGAGGCCTGCAATGGCAGCCCCCACTCTTTTCTCATGACAAAGGAGATATGAGTTTCTGGAAGAAAACTTACTGTAGCCTGGCTTAATTATAGCAGCTGGATCAGCAAAAGTAGACTTGCAAGGAAAGTGCACAGTTTTCAGATGTCAGTGTGCAAGTTGACAAGGGATTAGCATCTGGAGGTAAATACTTTAGCAGTCCCAAACTGACCAAGGCGGAAGGGCAAATAGATGAGGATTTAGTAAATGATGTGGATGCATGCATGGTAGGCCCTGCTGACTCCTAGCTAAACTGTAATGGTAAAGGAAGCAAAATAAGGGACCGGAAGCTGCAACTGGATGACTAGCATAGCTTTACTACTTCAGAAAATAGAATAAAATAGGCAGACTAACAAAGAAAATAACACCGTGGCAGTTGGAAATAAGGGTGTAATCTTCCAAAATAATTAGGCCAACATTCCAAATAAGTAGGAAAAAGAACAATCCCCTGACGGGACTTTAGAGGCCCACAACATAGTAAAAAAACATAATGGAGTATAAAACAGCAAATGAATGTTATAAAAAATCTCAAATATAAATTATATTAACAAAATTGTTAAAAACAGGTTTTGGCTGGTGCATCATAATACCAACACAATGCAGGTCATATATGTATACAGTTCTACATGTTCCAAGAATACCACAATGAGAGCACTGTGGCACGGCATGAACGGAAACATGTAGAACTATATATACATATATGATCCGCATTATATTGGTATTATGATGCACCAGCCAAAACCTGTTTTTAACGATTCTGTTAATAAAATTTATACTTGAGATTTTTAATAATATACTCTTGCTGATTTATACTCCATTATGATTTGCTACTATGTTGTAGGCCTCTAAAGTCTCATGAGGGGGTTGTTCTTTTTCCTTTCTAACTTGGCAGTTGGAACTTATGTGACTATAGTTGAGCTATGTGATCACCTTGGAGATAGGAACTCAACTATGTAACATCTTTGCTACGAAAGCTTCATTCTCAAAATTATCGGTAAAATATTTGATCATTGCTGACACGTCAACTAAGCAACATAGAAGCTGAGCGGTGCCAATGTATTTTTGTATTACAGCAAGTCCCCTACATACGAACGATTTCTGTTCTGAGAGCACGTTCGTAAGTCCAATTTGTTTGTAAGTCCAACACAGTTAGCCTAGGTACCCAACTAACACAATCAGCCCAATAAATTTCTGTAATAGGTTTATAACACATTTCACACAAATAATACATGGGAAAAAAGGTTGAAATATAAATACAGTACTCTATACAGCAAAGTACACATAACCACCAGAAATGTGAACTAACTCACACAATTGGACAGGCAAACGTATGTTCGAATCTTTGAAGGCTCGCAACTCGAAGGTTGGTATGTAGGGGACAAACTGTATTTATTTTCTCATAAAATGCACCATAATTAACATCTATTCAGTTGTTCCCAGAAAAGAGCACTGTAAGGCTACATGCACACAGTGGGTTGGGTCGCCATTGTCAAATCTCTACATTTTCGTCCGCTCTGGAGGTATAGTTATGGCGTCCAGTCTCTCTGAATTCTGCATTTAGGGCATATGTCCCTGAACGCATATGGTGCTAAATGTGAGTATCACTCGATACAGTATTTAGCCATCAATTATGGCTCAGGCTCTAGATATGCACGTTTCTTCAACTTTAAACTGTAGTGTGAAACAAACACTTTACCAAACATATTTTGAAGTATTTCAATTATACAGTACTAGTTTTCCTCATTATAATTGCTAGGGAATTTTAAGAAAGGCCGACCCTCGCAGACTAGCACATTTACTCATAAAGTATTTGAACATGCAAGCACACTATTAGAGGACCATAATATGACATAATGTTTCACCTGTAAAAAATATTTATGTTGGCAGGGAAACTGTGACTCTTTGCTGTGTCTGTGCTGTTACATAACCAATGAGTTTTTCTTCTGGCTCCTCTTAGTTATTCAACACCGACTAGTTGCTGCTCAGCAATAGCTGAATGACATGCTGATGCACAGTATACTGTTGTACGTGGCAAATACTTTGACTATTAGTGATGATATATCACCATGGTCTCAGTGTGTAATACACTTTATAAATGCAGTTCTGCTGCTTATACTACAGTTTTTGTTAAAGTGAAACGAAACTCTGGAATCTGTGACCTAAAAAAGGCAGACAAGGCAAAACAATAGTCATCAATATTGCCTGTGGTCTCCCTGCAGCTGTTTCCTTTATTACTGACTTTACATGCCTTGTTCTGCACGTCATCTCTGTATGGAGGTGGCCATCTTGAAAGAAGCAGGGCTTTTCTTCCTCGTGTTAGAGCCTTCAGCAAGGAGAACAATGAGCAGCACAGTCAAGCCACCAACAAAAAACATTCTAACATCCTAAGACTAGCAGTCAGAGACAGCAGTACCTTAGATCTAACGCTGAAGATATACAACTGTTATTTTTCATGAGCAATTCAAGGTAGCTTTCTCAGGGCACTAATTAGGCACAATTAAGATTTCTAAATAATCCCTATAACATAGCAAATTTTTACTATTTGAGTTCAGGTCTACTTCAGAAATAATTCTAAAAGCAATTTTTTTTTTTATAGATTCACCATCCTGAGGATAACGCAACAATTGACCAGCACCAATTTCACAATATAAAGTTCCCATAGGACATAAAGTCATGGACCAATGGAAATGATTTATTTCCAACTGATAAGGGCAAATATGTACAGCAGAACAACCTCATTAGTGGATTAAGGTCTTTGTCTAACTTCTCAAAACTATAGACATTTCTTAGTGCAGGTACAAACTCTGTGAGAAAATGTAATCACTCTACAATACATTTCTTGTGCTGTACATTATTTATTACACCTTACAAAAGCATAACGTTTGTCCTTTTCATACCCTGTAAAAGCAAAACTTAGAAAGATGACGGCTGAACGGAATTGTAGATTGAACATTTACGCCAGCACAACTAAAGCACATCCTCAGATTCTCCCTGAAATCTTCGGTCTGTAGGAAAATCCAAGAGACCAACTATAAACTTTTGACAAGGTGGTACCTCACCCTTCACCTACTACACAAATATTACCTTACCACAACCGATCAGTGCTGGAGATGCCAGGGGGACAGAGGAAAGTTGCTCCACCTATTTTGGTTGTGCCTTATGTCAACCTACTTCTGGGCAATAGTCAGAGAAATCACTCAAAAATTCACAGAGTGCAAGATTCCTGACGATCCGGCCTTTTTCCTGCTACATGTCTCCACCATTTCAGCCAAACTTTAAAAAAATTCATTGTGCGACATCTTTTGAACGCCACAAAGTCCTATATCCTGCTCCACTGGAAGAAACAGCTATCACCGACTTCAGAAGGTGGAGGATATCAATAAAAGGGAGGATCTGATCTTGCGCAACACCAGCAGGAAAAATACTCTAATGCCGTGTACACATGGTCGGATTTTCTGACGGGAAATGTTGGATGTGAGCTTGTTGTCGGAAAGTCCAACTGTATGTATGCTCAATCGAACATTTGCTGTCGGACTTTTCACCAACAAATGTTTGCTAGCAGGTTCTCAAATTTTCCGCCAAAAAAACTGTTGTCGGAAAGTCCGATCGTGTGTTCACAAGTCCGTCGCACAAAAGTTCAAGCATGCTCGGAATCAAGCAGAAGGAGCCGCACTGGCTATTGAACTTCATTTTTCTCGGCTCGTCATACATCTAGCACATCACCGCGTTCTAACGTTTGGAATTGTTGGCCAACATTTGTGTGACTGTGAGTATGCAAGACAAGTTTGAGCCAACAAACTTCGAACAAAAATCCACGGTTTTGTTGGCAGAAAGTCTGATCTTGTGTACGGGGCATTAGACTTGGGGGCTTTGGAATCAGTTTGTCTTTTCTGCAGAGGGTGCAGCCCTTCTCGGAACATAATATCTCAACCATGTTCTGTTGCTCAAATACCTTAGTTATCCTGACCCCCTGTCATCTCAGCTCTCTCGCCCCCTCCTTTTTACTTTTTCTTGCTTTTCTTCCTCTCTCAACTTATCTTGACCATTGAAAACGAGAAAATGGTTTTGGGCAACCTCAGGTCTTACTCCATGGTTCAACCTTTATCCTTTATGACAAATGATCAACAGTAGACATCCGATGGCTATCATTTTTTCTTAATATCTGTTTGTAATCTAAGTATATTTTCAAGACTGATTATTTTCTAGACGCATAAGTTATATGTCTGACGTTTTCAATGTCTACACAATGTGGATGTAATGGCTTGTTTTTACCTGTTTTCGGTTTTAATAAAAACTATATTTGAAAAAAAAAAAGATGACTGCTGAACATGCTTATTTCATAGGTCATCATTTTAGAAAAGCCTTTCAACTAAAAGGTTTATTGAATCCCTTAAAGTGGAAGTCCAGTCAAAAATGACAAATTTTCTATCAATTATATGTAAAATATCTTTATCTTTGACATTATTCATTTTCTGTATAGCGGTTTGTGTCGCTTAGAAAGCCAGACAATCAGCTGCTTCCTGTTCTTAAGGGACAACCTTACTTCCTTATTTTTGAATTCTGCATGGGGGCTTCTCATTTCCTGAAAACGTTGTCCTTCTCTTCTACACTCCCCCCATCCCTCCTCTCCTTTTTAGACAGACATGCCTAGACCTGCCCAGCCCCACCCCCATCCCTCCTCTCCTTTTTAGACAGACATGCCTAGACCTGCCCAGTCCCACCCCCATCCCTCCTCTCCTTTTTAGACAAACATGCCTAGACCTGCCCAGTCCCTCCCCCATCCCTCCTCTCCTTTTTAGACAGACATGCCTAGACCTGCCCAGTCCCTCCCCCATCCCTCCTCTCCTTTTTAGACAGACATGCCTAGACCTGCCCAGTCCCTCCCCCATCCCTCCTCTCCTTTTTAGACAGACATGCCTAGACCTGCCCAGTCCCTCCCCCATCCCTCCTCTCCTTTTTAGACAGACATGCCTAGACCTGCCCAGTCCCTCCCCCATCCCTCCTCTCCTTTTTAGACAGACATGCCTAGACCTGCCCAGTCCCACCCCCATCCATCCTTCTCAGATCTCCTCCTGTCTTCATAGCCTCATTTTGGACAGCAGTTTCTCCTGGGGGTGGGGGGTGGGGGGGGGCAGGATTTGGAAGTATGTTCTGTTTGTTAGAAACTGTATTATAGATTACAATGCAACATGCTGCAGATTTTCTACAGTGTACAACCACGTGGTTGTTTCTGCATGGCACTGTGATGGGCACGGTGTGCATGTTGCGGCACATGCACAGCTGAGGGAGTTACATGTGAGTAATACGTTTAAGGCTCCGTTTCCACTAGTGAAACGTGTCATGTGACTTTATGTGTCCAAAGTCGCATGACAAGTTTCACTAGTGGAAACGGGCCTTAAATGTATTACTCACATGTAACTCCCATTGATTGTAATGGCAAACGTTCCCATCTTTGCGACTTTGAAAAGGTGCCTGAACTACTTTGATGCAACTTTTGATGCAACTTTGATCCAGAGTGTAAAGTTGGATCAAAGCTGCACTCAGAGTCGCACTCTAAATTGCACAGCTTTGGAGTCGCACTAGTGGAAACGTAGCCTAAGGCTAGAGTGCAACTTTGAGTGCAGCTTTGATTCAACTTTACATTCTCTGGATCAAAGTCGCATCAAAAGTTGCATCAAAGCATGGCAGGTACCTTTTCAAAGTTGCTGATTTTCAGAGCCGCATAGATGGGAACAGGTGCCATTGAAATCAATGGGCTGTGACTTGTCATGCGACTTTGGGCACATATGCGTATGACAAGTCACGTTTCCACTATTGCAACCACAAAGTTGCACGATTTAGAGTGCGACTTTGAGTACAGCTTTGATTCAGCTTTACACTGTCTGTATCAAAGTCGCATCAAAGCATTGTAGGTACCTTTTCAAAGTCGCTGATTTTCAAAGCCACATAGATGGGAACGGGTACCATCAATCAATGGGATGTGACTTGTCATGCAACTTTATGTGTCCAAAGTCACATGACAATTTATACTAAGGGAGGCTTAGTCTATGTTTCCACTTTTGCGACCACAAAGTTGCACGATTTAGAGTGTGACTTTGATGCGACTTTGGGTGCAGCTTAGATCCAACTTTACACTCTCTGGATCAAAGTTGCATCAAAGCATTGCAGGTACCTTTTCAATGTCGCTGATTTTCAAAGTCGCAAAAGGTGTCATTGAAATCATTGGGCTGTGACTTTATGTGTCCAAAGTTGCATGACAATTTGCACTAGTGGAAACAGAGCCTTAGCGTGGTTGCCTGTACTATGATCATTGTAGACTGTGAGCTAAGACCCCAGAGCACTTCCCTGTGTCCAGCTCCCTTCTCCTGGGCACAGCTATACTGTATATGTGCCCTGCACCTCCCCCCGGGTACTGTGTGGATGGGGCTTTTTATTTCTTAATTTTCTCATGAATTAGGATGTACAATGAGAGAACACTTGCGGGAACCTGTGATCAGCTTCTCCCTTCCTGTATACACCCACTGGCTACACAGGAACAGTGCCCCTCCCAGGAAGTGATGTCACTAGCTTTCAGTAACCACACCCACTGGCTGATTTTAGTCTCAGAAGGAAGTAGAATTGAAGTCATGTGACGGCACTGGATTCTGCAAAATAAAAGGTAGAAAAACTGGAATTTTTTTCATTTTGAGACATAAGGCTGAACTTGGCTCACATTAATGATTGAAGGGGAGAATTTAAGTGTCAGGGTGGACTTCCACTTTAAATTTCAAGTGTATTGCATATTCCACACAAGGCATCACGCAGTAGGTCTTCATACACTGTTGTGCTGGCTTATTGTGAACCAACCCTCAGGCTAGGTTCACACATTAGTGAATTGGATGCATTTTGAACCGCATCCAATTCGCATGACATGTGAAAGAACATTGCTTTCTATTGTGCCTATTCACATATGTCTGCAGTGCGGATTCAGTGCGAATTGAAAAAAAGTCCTGTCAGTTCTTTGAGCAGTGCGGTCCGACTCAGGTGCGAATTCAGACCCATTGACTTCTATGGGAATGTTTCTGAATCTCACGTGTCATTCAGTAGTGAACATTATAAAATCCTAACCAGATCCTGATGCAAATCTGACCTCGAACAACCTATTTGCCAATTAGCTGTGAAAATGGAGCTTCAACTCACACTGCACATGTGTGAACCCAGCCTCAGTGTTCTTCAATGTGTTTACTGACAGTAGGTCACATAAATGCTAAAAATGTGAAAGGCAAAAGCTTGCTGTGTTACAGGGAACATGTAGAAATGTTGACTGTGCGTAAATAGTACCTTTTGTCTTGAATTCCTCTTAAATATAGCAGTGGATTTTCTGGGATGAGAGTGTGCCTAGGCAATCAAGTGCCCATATCCTCATATCTGCTGCATATCTGCTGTGTATGAGGCACTATATCACTTCTCAACTCACAAAATATGGAGTGAGATATGGTGACGCCACTACTGTGCTACAGACGAATCTGAACTACATGCATCTCCTTGATTTTGCTTCACTCATACTATGGATCTGGACTTCTACACTTCTCCCATTGCATCTTGTATATTTCCCTACCAGTTTTCAGATCACCAGTCTCCAGGGATAGCTCTGACATGGAGCAAAGCGCTATTTCTCTACCAAGAAGGCAGCCTCCAACACAAAGACCCAATGCAGAACAAGGCATTGTAAATAAATCAGTAATAGCAAAAAGATCTGCTGCAGGGAGCTGAGAGGCAATACTGGTAACCAGTAGTGTATTTAAGTTTTGTGCTGCCCTAGGCCTAACTAAACTTGTGCACCCCCTAATTTAAATATGACCCACCCCTTCCTGTCAAGGCCACACCCCTTGCTGTTTAAGACCCGCCCTGACATTTTCGAGTGGGGACACTAGTTTTGAGGGCCTGGGAGGGGGTGGATGGATTCCCTTAATTTGCATAGATTTCTTCCTGTTTGGCTATGGGGCAGGAAGTGAAGGGAAATCTCTACAATGGGACAGGGATGGTAAAAAATAAACTGACAGGGGCTATAACCCTCCCTTACTCTATCCAAAAATGAAAAAAAAAAAAGCGTTGCCTATAGTTCTAATTTAAGCACAAATTTCTGATAATTTTATGGAGAGGACTAAGAAGATATAACCATGCCAATGGTGCAGCAGAAAACATATAGCACAGTAAGGAAGGTTTGTTGTCCAGGATGAGAGGACAGTCAAAATTAGAAGCAGCACCCCCCCCCACACACAGTTGCGGAATGCTAGCCGCCCGCATACTGGAAGCAGTGAGGCTGCTTTATGGGGACGCTAGTTTGCCTCTCAGCCCAATCTGCCCCATAGGACTGGTGCTACACTAACAGTGTAGTGCAAGCCGGTGGGGACTCTTTCCGCGGCTGCCCCCCCTGCAAAGTGCTGCCCTAGGCCTGGGCCTTGTTGGCCTAGGCCAGGATACAGCATTGCTGGTAACTAGTTCTAGTTTTCCAACTTTACACTCTGGATCAACTAGTTCACTGCTTGCCTATTTTGGGTACAGAGTTCCAATAAATTCTTGTAATGTCATGTAAAAGCAAACTTTTACTGCCTTTAATTTATTACTGCTATTTCAATATTTCTGAAAGCTAATTTAATTTTGTAAACTTCCACTATATTTGTAATATGTGATTTGTATGCTGCACATATACATATATATATTCAGGACTTCTCCAGAGCCTCTCCCATCCTCTGGAATGCTCTACCCCAATCCGTCCGATTTTCTCCTACTTTATTCACTTTCAGACGATCCCTGAAAACTCATCTCTTCAGAGAAGCCCATCTGGCCCCCACCTAACAACTGTACATCAATTTCTCAATCAGCACATCACCCACAGTTATTACCTCTTGACCTTCCCTCTTAGATTGTAAGCTCTAAGGAGCAGGGCCCTCTGATTCCTACTGTATTAAAGTGCATTGAATTTGTACTGTCTACCCTCAAGTTGTAAAGCGCTACGTACTGCGTACTGTTGGCACTATATAAATCCTGCATAATAATAAAATATATATATATATATATATATATATATATATATATATATATATATATAATATATATATATTCCAGGAAAGCAAGTCAAAAGATTCATACTTATTAATACTTATGCCTCAATGTATCCATTAGAGAGGCTTATAGGTTAATGCAAGTAAACTATAATCCTTTTCTGGGAAGGCAAGCCAGTATTTCTGGGGCAAATTTCATTTGCGGCTTGAAACTGGAGCATTACAGCTCAGTTGCTCCTAATTAATTCCACATATATTGGCAAATCACAAATTGTACATTCTCATTTTGAGAGTTTAAAGAAATATTGGCCTTTGGTAAAAGCGAAATTGCATGACCAGCATAAACACCAGGCACAGAAATGCAAGTCATTTAGCAGTTCATATATCATAACAATATGTGTAACACAAATATGGAAAACATGTGTGATTTTTACCATAAAGTCCAAGAGTTTCTGCATCCATTTTACATATTTTATGAATTGGTTTACAAAGCAGCAGTAAAGTGTAAGTTTCATGTCTGCCCTGCAGTCATTTTATAGGCTAAAAAGATACTCAGTCCATCAATACATCCAGTAGCATCTTTGCTTTTTTTAAATTGGCATTATGCCACATACACATCACTGGCTAGTGACATGAGAGCCTTTGAGGTTAATTTACGTGAATGTTCACTTAGCTTAATGACTAAGGTATTAAATTATCCATTCAGGTGCCAGCGAAAATCCAGTTTTTTAAAAATTTTCCTTGCACATGATTAAATATTCAATGTAAACACAGCTTTACCTCATTTACTTATCTAAGCGAACATTAATATTGCTAAGTAAAGTCCACAATCCTTTATTAAATCAACTCCTGTAGCTCCCTTGGTACATGATACAAACAGGCTGTTTTTATTACCCAAATATTAATCTTACTATATTAACCATGAATGGCTTCTAGAAATGCAATTTTTTACACACTATACAAGGAACAGATTTTAGAATTTGAAAAGAATATATGGTTTTTTAAAGATCTCCATCAATGCGTCTGTTTGCAGGAAAACGCTACTGTATAAAATATGCAAGGAGAATAGCCATGAACTCAGGAATATCCTTCCAGCAAAATGCGCATGCAAATTATTATCTCATATTTGATAAGCCAGGTTCATTAGTTTGGCTGTATGTCAGCTGCTGCTCTAGGGCATTTTCAGCTAATGTACCTCAAATCAGTAATTTGGTACTCTTGTTCTCTTTTATTGGACCCCATTTGCTGTTATATTAATGAGGCAATTAGATGGTTAATAACATCCAGACAGTAATCAACAAAATTATAAAGCACAAAGCAGATGTGTGCCTGTTCATAAATAATAAAGACGTGAAAAATGTTGCGTATTGGTGTATTGAATACATTTGGAATAAATTAATTCATAGTTTCATAAATTAATTGATATTTTATGATCTTTGAGGTTGTCCATCGGTCCAAGAATTTGTGGGATAGAATTGTGGATCTGGGAGGCTCATTCTTGGTGGGGATGATGTCTGTTTGTGGGCGTTGGAGAGAGTGATTGACAATCTGGAAGGAAGGGATGCAGGTGGCCATTACTCTAGGGGGAAGAAAGATGTGGCAGCCCAAAGTTGGCTGCCAGCATCAGGGGTAGGATATTATATGTTTATCGGTCTGGGATAGCTGTGGGTGTCGACTAGTATTGGAGATTTGGGTGGGTGGTTGTCAGTTTTAGTAGCGGATGATTATCTCTGGGAAGGGCTAATTACTAATGAAAAGCAAAAGCCATTACGCAGCTTTTTGCAGGATCTACATGGTCCCCAGCACAGTGTGTGAACCCCTCCCAACCACCCTGGATTTGTGTGGATGAAATGTCATCAGTTCCAGATGGGGTGTGGGTTGGCGTCATATTCTGATATATTGAATATGATTAATACTGGGTTAATAACAATATATTATTAGGTTTTTATGAAAAGTGATGGAAAAATATCCCCAGACCCTTACCATATTTTTTCATGCTATATTTCTACCTCCTCTTAAATAAAAATAACTACCCCCAAACACTGACACATTGCAGGGAGCCGAAATGGGCAGAAGTGGCCTGGAGGCATATTAGGTCTGAAGAGGAGGGAAGAAGGGGACCTACACCTGAGATTTCTGGCAGGGGGCTGTCAGTTATGAGGGGCATGCAGATGGGAGGCTGTTATGTCTATATCTTGCTCATATCGGGAAAGGTAAAAGTCTAATCGCATGATATACTCCAAAGACATGCTGGTAGGTAAATTGTATCCTGTCTAAATTGTCCCTAGTATGTATGAATGTGAGTTAGGGACCTTAGATTGTAAGCTCCTTGAGGGTAGGGACTGATGTGAATGTACAATGTATATGTAAAGAGCTGCGTATAATTGACGGCGCTATATAAGTACCTGAATATAGATCATTCTGGGTCTTGTAGTTCCTAAGTCACTTAATATAGAGAGTGCATACAGGCTGTCATTAAACTCGCAGTCCTCTGGTGTAGTCAGGTCAAGCTTAAACTTCTAGTTCTTTACTATTCACATAATATTCACATAATATTCGGAGTAAGACAACACTTAAGGTCAAATAATGGCCATGCTGTAACTTGTAGTCTCTATGGTACAATACACAATAAACATAGTTTGCGCTGGAACTCATAGCCCCCCCTCTTCCAAGTCAATAACATATAGTGTATGCAGACCATACTGGGGCTTGTAGTCCCCATTCATATAATACGCAGTGTATATTCTATACTTTGATTTGTAGTGGCCCAGTTCCATAATATCTAAGGTATACTGTTTATTATGTAGTCATTTAGTCCTATAATATACAGATGGTGCTCAGACCGGAAGTCTCAGAGTGGCTGCAGATCTAGGTTGCAGGTGAGTATATCACATAAAGTGTAGATATCATGCAGGAAGCTAGATAACTTCCAGGTCTCGCTGGCTTTGCTGGGGCACCGGGAGCCATTGGCTCCCAGTGCTGTCAATCAAAGCCAGTGATGGTGGAGTGATGGGTGGGGCCGAGTCTCGGTAACAAGCACGCACAAGTGCCTCCATGGGAAGTGGATTCCCCTGGGGGCACTGGACAGAGAGGAGGAGCCAGGAGTGACGGTGGGGGAACCAAGAAGAGGAGGTTTGCAGCTGTTCTGTGCAATTACACTGCACAGAGCAGGTAAGTATAGAGATGTTTGGGTTTTTTTATCTTTACAATCACTTTAAGCTTTTGACAAAAAAACCCCCCAAAAAACTAGAAGCTGATTGGTTTCTATGCAGAGCTGCACTCTCCAGTTTTAGTAACTCAACCCTTGTATGTATTATGCCATGTTCATTACATAATTACTAATTACTATACAGTAGATACAGGTTATCATAAAACCTGAACCAGATACATGCCATGCTGTGAGTGGTCACATAATTAGGGCTTGGGTTATCAGCTGGAGGGAGAGGGTATGTTAGGACATTGGAGTACTGCAGACCATATCGCTAAAGAGCAGGGAGGTATACTTCATTTTAACTACTGTGGGGGTATATTCTGTACATGGGTGGGGGTCAGCATAGAACAGTCCACTTTTTCCCTAATCAGATAATCGTATGGGATAAATGAATCCGGATGCAAGCACTATGATTTAAAGCAGAACAAGGTAAGTTTGATGCACTCTAAGCAAATTATATTTTATAATTTATCTATACACAGCTTGGACACATAACATATAGCAAGCTATATTATAAATGTACTGCTCAGAAAAAAAGCAATCTAGACAGTGCAACAGTGTTTAAAGCTGGGTACATAAAATCACCCTTCCTTTGCTATATAAAATACATTTATATTACCCAGAATAATATTGCTCTAGGCATTTTTTCCTATAGAGCTGTTTTGCTCATCAAGCACTTTAATTAGAAAGGCTGGGGCTACACTGGCAATGTTAATCTTTTGCCTATGAGAGATTTACCCACTTGTTGAAAATCATCTCTGTATCAAGACATTCATTTTTAAAGTAAGTGGTAGAAACTCTAACATGTTGCCCAAGCCTAAAAGTAAGACACTTTTTCTGCATTCACTGATGTATTCTATGGTGAATAGATTTAAAGCTTTCATGCACGAGCAGGTGTGCTTCCTTTCAGGTTCAGTGAATACTGTTAGCAACACCAGCAGAACCTTTTGCCCCCTTCCAAGAATGGAAAATAGTTTGAATCAAACACCATGGGGGTTATTTACTAAAACTGAAGAGTGAAAAAATCTGGCGCAACTCTGCATAGAAACCAATCAGCTTCCAGGTTTTATTGCCAAAACTTAATCGAACAAGCTGAAGTTAGAAGCTGATTGGCTACCAGGCACATCTGCACCATATTCTAAGTACACCAGTTTTAGTAAATCTACCCCAGTAGCAAGCTAGGTATATCTCTTTACATGTCATAAAACATGAATACAATATAAATATCCCTCACTGTGCTTGTATATAGATGTAATCATCTTGTCATCCCACCTGGTAAACTGCCCTGGAAATACACCAAGGTTTCAGTGCCATCTGCAGAACCCCAAGGTTTCTATGCCGGCAGGCACGTAGCGCTCGTGATGTAAGGTTCCATACTAGGCTATCCCAAGTATACATTAAATCCTCAAAAGTTAATAGAACCGCAGCCATGTTGATCACATCCAGAAGCAGTAGAAGATGTGCAGTGCAGGTGACTGATGAAGTTTCCTTTGATTCCACCAAGTTCAAAGTGTTACATGGAATTTACTGCACAGGAAGAAAAAGTCACTTGGGGCAATTTTCTTTTTTCCTTACTGCTGTTCCAGAAATGTGTCCCAGGAGATAGCTTTGTGTCTTAAACAAAAAACAAACTTCTTCATCCCCACTGTTCCCTAGACAATGGGTAAGACATCCCTCTGTGATCCTTTGAGCACTTCTCATGGGGACCTCAGCTCAGATTCTGTGACTTCTCAGCTGTCTGCTGCGATACTAAGAAATATACTTACATCCCAAGTCATCACTTCATACTGCTGGGAGAGAATCCAGGGAAATGAAGTGTTGTTCCCTTGCCAACATTCCTGGGACGGTCCACAGTTCTCCTTAACTGTTTCTAACTTAAATAAAACAGCCACAACACCCAGCCAAAACAGAAAAACATCAGACTCGTGAGGGAGAGGTTTTCCCACCATGTGGCAAATAAGTTTAACGCAATACAAACCAATCCAAGAGAAAGGCTAGGCAATGTGCAGCTCTTCACACATTTTATACACCCTATAGGAGTGACTTAAGAAAATATGTAGTACTCATGGCAACCAGTTTATTTCTGTATTAAAATTTCCCAGCAGAGATATGAGAAAGGAATTTAGAACTTGATTGGTTGCTATGGGAAACTGTCCAATTTTTATTTGTTTCACTTTTCATAAATCACCTTTCACACTGCGCTGAATTAAGCAGTTACCAAGATGATTTAAAAAAAAACTTAGAGCTATTGGACAAGGGAAATTCCATTGGTTTTCTCAATATATTTCTCCTTAGGACTTGACACTTTTACAAGCTCTATTGAAGTTCAACAGATGCCATGAACACAGTACTAAGTAAGCAGGCTAGGGAATTGCAGTTTTTTCTGATCCTTCTAGTAAAGGACTATAGGAAAACCTGCAAGTAGATTAAGGACAAAGCTATGAACTATATAATTATATAACAGAAAAACTATTTTTAAAAAGTACCTCTAAGAGGGAAATATTTATAAAAAAAAAGATGCACAACTATTATACATATATAAAATGGTCAACTCTGTATAACAAGACCAGCTCCTTATGGTCCCATTGCATGCATTGTGACAAAAGTGTTGGCTTTTGTCTAAAACAAATTATCATTTGTAACCAAAATCTAAATTAGATCCTAAACAAAACAAAGGTCCCCATTTTCTAAGCATACAGTGGGGGAAACTGTTGTGTCTGTCGTGCCTGTGGCAGCCAATCAGCTTTCAGTTTTAAACCTGCGTTAGAAATATTATAGGCGGAAGGGAACACAAATAAGGGATATAATAAGTAGAGGTAAATTAAAATCACTGGAAGAATTAAAAGCATTAAGGGAGACACTATTAATAAATGGGTGGAGGTATAGTCAATTAAAACACCTTATTAGAGCCTCCCAGGCCCCTTAAGGGAGGAGGCGAACTACAGGGGGTTAGAGAAAATGGCACTTAGAGAAGAATTAAAAGGGACGGTTTCGGAGGTGTATATAATTCTGATGAGTAGGGGCGGACAGGATACGCCCCCGTTCATCAGAAAATGGGAGAAGGATCTGGGATCTCAATGTGATAGGGAAATGGAGAAACGTATCCTGGAGGCTACGCATGGGACAGCAGTGGATATGAAAACAAGGGAAAGTAACTACAAGTGTATAGCCCGGTGGTATATGACCCCGGCCAGAGTGAGTAAATTCTCTCCAGATAAATCCCCTAACTGTTGGCGAGGAGGTCCAGGTACAATGGCGCACATATGGTGGGATTGCCCCAAAATCAAAACTTACTGGCAGGAAGTGACAGGGTTGATAGAGGGGATAACAGGGAAGAGTATACGGTTGGACCCCTGGAGCTGCCTGTTTCATGGCCTGAAGGAGGGAAGAAGGGGTATAAGTCCTTATTGACACCAATTCTACTTAATGCAGCTAAAAATGTTATCCCAAAGAAATGGCAAGAAATAGAACCTCCAAAGATTAAAGATTGGATCACAAAAGTAGATGAAATTTACAGATTAGAGAATATGGAGCGGAAGGAACATCTAAACAGGAGCCAAGAGGGAGAAAAAGGGAATTGGAATCCTTGGGGGGCTTTTAAAAAAACAGAGAAATTTGCGGAAGTAGTGTTAAGATAGCTCAAGGGGAGTAAGTTAAGGTTGTTAAGGACTGAAAGAGAGGATGAGAGTCTGCGGGGGTGAGGGGAGAGGAGGGTGGGGGGTACGGGAGGGAGGTTGGGGGGGGGGGTCCAGTGGGAGAGGTAATCTCAGAAAGTAGTTAAGGGGATACGGAGAGACGATGTTATGAAATATATTAAGACCCTCTCAGCTGGAGGGGGTTTTTATGTGTATGTAAAATATTTTTTGTTTGAAAAATAAATAAAGATTTATAAAAAAAAATAAATATTATAGGCGGAAGCTACAGAACACTATGGGCAACAACAAACATTCTTTCATCCAGCCTTTATATATAAGCCTGTTAAATCTGTTTTTCTTTCAGAGCTGATAACATTGCCCCAAGGTATTGTCACACCAATATGCAGTGCTTAGACAAGTCCCTAGAAAACAACAGCAGGAGATGGCAATGATATTTGCTGTAAATAAAAAAGTATTCACTATCTAAGAAAGATAACAGACATAATTGTTAGAAGCTAATAAAATAAATTCAGGGGCATGTTGCACAAAGTTGCCAAATCAAAGTCAAGAACAGGTTGCATGTATAAAAAATGACCAGGGAAAATGCTCAGGTAACTCCACTGAAACTACAGAGGCCGAGGAAAGATCTATGAGAGCACACCACATGGAAAATGAACACTCAGCAATATAAATTATTTCAGCTGCAGAAAATGAAAATAAAGTGTTTGCTCTGGGCATGATGTGGACCTCCTACTGAGGTAAGTAAGCTGCTGGAATGAGGGCGTATAGTGGGCTTACCTCAGGAGGTTAGGTTAGTATATTCTTTAAAAAAACACTTACAATTCTAAACACATATTTCGTTTTCCAGTCAAATAATAATGATGTTCTTAGTTTCTGAGTGTTTTCTGCATCCTGACTACATAAAAACATGATGCTCATCACGTTCTCCGATAACGTTGTAAATAAAACTAACAGTTGTGCTAGAAATCACAGATAGCACGTGCTCTGTCAGCAACATTTCTTCTCTATGTAGAAGCTGATGAGCTTTGTTACAAATTAAAAGATACTGTACAATCCAAGGAATGTATCCACACGCAAAAACAATATGCTTAAGGGCCCTTTCACACGGGTGGAGTGATCGGGTCCACCTGTAAGTTTTTCAGGCCGACCCGATCAGACTCTCCAGTCTCCTCTATAGACATCCAATCCTATACTATACGCTAACAACAGATGGATTGGGACCCGTTCCTCATCCGTCTGGCGGATCGGATGGCAGTCGGGTGGAAACGGACAGATGGTATACTTATATCTTATATACTTATATATATAACCACCCATAGAGGACATCGGGCTGTGTCTGTGTTCGCTCTGCCTGAGTGGAGCAGACATGGACAAGCCATCTGCCTGCTGAGCAAAGATCAGCGGACAGATTCCCCGCTGAGCAAGCAGACTCCAACGTAGCCCACTCCGTCTGAAAGGGGCCTTAAACTGATCTTTGCAATCCCCCTAAAATCGCACCATCTTTAGAAGCTGTGCTGAAAAAAAAACAGTCACCAAAAGTGCCTGTGGCCTCCATGCAGATGAATTTTTCCTCATCACAATGTCTTGTCCTGCACTGTGCCTTTGTATGGAGGTGGCTGTCTTGGTAGAGGAAGGACTTTGCTTGCTCATTTCAGAGCCTCCAGCAAGAAGAACAGTGAGTAGCATAGTAGTGACATTACCAAATCTCACTCCAGATCTCCTGAAAATAGCAGTCAGAGGCAGCAAGGCCTTAGAGCTCCCACTGCAGAAATACAGCTATAAGGCTTGATGCACAAGAGTGCCTAGGCTCACTCACATTTCAGGAAGTACACTGCTATTTTTCAAGAGAATTTTAAGACAAGGGGTATATTTTTCAGAGTACCTTATAGGCACAATTAACAGTTTTAGATGTTCCTTAAAACACAGCTGGACCCACTTTCGGACAACCGCAGAATTCTCCCATCTGACTACCTCCCAAATTAACCACCTAATTGTACACTTTCAAAACCTCAAACATATTATACTCTGCATCGATCTCAGCTGGAGGACTGAACATGGACTCAAGTTTACACTTTGTAGCAATCTCCCCATCACACGCATCCACCTTATAAAGGGCCAAGTGACATCCACAAGCATTATGAGGGAGAGTAGGGGAAACGGCCCCCCTCCCCCTTACCTGGTCCTTTCTCTTTCCACACCCACCTGGGCCCTTCCTGCTCTCCCCTCCCCCCCATACCTGTGGGTGTTTTTGTTTTTACTCCTATAACCCACTCACCTTCCTCATCTTCTGACACTCAGAGATTGCTGACCACATGCCCAGCACCACCCTGAAAGTCGACTACTCTCACCATCGCCCTCGTCACACAACAGTCTCCACTAACCATAAAAGGTTTCAATCTCTTATTTGACATGCAAATGGACAATCCCACACCTGCCAACTACACTATTCAAACTATATCTATGCACTTAGACTTAACCGGCTTGGATGTGGAACTGGCTCCATTAAAATCGTCCTAAGTTCACCCCTCTGGCCCATAGAGCCCGAGGTACGCTCAGATCTAGATTCTCTTACACAGAGATCTTAGTGGTCTCTATGAAAGTCAGATACCATACGAAGAACCCCCCTCCCTGCATTGGTCACCTTATCACTTTAAACCCAGATCTCTCTCAGGGACGAGATCACAATTATTTTTTGATGTTTATGTTCCACCAGTCAATACATCTCTGTTTTTGAAGTTCTGTTGTTATGACCTATGTACTTTTATCTACCTTTATTATGTACACACGATGTATACTTCAAAATTACTTTCAATAAAATTTTGGTGGAAAAAAAAACATCAAATCTTCACTTTCTGGGGTTCAGGTCCACTTTAAATACCTTTACAGATTATAATGCACAAACACAGGCAAAATGTAAATCTTATAATGACCCGGTTGTAATTTTTTTAAAAAACCCCCTTACCTGCAAAAGAAAGCAGGAAATACTCACCTTTACTAAGGTCCACACCACTGAACTCTATTGTGATCACTAGAATCGGTATGCCCAAGTCTGCCAGGAAACTGACACATCCATAAATGTCAATCTTCAAAATTCCCCAAAGCACTTGTTGGTTCCTCCTTCAGACATCTCATCATACATTAGAGGTTGAATGAGGTCTGGGGGAGGAACTAGTGAAAGCTGAGGAGGACCATGGAGGGTGATACTCCTGGAAGAGTTGTGTTCCCAGAAGGCTTTGGAGGATCAGTGATTAGAGTGAAATTCAGAGGCACTGACACTGTGATTTACTGCCATCTTCTACCTGTATGATTACTTTTATCAAAAACACAGTGACATGGTTGTGACGCTGAAATATAAATGTTTTTAGTACTTGCCTGGAGATCGTCTTTAGTTGATTGTGCTGGCCCAAACTTTATTAAAGCGGTTGTAAGCTTCATGTTTTTTCACGTTAATGCATCCTATGCATCGGGGCCACTCTGTGCAAAACGAACTGCTCAGTGGAGGTAAGTATGACATGTATGTTATTTTAAAAAAAACAAACCTATACAACCCCTTTAAGTATTTTACCACTATAGCTTAGCTTTTTTTTCTGTTTTGACTTTGTTTTTCGATTTTTTTTTTTTTTAGGTCAACATGAAAGAAGAAAAGAAAAAGGAGATTGAACAGCAACCAATCAATGTGTTTGTAATGTTTGTGATGAACAAGGCTCCAAACTAATTAACCTTGTGTTACATAGGTTTCACATAACAAACACATTAAATGCCATGTTGGCTAGCCTGGAAATACTCTTGTACAACTTTTGTTAAAATAAGAAACTAAAAAACTGGATGTATCCCATTGCTTTAGTTCTCATCCAGCTCATTAGCGGGCACATCCTGTGTCTGGCACACACATGGGGAAAGAGGGCCTGTTCATTTGTAGATCTCCTTGCTTTTTTTGAGAGCCAATCTTTCCCTTCAAATAGATAACACATTTTCTGAAAACTACAGATCTGAGCATAATGAAATTAAAGCCGTATTGTGAAAATATGAAACAGAGCTTTGCATGCACACTGTTGGTCTTATATGGAAAAATTTGAGTACAGATGCCTCCACCTTTATTTTGACACTGATGTTAAACCTACTAAAATTTTTAAAGCTTTATACTGCACAGAGTGAGCATTGCAGGACCTAAGTGAAATTATACAATCCTTGCTTGTTGTTTGCCAGAAAATATTGTCAACTCTGGAGTTAAAGAATGACTCCATTATACATTCAGTTTGAGTTTCATTTTAGGACAGCAAGAGCAGAAAAAAGTCCATCCTGCCCACCTTGCTTATATTTAGAATGGCAGCTGGAGGCTTGAAGTCTTTATGTCACTGAGCATCTAAGGCTGAGCGGCCTGCCAGAGACCCTTCAGCCACTATGCACAGAACATTTGCCAAAAAGCTCCTTAGGTAAGTATGTGATGATTCCATACAGTAAGCCAGTTAGTTTAAGAGGTTACATGTTTTTTCAGTCATAGATGTTTGCCTGGGAATATATTATTGCACATTTTAACTCCACCAAAGCCCAAATGAAAGTTTATTCACTATTCAGATTTTCCCACTAAGGCATATGCCAACAGCCATTAAATATAAGCCATAAATCGGATTTAAATGTAATCTATATGGGTAATTTACTATATAAATATGATGATGGGCAGTCCGTTAGCTTTGTAGAAATATATCTTTTGGCCTGCTAAGGCTTAGAACCAAATGCTTGCACAATATACTTTGAGGAACTGGTTTATTTTAATAGCTCGGCAAACTTTTTTTTATTGTTTTTTTGTATTGAATTGGCACATGTCGGGTAAAAAAAAAAAAAAAATACAAATTTAAAATACAGCTACCTGACACATTGAAAACCATGATTTTACATATTTTATACCTTTATTTCCTAAATGGTTGTTTTGTCAAATACCAAAGGGATGCTGCTTTTTTAAAATGTACTATCTTGTCAAAATATTGGAGTATTCGGGTGGATCAGGATTGGGTTTTGTAAGAGATCAACCTTGCGCCTATTTTACACTCTAGTGTTGAGAGGTATGCAAGGATGAAAGCATCAAAGGCGATAATATCAAACAGTTTATGAAACTGGGACTCCAGGGCAGAAAAAAATACTCAACTCCAACTGTTCTACCAGCTCCGAGCTTGGACCTTGGTTGAAGTTCAGATCTAAACAGCTTGCATGCATACAATTGATCATATATATTAAGCTGGGTACATTAATGACCAGTGACTGACTACAGCCTAATGTCTAGCCTATATTCTTATGTATTGTATTGTATGTATTGTGTTTGTACTTGTAATATATCCATATGTATTCATAATACACTCACTGGCCACTTAAGTAGATACACCTGTTCAATCGCTTGGTAACACAAATTGCTAATAAACCAATCACTTGGCAGCAACCTAATGCATTTAGGCATCTAGACATGGTGAAGATGACTTGCTGAAGTTCGGACCGAGCATCACAATGGGAAAGAAAGGGGATTTAAGTGACTTTGAACGTGGCATGGTTGATGGTGCCAGATGGGCTGGTCTAAGTATTTCAAAAACTGCTGATCTACTGGGATTTTAATACATAACCATCTCTAGGATTTACAGAGAATGTTCCGAAAAAGAGAAAATATTCAGTAAGTGGCAGTTGTGTGGATGAAAATGCCTTGTTGATGTCTGAGGAGAATGGGCAAACTAAACTAGTTTGAGATGATAGAAACGCAACAGTAACTCAAATAACCACTCGTTACAACCAAGATATGCAGAATACCATCTCTGAACACACAACACATCGAATCCTGAAGCAGATGGACTACAGCAGCAGAAGACCACACAGGGTGGCACTACTGTCAGCTAAGAACAGAAAACTGAGGGTACAATTCGCACAGGCTCACCAAAATTGAACAATAGAAGATTGGAAAAACATTGTCTGGTCTCATGAGTCTCGATTTCAGTTGCAACATTCAGATGGTAGAGTCAGAATTTGGCATAAACAACATGAAAGCATGGATCCATCCTGCCTTGTATCAACAGTTCAGGCTGCTGGTGGTGGTGTAATGGTGTGGTGGGGTATTTTCTTGGCACACTTCGGGCCCCTTAGTATCAACTGAGCATCATTTAAACACCACGGCCTACCTGAGTATTGTTGCTGACCATGTCCATTCCTTTATGACCTCAGTGTACTCAACTTCTGATGGCCACTTCCAGCAAGATAATGCTCCATGTCACAAAGCTCAAATCATCTCACCACTAGTTTCTTGAACATAACAATGAGATCACTGTCCTCAAATGGCCTCCACAGTCACCAGATCTCAATCCAATAGAGCACCTTTAGGATGTGGTGGAACGGAAGATTTGCATCATGGATGTGCAGCAGACAAATCTGCAGCAACTGCGCGATGCCATCATGTCACTATGGACCAACATCTCTGAGAAATGTTTCCAACACCTTGTTGAATCTATGCCAGAGAATTAAGGCAGTTCTGAATGCAAAAGGGGGTCCTACCCAGTACTAGTAAGGTACACCTAAAAAATGGCTGTGAGTGTATATTTATATGTATTTGTATGTATGTGTAATATATCCTGTTATATAAATTAAATAAATGTCATATGCTTATTTTAGAATTTACTATGTGCTATATTTTGTCAGACAAACTATGACTAGAATTCACAGTGTACCCTACAGTGGGACATTAACTGCAAACAGGAAATATTTTTTATGGGGTGAATGGAATTGTGGTATTGCCTATGGCAAAGTCTTAGGTCAGATTCTATAAAATTGTACAGCTGCATCTTCTGGTGTGCTGGGAATATGTTTTTAATAACTAGCTCCAAAACTCTACTGATATTTCATGATCACATTGGCTACACAGGAAATGATGACAAAGACAACTTAGCTCTATATCTGCTGTGACAGAAACATTTGGAATTGTTCCCTAAAGCCATGTACTGGAGTCCTTCTCCAAAGCCTGGGAAAGTGCAAGACTGAGGCTGACCTCTTGATTAATCTTTCCAGTGCAACAGGCAAAGAAACCTTTTTTAGAAACCTTCCCAAAGATCTTAAAAGTCATGATCAAGCTGACCAAGCGGTCATAAATTTCTTATTTTAGTAATGATTTATCTAAGCTGCAAACATCTTAAATTCTAAATAAAAGGCAAATAATGTGGCCAATAGGAATATTATTCTACACTAAAGTATCTTGAAACACTTCACTTAAATCTAAATTTGCAGCCTATATACTAATGTCCTCCTGGTATTTATGCACATCCATATACAGAAAATGACTTTTTTAAACGTGAGTGAGCAAAGGCACACAAAATATACTGTAATTAAATGATTTTATCATTGCCATTTATTCTTGATATTTCTTCAATGTAAAGATGTTAAGGTTACATCTGTAAAAGAGAATGAAATACATAACGGGCAGCACAGTGGTGTAATGGTTAGCACTTTCTCCTAGCAGCAAAAATGGTCACTGGTTCGAATCCCGACCATGACACCATCTGCCCGGAGTTTGCATGTTCTCCCTGTGCCTGCGTGGGTTTCCTCTGAGTACTCTGGTTTCCTCCCACACTACAAAATATGCTGGTAGGTTAATCAGATCCTGTCTAAATTGGTCCTAGTATATGTATGAATGTGAGTTAGGGACCTTAGGTTGTAAACTCCTTGAGGGTAGGGACTGATGTAAATGTACAATGTATATGTAATGCGCTGCATAAATTGACAGCGCTATATAAGTACCTGAAATAATAAATAATAATAATGTAAAAAACAAGGGAAATACAGATAAACACAAACAGATGCATACAGTATGTGGATTAAGAGAGCAAGAGGTGCCTTCCTGTACCATAGGTCCCAATTGTCCCTCATTTAGAGGGGCGGGGGCAACGCTGTATCCTGACATAGGCCACCCAGGCCTGGGGTAGCATGGAAAGAGTCCCCGCCGGCTTGCGCTACACTGTTATGCCCTGTACACACGGTTGGACATTGTTCGGACAACAAAATCCATGGATTTTTTCCGACGGATGTTGGCTCAAACTTGTCTTGCATACACGCGGTCACACAAAGTTGTCCGATCGTTCTGTACGCGGTGACGTAAAGCACGTACGGAATTTCTGACAACACAATCCGATCACAATTTTTCCGTCGGAAAATCTGACTGTGTGTACAGGGCATTAGTGTAGCGCCAGTCTTATAGGAGGGACTGGGCTGAGATGTAAATTAGTCTAGCGCCCCCATAAAGCGTCATATGACGCCCAGTCGGGATAACGCAACCACCGCCCGGCCCTCATTTTGCTATAGGCCGGGCAGGAAGTGGTTAAATTAGAGGGTACACAAGTTTAGTCAGGCCTAGGGCAGCACAAAACCTAAATACACTACTGGGCGGGGGTTGATTTACTAAAACTGGAGAGTGCAAAATCTGGTGCAGCTCTGCATAGAAACCAATCAGCTTCAATGTTTTTTTTTTTTCTCAAAGCTTAATTGAACAAGCTGAAGTGCTGATTGGCTACCATGCACAGCTGCATCAGATTTTGCACTCTCTATTTTTTGTAAATCAACCCCACTGTCTCTTGGAACCTAATATCTTTTTGATGTAATGTATAAATGTCTAGAACAAAATACTATTTAACTTCTATAAGTTCTATAAGTCTTCACAGATTATCCTTAGCTTGACATGTTTCACCCCTCCCACTGGGCGTCATCAGAAGTGTGTCACCAGCCCTATACCTTACACTTGGTGAACTTTATTGATTGCACCTTATTTTGTATCTTTTTTTGAACTTTATTGAATACATTTTTTTGCACTTGATTGGCACTTTGCTATACATGTTGTCACATGACACATATTTGATGCGAGTATATTTATATTCATGATTTAGAGGGGCAGCGCTGAGTATAAAGTTTTCTGTTGTCACGTCTTTTGGGGTACTCACCTTGCACTATAGCGGCAGCCCTACTACATATGTACATGGGTGTGTGTGTGTAAACGCACACATATATGTACATTTTGTATTTATTTACAAATTTATTTACAATATTTATTTACAATTTTATTTACATTTTTATTTATTTTTCTCCACGGCGCGGTTTCTATCTTTATTAGTTTTACCAGTTGTATTTTAGTTGACTAAAATAGTGCCAACGGAAATATTTTAGTCGACAAAATTAACACTGGTGATAAACCATTTTGTGGCTCATAAACTGGCCATACACTGATTGGAAATTGGCCTGTTCGGCAGGGACTGGTCAAATTTCGTTCAGCGTGTATGGATGTCCCTGCTTGACAGAAGTCAATCATTAGATTGACTTATTTTGAATAAACATGTTAGAAATGTTTTCTCAAGTCATCAGTTTTTTTCTGCAGGACCAAATCTAGCCTGTCTGATCTGGGTGTGCAGTAAAAAAAAAGTCAAGGAGTCAGTACAACTCCTGAAATAGTTGATTTTTATAGGCCCCACAATACTATCAAATCCCTGTTTTCACCACAAATACACTATATTCATTATTAGCACACATAAACACAACATAACTTCTAGTTAAATTCCTACTAAAGCCTCATTCACATGGATGTACTAAAGTGTATGCCCATGCAAGGGCCGTGTTTATGTGCAGGGGGATGCACAGGTGTTCTGTGCATCCCTGTGCAGGCAGTCCCATTCATGTCAATTTGGATGCAGACACATCACAGTTGCGGCTCCCAATCTGACTTCCATGAGGGTGCACAGCCCTGAACGCAGACAGTGTGAGTTCAGAGACATGCACCAGCACCCACACAGATGTAAAACTGAAAGCAGCGGCTGTGTCCATGCAGCCTACGCTTCCCAACTGACATCAATGGGACAGCCTGCATGGGGATACATGGAAAACTTGTGCATTCCCGTGCAGGCGTGCAGGTAAATGCCGCACATGTGTATGCTGTAGTAAGCACAAGGCCTTACTATGTTTTTTTTTAAATTTATTTAAATGTAATTACATTTTTATTTACAATGTTGTTTTGTAATATTTTTTACTTTGTTTTGGAGGGGGGAGCTTCGATGTGGCACAGGGGCTATAAACAGACCTGATGTCTCCCTTATGAGAAACAGAAAGTGAATGAGGACATAGAGTCCTCATTCCCTTCCTCTGCAGCCTCAGCAGCACTGCAGATGAAGGAATAGAAGCCTCTGTACAGAGGTTCCCAATTATTCACCAAGTGAAGCATAGTGCACACAGTTTAATATGCTTCAGCAATGAATGAACACAGGTACGATCAATACCAAATGCTCACTGTGTTCATTCAAGAAGAGGCTGGTAAACGTGACATGTTTATAAGCCCCCCCCCATCCTGAAACTAATTTACCACCCCAGCAGTTGCTGTACCCAGCAGGAGGGGGAGGAAGGGAGGCCAGCAGCATCAGCTGGGGGGGGATCTTAATTCTTCTTGTGGCTTCCCTGCAGCACTCCAGAGCACCCTGGGGTGTGCCACTCAAATTTGGGGGTGCCCCCCTGCACCCCCCTAGATCTAATACAATACAATGTCCCTGGAGGGGGGGGGATTCCTACATCCACCTTGTCTGTGATATATTTCTCCTGATGGCTGAAAAAAAAAAGACTAACAGTGTATGGCAAGCTTTAGTGCATTGTGAGCTCATTTGTCTGTGGAGAATTTGACAGGGGAAGGAGGTATAACAAGGGAGATGGTGGGGAAGATGGGTCAAGGAGCAAAAAAAAAACTGACTTCATGGAGGCTCACAGAATGGTGGAGAAGGAGGTTGCTGTCAGGTGGTATATTGGAGGTATTTGAGAAAGCAGGTAGAGGATGGTTCCAGGGAGGGTGATTGCTCATGGGAGGAGAGAGGTAGGGTGGGGGTTAGGGGCACAAGCACCAAATTTAAAAAAAATCATATACTGAGCACTATCATTACATGTAATAGCTAACGATTATAAGAATACATTTGTTGCAACAGTGTTCCTGTAACCTCGACCCAGAGCAAAGTAATACAAGCATTAACATTGAAATTTCCTTTCAACCATACATTGTTTCTTGTACTTATCTATGTACTTTAGTTTGCCATGGAGCAGACATGATGCAAACCTATCTATTGTTCACTAATTAAGTGTCGATGGAAAGTCGGAAATGCAGTCACTTTAGAGCAGTGCTTCATGTGCTAGTAATGAAAACAACGAAAAATAACTGGATTACTTTTCCATTGTTATGAAACCTGCAAGCAACATGTCTTCCTCTCCACAACTTGTTAGTAGAATAGGTAATATTAAGGTGGTTATACATGGCTTGATAAAATGTGACATATCTGAGTATTTCTTTGTGGAGCTGAAGTAACAAGCACTTTTCACTGTTGGAAGTAACTTATCACATTAAAGTGGAAGTAAACCCTCCTGTTATTTTCAGCCAAGGAAGCTGCCATCTTGGCCTCTGTTTAATCTTCAACGGCCACAGTGCTGCACATGTGATCAGTTATGACACCAGACATTGGATGGTTTTACAGTTTGGTTGAGAGCACAACCAATGTGAAGGTTACATTCCTGGCACGTGACGGGAATGTACCTATTTATTTAAACTGTTAAATCGATGGGTTTACTTCCGCTTCAAGATATTTTGAAGTCTGTAAGCTTTGGGGATACTGGCAAGTCCGGGTTGTCTGTTTTGACTTAGTTCATCTTCTCACTCCAACGCTGCACACCCATCTCCTTACCAGACGTTTATCTCCATTATTATTTTCTATACCTTTCTAGACCCCTCTTTCTCCTTCTGCAACACTCTGCCCTCTTATCCATTCAAGTCAAAGTCTCTGCACCCCTTTTTGTATTTTTGCTACTTTCCTTCTCTGCACAGATAACCACTGTGGACTTGGGGAGTTATTTTTTTTTTTTACCTTATGGAAAAGGTTGCCCTGAAATAAGTATATATAGTAATTTTTCCCAGGAACAACTTAAAGCTGCACAGTCATATTTAGGCAGTGGCACCCTGCACAGTTGCTAAAAGAGAAAAGTGGAGCTAAAATCATGAAAATGGAGGCTGTTACTAGAATGTCCACAAGTCCATAACTATTCGTGATTTAAACTGAGTTTTAAGAAGTGTTAAAAGACTATGGGGTTGATTTACTAAAGGCAAATAGACTGTGCACTCTCCAAAGTGCAGTTGCACTCTGCAAGAGCAGTTGCTCCAGAGCTTAATAAATGAGTAGAAACTGTGCTGACTTCCATCATCCAATCATGTGCAAGCAAAAATGCTGTTTTTTTTATTTTCCTTGCATGTGATTGGGTATTCTTTTAAAGTGAAACTTTACCTCATTTACCAAGCTCTGGAGCAACTGCACTTTGCAAAGTGCACAGTCTATTTGCTTTTAGTAAATCAACCCCTAGATGTCTGTTGTTTTGAAGTTGATACAGTAATTTATCTGGCACCACCATGTGTTATGGGAAGACTGTTACTTGACCAGATTTACATTTTCTGTGGTCTATTGTATTGCGCTGTCACTAAAAATTTAAGTTTTGCTGCCATCATTTACATTAAATCTATTTGGCTATGTATAAAATATATTGACCACTGTGCAGCTAAGAGTTGACTTTAAACTATCCAGGTTCTACACTGTTTCTGCTTAATTTCACAATTTGTTACAAATGTAGTATAATATTTAAGTTATTACAATTGAAAGACTCATGTATCCATAAAGTTAAATAGATGATTCACTTTTCATGGTGTTAACCTTAATCCCATATTTCCCTTTAGGAGACGGAGAGGTTGATTTACTAAAGGCAAATATACTGTGCACTACAAGATCTGAGGGGAAGCTCTCAGATGAGGAGAAGCACTGCTGATTTCTATCATCCAATCATGTGCAAGCAAAAATGTGTTTTTTTATTTTCCTTGCATGTGTTTGAGTATTCTTTGCAAGGTGAAGCTTTACCTCATTTACTAAGCTCTGAAGCAAGTGCACAGTATACAGTATTTGCCTGTTTTTCAGGCGGACCTGATCAGAAGTTCTATTCATCCCTATATACAGGGGGGTATAAACAAACTTGTGTCCATTTAAACCGGCCAACCTTTGAGCCCTGTTGAATCCGCTAAAAAACAGAGGGGGACTCCGTACTCTTCTGTTTAGGTGGAGCAGATCGGAGGGAGTCAGGAGTAAATGGACAGTCTGTTTACTCCCGGCCACCGATAGTGCTGAGCGGGCTCTGTCCATATTGCTCTGCAGAAACTGAGCAGACACAAATGTGTCATTCACCCGCTCTGCTCCAATCAGCAGGGAATCTGTGAGCTATGTCACATGTGAAAGGGGCCTAATGCATATGTCTTTGGGCATTAATGCTAGTATGTTTTATTTTTGAAATTTTACTTTTCTAATATTCTTTTATTTTCAATGTTTTAGTCTTTGTTCAAGTCTACAAAAATGCAAAAACACAAAAAGTACAGATATCTGGTACAGAGATGTAATAATGTGTATATTGTACCAATGAACGTCAACCATGCAAGCTTGTTTTGGATGCATTTACACCAGTCAAGAGAGAAAGCAGTTGACTTTGTCAATCCACTCATGTAGCCTGCAAGATTGTGTGGCTTAAGATGGGTATACCACGTCCCTTGGCACAAGGTTCACTACATGGAAAATTAGGACGTAAGAAATGAGGGTATTGAAAGAAAAGGTCAAAAGAGAGGAAAACAGAAGGGGTTTACTACAAAGTACTTTCTTTCCCCAACTATTAATAGCAAAAAATGTAAAGTAAATGTAATCAAGTCAAATAAGGGCACAAATTCATACAGATATTTTTTTGCAAAATCTTTGATTTATTGGGATGAAATATTCTGTAATCTAAGACAAGCATCCAAAGTATAATCTTGGGCTGTCAACTAGAAAGCAGGACTGTAGGACCCAGACTATAGACCCAAGCACTCAGTTAGGTATCCCTGCCGCCTCTATAACCATGTTAGTCATTTCTGTCCTCCCTATTTTGCTAGTCCATCAACCCAAAGTTTTGTTTTTCATCTCCATCTGCCTGACCAACTTGCTGGAACTACATACATCTGTCTGACACCTTGAAACTGGCAGATACCGGGACCCAGCAATGCTTAGACCAAGGGTATAAACAACTAACTAACTAACTAACTAACTAACTAACTAACTAACTAACTACCTAACTAACCTGAAAATACCAAAATAAAAGCAGCAACTTATACTGCAAAAGCAAAGTGAGTATATGTATATATATTCTTTAAGAATACATATATGATTCACTCACAGAAGACTGAAGATTGACTGACTGTTGATTGCTTTTATAAGTAACTCTTAAATTACTTTTGCACTAGTATTTATGATTGATTTTGGTACATTTAATATTTAGTCTATATATCAGATTTCCCTAATAAATCCGATGTTCAGATGTGATTAGGAAATGATTGGAGGGAATTGATGTTTGTATAAAATTACAGAATTATGAAGAGGTGAAATGAGGTTAAATGTATTTTTGCTTTGCTGTCTGGCTGGATCATGTGAACATGAAGTTACTGATATCATTAGTGAGACTTTTAGAAATGAATATCATCCAGTGAGAGTTTCCTTTGAATTAAACCTTTGATTTTTTTTTTCATCCAGCCCACAGTAGCTTAAAATGTGATACAATTATCCAGAATGTACAGTATCTGTGAAGTTACCAAGAACGGAGACTATATTCTTAATTCAAGTCATCTTTGCAAACCGGCTGGGAACATCTTTAAGAACAAACACGACTAAGACTTCATATGTTGTGAACATGCAGCGCTTTGAACTGGATCTAAAGTATTGTCCCCATTTTCTAGAAGTAATAGGAACTACAGTTAAGGTTTGGAGGGGGGGGGGTTCAACTGGTGAACAAGCACCAAGCAATATAGTCTTAGACAGGAGAATGAGACATGCCAAATTAGCTGCCAACATACAGGAGGATTGTTTTCAGATTTAGGCCATAATGAATTATTTGCCAGGGGGTGTTTGAAAATGCTGGATTCCCTCTATCACATAAAACAAACCATTCACTGGCCAATATCTTCACACACAAAGAAACTAAACTGTCTGAACCCTACTTCCTGAAACCAGGGACAACACACAATAGTTCTGAACCTCATTTGTATACATAAATGTTTGAGACTTGTTTCCTGCCTGTAATTAAAATGACTGCAGCTGTGGGGAGACTATATCTATACTATGCCAGTAAAATCCCCATCCCGATCCAGCTGTAGGACCTGCAGCTGTAGGACATGACAGATTTTATACAAACTCTTAACATCTCATGACAAGCAGGAATCTGGACACGTAACAGAAATGTTCTGCACATGCAGACAATATGCTCTCACTGAACTCTTATGTGGTTATCTGCTGTTTATAAGGAGATGGGATTCAAAGCTTAGGTCCAGCCAAAGAATATACAGTTTCTAATTATCCTAAGATTGTCCTGATTTTAATAAAATATGTTTACCGGGGTATATGGGGGTTAATTATCAACAGAAAACTTTTTTTTTCAAAATTTGAACCTGTGGTCATATTGAACACCCAAAAATTGTACATTTAACTATGTATAAATATGGTTCACATATGTGCTGCATTAATAACATTCAATTATTATTTTCCCTTTCAAAAACAGCAAGAAACAGACATTTTAAGCATTTTAAGCTCAATTCAGACTATTGATCCTGTTGCTGGCAACAATTCACCAGTGACAGGATCAGTAAATAGAACATTTACCTGCTTAACCTCCCTGGCGGTATGATTATTTCTGATTTTAGGTGCTGAAAGCGGTACAATTATTTTGCACAGAAATTTGGCGTTTTATATTGTAGGCCTGTAATTCTTAGGAATAGTTCACTTGAATCTGTCCAAACAAGAGTCTAGTAGACATCCCGGGTATGATAAAGTTTGAAAAACGAAATAAAAAATTATAATATAATAAATAACTATAAATAATTATAACAAATAATAATATAATAATAATAAAAATTATTCAATAATGTAATCAAATCAAAAACACTGAAATTTGCTCAGTTGCAGAATTTTAGCTTTTGTTACTTTTAGTGTTTGATGACGGATCTCCTCACAAATCACTATCGCTCAATTCTGCGAGTGATTCTAATTTATTATCGCTTTTTTCTAGCTGCTCTAAAACCACTTTTGATGTAAAGAGACAGTTTTGGTTGCTATGGACAATCTCCAGTTTCCTGGCAGAAAGAACAGTTTTATATATATAAAACTGCATGCAGGACACTGGACAGACCACTAGGGACAAAGGGGATGTGTAGTTATTTGATACAGTACTGTAATCTGTAAGATTACAGTATACTGTATCTATACTGTGTGTTTCACTTTTGAATTTACCGCCGAACTCCGTCCCCGTGCGTCGCAACGCTCGCAGGGAACGGAGCTCGGCACTGTGAATCGAGCGAGACACAGCGGCTCGCCGATCACAGCGGGGAGACATCGCAGGAACCAGGGGACAAGGTAAGTAAGCTCTTCCTGGATCCTGCGATGCAAGCCCGAGTCTGGCTCGGGGTTACCGCTTTTGGTATGAAAAATCCAACCCGAGCCAGACTCGGGAATACCGCCAGGGGGGTTAAAAGGCTTTGCTCCCTACCCCTGGCTGAAACTGCAAAATCTCACTTACCAACGAGGGAGCAGCAGGGGAGCATCTTGCTGTACGACCAGCAAAGGAGCAGCACTATAATGCATGCAAGTGGTTCCTTTTCTCTCCTAGTGATCCCTCTCCTGGAGAGTTGCCAGTAGTGACAAGATTGCTGGTGTGATGTGGGTCTTAAGCTGGCCATAGACGGTTCAAATTTTGGCCGGTTCAGCCGAGATTTGAACCATGTATGAGCAGGCTGAATGTACCCAAGTTCATCGATCAATCAGTTTGGGTACAACCAGCCTGTCGGGTTTTAAATGCAATTTTTGCTAGGGGCTGTTATAGCCCCTATAAATAATCACTATGTTCTCCCGGCGAGGACTGCTTACCCAGCCCCCTCAAGTTGGGAGATTTTTTATATTATTAACATGTTCCCTGAGTCTTACGGTTAATTTTCTAGTGGTTCTACTAACGTATGTGATTTATTTTAATGTTCTTGTCATCATCAGTATATTGGTAGAACCACTAGAAAATTAACCGTACGACTCAGGGAACATGTTAATAATATAAAAAAGGGCCATAAAGAGCATCGTTTATCAAAACGCTTCCATATTTATCATAATAGGGATCCAAAGGGGCTTTTTTCTGCAGGATAGATAAAGTAGAGAATAGCTGGAGAGGGACTAATAAAAAGAAAATGGTATCGCAGGGTGAAATCCGCTGAATGTATGATTTAAAAACTAAGCAGCCAGCGGGTCTAAATATTAATTTGCAGTTAAATAGTTTTATCTCTAAGTTTTAGGTTTTTATTGTTCATTCTTCTGTTATATTAGACTGGGGGTATTAATATGTGGGTTCCTTGCTCTGTTTCTGCTTTATTCATTTTAGATTTTTAATGTGCATACAATCAGTCCCAACAATTATCTTCCTGTGCATGGCATGCTTGTGGGGGATGGATTGGAGTTGGTGAAGCAGGCCGGTGGCCATTCTCTGGCTCATATCTTTGGATGTGGGGTGGTTAGGATGACTTGATTCATTTTGGCTTTTTAATGTGCATAGAATTTGTCCCAATGATTATCTTGCTGTGTATGGCATGCTCGCAGGGGTGGATTGAAGCTGGTGGATAAGGCTGGTGGCCATTCTCTGCCTCATATCTTTGGATATGGGGTGGTTAGGATGGTGCTAGCGTTGTTTTGATTTTGCCTGTAATTGATTCTCACTTCTTCTGTGTGTGGCAGGACAGGAGGGATCGGATTAGCTGGATGGAACATAGCAGCTTTTTTGCTGGCTCTAATTTAAAGATTAATTTACTAATGCATATATTTATGTGTATGAGTCGTTCGGACCCAGCCTCCTGAGGTGAAATGCATTGAGGTGGAGAGGTGGGGAGGTGGATGCAAACGGCTCTGACAGCATTTTTGATGCCCTGTAATCTGTGAGTGCTTCGTGGAACACAGGCCCATTTGAATGATGGGTAGAGTGGCTGCGATTCTCTTCCAATACTAAGCTGCTAATGTTTGTGCCGACAATCCAGGGCACTTTACAATGTGAGTTTATTTGTATAGTTTTAGTGTAATAAAGATTTTTTGCAATTTTATACAATAAGTTCCTGTCTGTATTTTTCCCTTCATCCCATGATTGGAGCTTTGTGGGTCTAGAGGATTGGAGGAATGTTACTCATATAACCTGTGTCTGATCACATTCATGGAGCCTACTGGGTTCAGAGGAGTGGAGGACCACCATCTGCATGATTAAGAGCACCATACTTCTGTGGTTCTGTTGAGTTAAGGATGTCCAAAGGTTGTGCTGAGGATCCTTCTCACTTTTGAACTTTTTTTGGGGGAATTTTGAAATAGACACTATTGTTGGGTGCTTCCAATTTATGAGTTTTATTTGAATTACTGGTAGCTCATGTGATTTATAATATTTTTATTTTCATTTATATTAATAGTGTTTTTTAAGCACTTCCTTGTTTACACCATATATTTTAGCATATATGTATGCATTTAGAGTCATTGCTGATAAAAAATCACTTGCATTTTATTTATTTTTGTTGTTTTTGATGCAGCACTGTCTGTTTTTTTTTCATGTTTAGGTGTTTTTACACACCATTAGACAGCAGCTTTCCCCTTGAAAAAAAATATTGAGTATTGCACTGGTGTATATAATTACACATTTTTGTCATCTTTGTTAATTTAATGTATTTTTTCTTGTTGTTGATTGGGTGAAGCACTGCCTGTTTTATTTTTTTATTTTAAAGTGCTTTTTTTGTTGAGGCTTGGGTTAAACTTTAACATAAGCCTATACCCAGAAAATGCACATTGAAGTATTAACCTATTCTGAACAAGCAGATAACCCCCTTACACCAAGCTCCCATTTTCTTCTGTAGCTTTAGAGGCACAGATGTGAAATTCATGTTTGAATATTACAAAAAAAGTGCTTAAAACACAGGTCCTCTCCCATTATTTTCTCTGGCAGCAAACATTTGACAGTCTGCCTTCCCTCTGTAAGTTGTGAAAAACAAACTTGACTTTAGAGTCTCTTTTGTAATCTTTGAGGATGAGTTACTTCACAGAACCTGCAGCTATAGAGGTCAGGGATAGCTTGTTTGAAATCACTTTTACGGTTCGTTATAAATATTTAAAAACTTTCATATGCAAAGTCTAGGCACAGGTGCCCTTTAAGGATTGCATGATACTACTATAAGAGTGTCTGAAACTACTACAGAGATCATGCAGCTACAGTAATTGATTTATTTCTAACCAAAACTGCAATGTCTGGAACATTATTGCATAGACCTGTATACATCTTTTCTGCCTTATATGAATTATGTCTTTTGGCCATCTAGATTTCAGGAATGTCCTCCATTTACTAACTTTGATTTAAACCATGAAAAGCACACACCTTTTTCAAACAGCATAGAACCATAAACTAAAAAGCAGACCTTTAAATCAAGTCAAATATTAAGAAATCTTTTTTATTTCATTTAGAAAAAAAGTGACATAATACAGTTTTCTCACTAATGTACTGTACTTTATTTAACTATAAATCAAAACCTCCGATCATTATGACAAGATTTATAGTAAGAGGGCTACCAGTCCTTCCTGAAAGCCTGAACCCACAGTGTGAAAACCAAGAGAATCTCAATATATATATATTATACACACAGTACAATATATATATATATATATATATATATATATATATATATATATATATATATATATATATATATATATATATATATAAATATATATATAAAACATATGACATCATCGGCTAGGACAAAGCAGCATATGTTTAACATAAACAGTGAGCTGAGATGGAGGTTGTTCCAAGAAACTCTCACACAGTATAAGTATGTGTGTATGCTTGAAATGTCTTTTTTAGGATTAATCCAAATAAGCATTCCATAGTACAGCATGTGAAGTACAGCACTGGCCTCTTAAACTGGACCTACATTGTAAAAATAGAATTTTCCCCACGATAACACTCCCTTCTCTGCTTTTTTAAAAAAGGCAATATTTTAGTGTTTCTTTATAAGTTTTACATTTTTTTTACTCTGGCCTGCTGCCCGCCTCTATTCTGGTTTAGGCAAGAAAGATGTGACCTTGCTGCTGCAGCCTCCTTGGATAGCCATATCACATGCAGGAGCCTGTAAGATCAGGGACAAACAGGGGCTGAAGGGCAGAACTGGCAACATTTTGTTGGGTGGCCAGCTTCAGGAACAATGAAGAGACATCTTCTGATGGTGTAGGAAAGGAAGACTGTGGTCTACACCATATGGCTAAACATTTGTGGTTGCCTATTTACTACACCTATATGAGCTTGTTGGACATTCCATTCCAAAACTGTAGGCATTATTATGGAGTTGGCATCCCGTTGCAGCTATACTGCCTTCACTATTCTGAGAAGGCCACACACAAGATTTTGTAGCATGTCTCTGGGAATTTTTGCCCATTTAGCCAAAAGAGCATTTTGTTAGGTACTGACATAAGGTGAGAAGACCTGGCTTGCAATAGTTTTAACTTATCCCAATAAACTTTAATTGGGTTGAAGTCAAGGCTCTGTGCGGGCCATTTAAGCTCCTCCACACCAAACCTGTCAAACCATGTCTTTATGGATCTGGCTTTGTGCACAGGTGGAACAGAAAAGTGTTTTCTCCAAACTGATGTCCCAAGGTTAGTGTACAACTGTCTAAACTGCTTTTGCATCCTAGCAATAATAGTACCCTTCATTGTAAACACCTGGACTTAATTGGAGGGGTGTAAACATAATGTTGTTATATAGTGTACCATCCAGCTTCACTGCTTAAACCGGAATTCTGGGTATGATCTTAATTGCATACTTATAATGGTTCAGCCTGATTGGACAAGGTAAAGATTGCTGCATCACCACTTCTCCTCTCCATCCCATCCAATTAGGGAATATCTTCTATTCATTAAAAAAAAATCAAGACATTCTATAAATGGGGGCCGTGCCAAGCAAGTGATCCGTGTAGTGAGTGTGCAGTAGTGCACAGAACTCACAGGAGTGTGACGCTCAGGACACAGGGCTCTCAGGCATTGACTACTTCAGTGATTATCAGCTTCCATCCCTCATGTATGAGATACTGCATGCATAATTACCTTGTGCCACTGTGCAAAACTGGACCAATCTGAGTATACAAGATCATAGCTGGAGCTTTAAAATGTATGTAGATGCAATTATTTGATACATCATCAAGGGAAAATGTATTTGCATCAATTAAATTATTTTTCATGACAAAGGGTCCAGTAAAAGCCAACCGATCCATTGTTTTGTGCCCAAAATTGCGAAAAAAAAAAAAAGATTACGGATTTATATTATTAATAAATATTAATACAAAAAAAGAATAATAATTTATAAACAATAAATTGGGAAAAAAGATCTTGTGTGATCATTTTCTAAAACAATAGGAATTTACTGATGCATCCAGTCACTTTCATCTTTGATTCAATGCAGAAATTCAGAGATTCGGTTAAAACAGTGGTAAAAAATGTTTAATATTTGCCAGATTTAATTAAAATATTGATAAAAATGGTAGCGTAAACTAATAGAATATTAAAGTAGACTCCAGATGCAGTTTTAATTCCCGGTGGGAATATGAACTTAGAACCCAGAGCCGCAAGGCAGGAGTGCAAAACACTCTATAAAACATTCTCCAATACCTGATGACGAACATCTAGTTTCAGTGATGTGTCCAGTAGTTTACTTATAAGGAGTAATGCATGTTGAAAGTAATATTTTGTTCATCCATTCAGTAGAAGCAGCAAGGATGCCACCTAACTAACCAAAATATACGATTGAGTCACTGAGGATTGCATTAAACAGCAATTTAATGTACAACTGCCTAGTTACAGTAAAGCTTAAAACAAATTTAATTAAATGCATGAATAGTCTAAAAGCACATGGTACTAAGAGTAGTATAGATTTTAGTAGTAAAGATTGTATTTACTAACAAATATGTAAAGCAGACAATCAATCACTGCCAGATATCACTGATTCCAAGCAAGCAGGCTAGAATCAAAAGGAGCAGGAATGTATTGGTTTTTATAGGTTGGTGCTTATAGTCATTCCATTTCATCACTTGAGGATGATCTTTCTGTCATGTGGTTAATTAGAGTGGACCTTCATCCTCCCCATACAATTTCCATAATTTCACTCCTACCCCTCTCCTTTCTCATAATCAGATTTTTTTTAACACCTTCTTTAGGGAAAAAGAAAATTACGTTATGTATTTGATACAATTTTCCATTATTTTAACCATGCATTTTGCTGTTTGCCTGGCCACTTTAAAGGTCCTCTTCAAGATAATGTTATCCTCCCTCTCACTGAACGCTTGCTAGATAAAACTTCTATCAAGTTTCCATTTTACTTACCGAAAGCCATGGTCACATGACGCTCTGGTCCCAAATCTTCCCTCTTTCTTAGCTTGCTTATGGTAGAGTCCTTTTTCAGGTGTCCATGGCACTGCCTGTATATGCAGTGGACACTTCCTACTGCCTGTCCAGTAAAGGGGTTCTCTCAGGATCTAGAAGAGGAGTGACATCAACGGAGGGGACCAGTGGTCTCAGGCACATTTGCAGTGCTCCATTAATGTCCCCCCCGCACCTGGAATTGATGGTGGCAGGGCACCTGACAATGGGCGTAGGTAAGTATGAATTGCTTCACCAGGTGAGAAGAACCGAAACCTTGCAGGACGGGTGGAAGTTTATTTTTATTATGCATGGATTGGAGCTTTAACATAAATTAGACCAAAACAAGCAAAACTAGTATGGGATTCATTCAGCCCATGTATGAGCTGATGTTACAATCCAAAAAAAAAGTGATGGAACATGTGTGTACATAACTAAAGAGGCAAACAATTGAGTACTGTCAATGATACTTTTTACTTTAACATACAATTTTTCAGAAAAAGTGTAGCAAAGTCTTTAACCTCTTCCAGCTTAATGAGGACCTCAAGGCCAAAGACAGATGACATCCTTCCATATGTAGTGGGTTATTAGGCATAGTGGGTGCAAAGATGATGAAAGTCATTGGGCGTCAGACACTTCTTGGATGAAAAGGAGGTTTTATTTCTTTTAACAGTCCTTTTATATTTTGAAGGGAAAGAGGGTTAGAGTCAGGACACCCTTGAGTGGTTGCAATTTAAATTAGCAGACTCTGAGACTTCAATAGGAGGACAGCCGTACACTCAGTTCACTCAGCTTCACTACAACTTCTACTCGTAGTTCTTCAGCCCCTTGAGCTCCTAGTCTCTCACTGGATTCTCTGATTCACTGACCCTGAATCCAGTGAGCTCCTCAAGGCCTTTGCGGTGGTATCTCCCTTAAGCATCACCCACGCTTCCTCGCTGGGTCCCTAGCTTGGCACTTCGGATACCTCTCAAGCTATACCCCTGCTGACCAGCTCAGTCCCTGGCTTGACACACAAGGCTGCTCTGCAAGTATCACCTCCGCTGGTTGGGTCCCTGACTTGATCACCGCCTGATGTTTCCAGATTCTCCACCGTGCCCATTCGGTGAGAATGTTACTCTGGTACTTGCTTCAGTTACTCACTGTGGTACCTGGTAAAGGTGGTTGGTCCCTTAGTGGTGACAGCTTCCCTTCTACCTCCGACCATGACAGGTTCTCCAGCCGGCAGAACCGTCACTTTTGGTTGGACTGCAAACCGCAGTCCCAACCCTGCACTGCCCTCTTACTTCTGAATAGGCCCTCACACAGCCTGGCACCCAGATGCCCCCAGGATAAGCCCAATCTCAAGCCTAGCAGCCCGGGGCAGACAACACATGTCCACCCAGACAGCGGTCCGGGTGGCACAGAGCATAGATCACTTGATCTCATCCGAAAATATGGGCTCTCCCAGCAGGCCAAGGGATTCAAGAAAACCCCTGCCCATTGGCTGAGATACCCCACATACCCATAAGCTGACCTTGGGTTGCCCTTCTCATATCCTGTACCACCAAGTACCCGGCCACCTAGTGGCAGAAGGGAAAAGTGCAACAAGGCCAAACTTAGGGAGAAATCAATAGATCTCCATCAATCGAGCAAGATAACTACTCTTGGCAAGTAAATTTGCGAGAAGCTCCCTGACTAAACCCCAGGGCGCTACACAAGCTTTCAGGTTATGTCCCCTTCACAGGGTCAGGAGCAGTACTTAATCACAAACATTTTAGCAGAATGTTAATAGAATCCAAAAGACGTAAAGAAATCTATACTGTATTAAATCTTTGTTGGAAGCCAGCTTTATTATAAATCTGCATTTTTTTATATATTTTTTTTATCTTTGATAAACAACTATGTAACAGATGTCATAAAAATGGTGTTTGTCTTTGTATGTTGAACACAAATGATAAAGCTCCTTTCTTGCAGCAGCTGAAAAGCAGAGAGTAATACTCTTATCTGGTAATACTAAAGTAACCCAGGAGATTCAGCCACTTACACAACGTCACACTGGGATGGACTGAGAAAGCCAGGATTACACATTAATACCAAGACCTACATTTATGCACATCAAGAACCTAGAATAGATCGCTGGCACAAGATTCAATCTATAACAAACCGCAGCTAACGCGCCCATTTCACACTGACAAATGTCAAACCAAACCATACCAGACTTGAATATTTATATATCCTGCTCTGGTGGGTTTGTTCAGATTTTAGAGTGTAGCAAAAAGTACGAGGATAATTTACTACAACTAAAGCAGACAGAATCTGGAGCAGTTAAGCTTTGAAAATTAAAGATAAAAGCTGACTGGTTGCCATGCACAGCTGCTCCAGTTTTATCATTTTCCTTTAATCCGGTGAATTAACAGAGGAAACTGGTGTTTGGCAATTTCTATTTCAGAGTGAATTAGAACAGTTGCAGGGTCTGCTCCAAATGAACAGTATATGAAACTGGTTCAAGTCTCCTCCGTGCTGGACCTGGCATACCGGATATGAGCTCTCAGGAGACAGCTCACATTCCTTGCTACACTTGTATAAGCAGAACTTGCACAGCCATCCTCCTACCTTCAGCACTCAGCTGAGTGGGAGACGAGGACAGGCAGAGGGATCCAGGGCAAGCAGATCCAGCTGTACTGTTCCATGCCATGTCTGTCACAAACAAAGCATAGAACAGAGAGTTGATTGCTTCTAATTAACACGGATTATGTGCTTCTTTTGTTAATTAGGACTAGTACCTGCTCTGTTTAGAGGTTTGGAAGAGTGACACAAGCATTATGCTAGCACCACTCTTTGTTGAATCCCCCCATTGTGTTTTGTTATGATAGATAGATAGATAGATAGATAGATAGATAGATAGATAGATAGATAGATAGATAGATAACTTGCCTTCAGTTCCATGTTTTCTTGACTGCATTTGAAGCAAATATGTGACCATATTAAACACATAAAACCAGGTGCTTCTTGATTTATGGCACATTATGCCTGTTTGCTAATAGTAATAGGCCAGTGGTGAGGTGTGGAAGACAGGACAGCACAAGTTATAGCAGGATGGGAAAGGTCATAGCCAATGAACATGGAAATTGATGGCCTAATCTGAACATGTATGAAAGCACACATGGGCACCTGGAGGTGCCAGCTGCTTTATGTCTTACACCGGCCATCGACGGTTCGAAACTCGGCCGGTTCAGTAGGAACCAGTTGAGAATTGAACCATGTATGGGCAGGCTGAATGTACCCAAGTTGATCGAACAATCAACTTGGGTACAACCAGCCTGTTGGATTTTACATGCAATTATTGCTAGCAGATGTTATAGCCTCTAGCAGTAATCATTGTGTCCTCTGGTAGGGATGGCTTCCCCCACCGGGAGAAAACAATGGCTCTGCGGGAGGGATTCTCCCATCAACACCAACTGTGTTGATAGGTGAATCAAGCGATTTCCTTTCCTTCAACCCGTGGTTGCTGGAAATAAATTTGCTCCATCTATGGCTGGCCTTAGTCTGTTCAATGTATTTCATATGATCATAGATTCTTCAGTATAGAGCAGCCATTCTCAACCAAGGTTGCTAGTGGTTCCTTGAGGTGTGGCTGTTTGACCACCCATATTGTGGTCAAAGGCGTGGCTCCAGGTCCATCACCAGTAGTATGACACCAGTGAACGTTTTAGCTGGCTGTGAGTATTTTCCTAATGACCCCTGATGGACTATTTTTAGCAGGGGTTCCATGTGACCTAAGAATATATTTCAAAAGGTTCCTCCTCTTGGGTAAAAAGTTTCAGAAAGGCTGGTATAGAGAGTCACAAATCCCCCTGTTAGTAGCATACTAAATGTTAAAGGGTAAGCTCATGTTTTTACAAAAAATTAAAAGGTGAACTAACTCCAAATATCTTGGACCCTGCTGCACTTAGCATTTGTGATGTCTTATACTGCTTCTGTAGCAGTCTGTATACCCCAATATACAGCCTGGTGTGAGTATCCATCATAATTTCCGCAAATGGCAAGCAGTAATTGGTACATGTGACCGCACGACTGTGCTTACCAATGAAAAGCACTTCTTTCTCCTGGGACACCTAACGGATGAAAAACAATTTGAATGTCTTTTTTTAATGACTATAAAGTGTCCTCTGATTGGAGGAGGTAGACAGGTGGGGCAATGACATCATGATCTCCACCTCATCTAGTCAGAGAACACCCTATATTCAAAAATTCAAGCTATTCTATGAATGCTAAAGATGCCAAGCAAGTGACCCCCTGTGTTCAGTGTGCAGAGGGGAAACCACTTACACAGAGCACAGCTATCGTTGTATGTAGCGCCTATTACTACAGTGATTTACAGCATCCTCAGTAGCTATGAATATCAGATATGAAAACTTACATTGAGCAAAGCTGGACCAATGTAACTACTATGCAAAAATATATAATTCCTGGAGTTCAGCTTTAAAATACTTGTTCACCGAAGCTACGCTATACCTTTTCTTTAACAGACAATGAAAAGAGAAGAGAATGGAAGTGATTTTTGTCAAATTTGATGCCAAGCCGAGCATCACTGCATTATAAGGATAGACTAATGTACAATGCTAGCAGACTCACTTTTCCAAGAATACCATTACCAAGGCAATGTCTAAATGGTCCTGGAGCACATTGCTTCTAAAAAGCAGTTTTAGATGAACTTTTATATCAATTGGCTGCCCGCAAGGCAGTGGGGCTCTTAAATAATAAAAAAGTTCCTTCCTCTTTCATTTAGCTCTAGTAAAGAAACAAAGTAAACTGTTTCAGTACTTAGATGTATTAAGTGAATACTACAATAAGGTACGCAAACATACATCATAATGTGGTGTTCTTGAGTTGGGAAGTCCTGAGGTTCTTAAAATGCATTAGTCCATTCTGAGCCAACCTCTGTGAATGGGCCTATAGAATAATGGTTTCTATTTTTGTCATATATTTAGCAAATATATGCTGTGGCCTGCAGCTGCAAATAGTTCCCATGAAACTACTGCTATCTGTACTTAGGTTTGCTCTGCACGCACAAAAGGCAGGATTTAAAAATATAAAGAAGCCAGGATCATACGGTACAGGACACAAGAGATGCTAATGACTCTTCTTTTCAGACAATATGCACAAAGCAGCAGCCATGATACACCCCATTACTTGCACCCGTTCTAGCTGGATGCACTCCAGTGACTTGTTTGGTGTAGTGCAGGTATTTATCAGTGTTCCTCACATAAAATATCTCTAGATTATATATAATATTGTAGGTTTCATTTAATGTGCTAATTACACCAATAACTTGAATTCAAGTTTTTTTTGTTATCGTACTATTAATACTTATTATTGTTAGGGAGCTCTTAACCACTTCAGTACCAGGCACTTTCGCCCCTTCCTGCCCAGGACAATTTTCGCTTTCAGCGCTATCACACTTTGAATGATAATTGCGCGGTCATGCAACACTGTACCCAAACTACATTTTTATCATTTTCTTCCCACAAATAGAGCTTTCTTTTGGTGGTTTTTGATCACCTCTGGGGTTTTTATTTTTTGCTAAAGAAACTAAAAAAGACCAAAATTTTTGAAAATTTTTTTTTTCTTAGTTTCTGTCATAAAATGTTGTTTTCCCCTTCACTGACAGGCACTGAGGAGGTGGCACTGATGGATTGGCATTAATAAGGTGGCACTGATGGGTACTGATGAGGAGGCACTGATATGTAGAATTGGTGGGCACTGATATGCAGCACTGATGGACACCAATAGGCGGCACTGATATGCAGCACTGATGGGCACTGATAGACGGCACTGATAGGTGGCACTGATGGGCACTGATAGGTGGCACTGACAGGTGGCTGTGATCGGCAATGACAGGCAGCTGTGATTGGCACTGACAGGCGGCACTGATAGGCGGTACTGATTGGCACTGACAGGTGGCACTGATGATGTGGTACTGACAGGTTTTACTGCTGGGCACTGATTGGCACTGTAATGGGCACTGATTGGCACTGTGGTGGGCACTGGCAGACGTTATTATTGGGGCACTGCTGGGCACTGATTGGCAGCTGATTGGCACATCTGATGGGGTTGTGCTGATAATCAATGTGCTGATTATCAGCACAGACCCCCCCCGACAGGGAGAGCCGCCGATCGGCTCTCCCTGTCAGCACGAACCGAGGAATGCCGTTTACCGGCTCTTCCTGGTTCACACGATGAACAGCGGTGATTGGTTACAGCTGATCACGTGGTAAGAAGCCTCTGACAGAGGCTCCTTATCACGATTGGAGATGCAAGGTGTCAGACTGAAACGGTGCACTCCCGATCGCCGCGCTGCGTGCCCCCGTGGGCACACACCAGCATGTTATCCTACTGGACGTCATATGACGGCCAGTCAAGATAAGAGAACCCCTTCTCGGCCGTCAATCTGCTATAGGCCAGGCGGGAAGTGGTTAATCACATTCGAGTTGCAATAGTACACAACTGGTTACATGGAGAAATCTGAGTCCAGCTGATGAGCAGAACATGCAGCACACTTATGCCCTGTACACACGACGGTTTTCCCATCTAAATAAACTCTGAAGGTTTTTCCGACGGAGTTCTGACGGAATTCCGTTCAAGCTGTCTTGCATACACACGGTCACACCAAATTCCGACTGTCCAGAACGCGGTGACGTACAACACGTAGGAAGGGACTAGAAAAACAACAAGTTCAATAGCCAGTAACCAATAGCTTCCGTCTCATACTTGCTTCAGAGCATGCTTCATTTTTGGTACATTGGAACAGCATACAGACGATCGGTTTTCCCGATAGGAATTGGTTCCGTCTAAAACATTTAGAACATGTTCTCTTTCTAGGTCCTTCAGATAAAAAAGGCGACAATTACATTTAAAAGCTGACAATGACAGTCAGCGTTGTCAGCGTCGGCAAAAGCTTTACTTAAATAATATGGCATAACAGTAGAACAAAGACAACAGTCCTTCCCTAAACTAATCCCTAACCTAGGCTTGTACAGGTAGATGCCTCAGAATACCTTCACAGGTAAGAGTTCATAACTGGTTGACTCCATGATGGTAGTATTCAGGACTGCCATCTTCAGGGCAGACTGCAGGTCCCAGCAATCTCCCTAGGCTGTAGAAGGCTCTTGAAGCCAGATGTTCATTAGCAAGCACTCTGGATTCTGCATAATTCAGCAGGCTAGCAGGACCAACTCCGGCAATGGTAACCACGAAAAAGAGCCAGCAGCAGCAGCGACGGCTCCTAGATCTGGACCCCTGTCACTTTTATAATACACAGAACCAGTGGTTTAGACCCAAGAAGCCCGCCAAGAAAGACCCAGAAAACATAGTTACTCTTGCAATCGCAGCACCTAACTAGGCTGAAATAGGCAACCTGCATATAAACATATCTACTAGCATTTACATATATTCATGCATATATTTAATTCTTGGCTAAAAAAATGACTGAACTTTACGAATGTTTCTATGGATGTGAACGCAAGCTCTTTACATGTGTAAACAGAAACACTTTATGGACTTTCCGGACCTCACTTTCATCTTTACACAGGATTATTCTGACAGTTTCTGAGGTTCCAACCCCCCCCCCCCCCTCCGTTGGCATGCCACCCCCCTCCCCAACTCAACAAAAGTTGATTTTTCAATCCACTGCAGCACCTTCACTGATGTTAGTGTAGGTACATTTTGTTTGGCTGTGTTTAAGGCTGTGGCTCTGTTACCTCCCCCTGCCTTCTGAAACTCTCTGGATATTTCCTTAACACAGTTGGTGGAGGGACACCGACTGCAGCCTGAATATTAATGGAGTTCCCACCAATCCCTAGGGAGGTGGACCCAGAAGGTGGGGAGATAGCCCATAAATACTCAGAAGCCTGGCAGTCTAGGAGCAGAGTCCGGGGTCCAGCCATCTGTAGGAGACCCCCGTGCTGGGGGTCTGTAAGCCCCCCCACCCTGGGGCATTAGAGAGAGAGTAAGAAGAGAGAGAGAGAAGGAAAACTCCAGGACATCAGTCAGCCATAGTCACAGCTAGGTCTAGGTGCAGACTTCAAGCCAAGCCTGGAGCAGCCTGTTAAGCAGAGAGGCCAGTGCAGCAGCTTTCTGTATTCTAGGAGCTACTTAAAAGGGACAGAGTGGGTACACACCAGCCATCATACCCAAATCAACAGAGAGAACAGTGTAGTGCAATACTGCACATATCTGGGACCTAAGGGACAGCTTTAGTGTAGTGCAAGACAGCCAGGAGCATCCCAACAACTCTACTTTGGGCCTAAAGCAGCCAGGTGCTGTACAATACAGCCAGCAGCTGACTCTTTAACAATGTATTTCTGCAAATCTATCTTTTTTCAGCTGCACCTTTACTTCCACTTGTGTGCAGTATATTTCAGTTGGACTTTAGTAGTTCCTCATTCGTTTGTTTGGAGTTTACAACTTTCTTCAGTTTTGGGACTTCCCATGTACCCTATCCCTGTCTAAGTTCTTCGTTCCCAAAATAAACACCAAAAACCAAAACCCATAGTCTGTTTTTTGAGCCAACTGGAGTTTGTGGAAAATTCCTTTTGCCTGGCTGTGGGTGCTGTGTGGGGGAAATGGGTCCGAATTCCAGCGGCTCCTTCTGAGGTACTACACAACTTTTGTCGAAAGATCTGGTCTGAAAATCCTTGGCTGAACAATGTTTGCATCCAATCAGACGACAGCACCATTCAGGTATTCAGCAGCAGCTGCTGAAAACCATGAGTGGAAACGAATGTTCTTCTATCCACGCAGTTTAGCATGAAAGGGGGAATCTAAGGATTTCACCCATGGGCTGAAGAGTGCAAGTCAAAGTGCATATGGCCATTGTCACAGAGACCTCACTTCCCGTCTAGTAAAATGTTGTTGTCAAGAGAGCCCTGGATAGCAGTAAAATCTGGTAGGATTTCTGGCCCTTCTAAAACTCTAAAACTATGGCTTGATATACAACTTTAAACCACAAAGCCACAAACCACTGGGGGTTGATTTACTAAAACTGGAGAGTGCAAAATCTAGCACATCTGTACATGGTAGCCAATCAGCTTCAGCTTGTTCAATTAAGCTTTGACAAAAAAAAAAAAAAAACTGGAAGCTGATCTCAGTGTCTAGGTAAGCACCTTGAATAATTCATTACGTCTTATTCATGCTTAATTACTAAAAAATTTATATTAATAAACTAATAAAGCGTGATCTGCCCCCATCGCACTCTGTCAAACTAGGCACAGGCCTATTCATTATTTCACTAATCCAAGCTTTATCAAAATATTGCTTTTACATGGTCTGCTTCTTATATTTTAATCTCTGTTAGGCAGCCTGTCTATTTGATGATTGGTTAGTCTATCTAGAAGTCACAGTATTCATAAGCAGCAAACCTAGATTGGGTGAATGAGGAATCCGAGCATCTGTGCTATCCCTGCAGGGATTATGTAATGGGGTTTAAAGCTGAACTCCGGGATAAGCAAATATTGTCTACATACAAGAGTCTTGTGTATTTTTCCTTGAATCTTGGTGTGCTTTGTGTGTTTCTTCCACATTTGTGCAGTAATCCAGTGTGAAACTTTCCCTCTGTGCAGAAGCTTCCTGTAATAAAGACTGGTCACTGCTGCTCTCTCTTTGTGTGGAGTGTCTGGTCTTGTATCCGCCCCCTCCCATCGTTTTTTATAGGCAGCCTGTAGTGGGTGGAGCCTACTGTGTCCCTCCCACAGCTCTGCCTCCTGCGTAGGCTATACCTGCAGTACAGTGATGATGTCACTGCTACCTTTACTAGGTAATAACCAGGTTTGCCAAGGTGTTTGGTGCACGCAAAGTTGATATTTATCCTTTGAGGCTATTTAGGATATATTTAAATGATTTTTTTTTTGTGCCTCCTGATTAGCTTTACCCATTCTGGTGCTGAAATGGCTTAATCTGATTGGTCGGATGTGACAGTATAAACCACAATACCTTGAGCGGCATTTATTGTCCCAACCATTGAATTTGTGAGGAATTTACAAACTCTATGGTCAGACATAGTTTAATAGATTCACTGCTCAATATAAAGTGCTGAGGAATATCTCCGAATCTCAACATAAATAAGTAAAATACTTAAATGATTTACTTAAATAATAAAATATTAATTTTGATTAAAATGCAACACTTGATACTCTCTAAGAGGCGTAGGGAAAGCATTATATGTCACGCCGGCTGTAAATGATGGTACTTGATATCATTGCAGATATGTACGCAGTAGTGTGAAGGCATGGCTGGAGCATTACCAGAACAGAAGCAGAGAATATCATAGAAGGTATTGTTGAAGGAACCTTCCCCTATGTCTGTGAAGATTGATTTGTGCTGGTTTTATTGTATTTTTAATGTATTTTTCTCACCAACATATAAGAATACATTGTGATCCAGCTGAGATATTCCTTTAGGTCAGGGGTCTCAAACTGGCGGCCTTCCAGCTGTTGTGGAACTACAAGTCCCATCATGCCTGTGGGAGTCATGCTTGTAACTGTCAGCCGCCTTGCAATGCCTCATGGGAATTGTAGTTTCATAAGATCTGGAGGGCCGATTGAGACCCCTGCTTTAGGTCATTTCAGATGGCCAAACTGGTGCTGGGCTTCTGTCAGTCTGTAGTGTGTCATCAAGGTATATGTATGGCGGGGGGATAATGCTTTGATATATACAAGGTGAAATGTAAAAAGAGGAGCCTTCATATGAATAGTGCAGGACCGTCCCTGCCTGTCATCAGCAGCATACAGAGTAATCCTCCACTTCATTTGTCTGTGTGCACAACACAACAGCCGGACGGTCACGTGACTTCGCTTTCAGCTGGGTCATTGTCTCATCAGTCTATAGCTCATCCAGACAGTTTGTGACCTATTTTCCAGTTTCAGGAGAAGGATTTATGTAAAGATAGAATTACATTTTGCTCATGCTATTAATATATGTCCTCTGGCAGAGCAAGATAAATATATGGTATAGAAACAGAAATTTATGGGAAGTGACATAATGGTTGCACAAATAAATGACCATCTATCAAAAAACATTGATTGAAGCTAATTTAATCAAACAGCACCCTTCTTTGCCACTATTTTAAAACAACGTTTAAAGCGGCATTAAACCCCTAACCAAAAATGTAAGCTATTGCAGCTTATCAGTCATTAGATGTGGTGGCTGCATTCGTTTCTTTTTTTTAGGCATTTCCCCCCTGTGTTTTTAACTGGTGATCTGGCCAGTAACACACCTCCTCTATTAAAGTGCCCCCCCTCTGGATGAAGGAACACAGGGGGCACAGCAGACAGCAGCATTGTCAGTCTGAGAGGGAGGGGAGTGTTAGATGTATTAACTGATTAAGATATACTAAGAAATTGAATTCAAACTCCAGCTTACACTTTACAGCAACAACAGCAGTTACAGCAGTTATACATAAATAAATAACAGCTGATTATTGTAAGCACCCCTGTCAGTGTTAAATGGTTTGTCTCATCCCTGTAACTGCGAGAGAGTGTGTTCTTTTGAAAAGCAGCAGACTTGCCAGCTGGATCACCAGTTGAAAATAGAAGAAATAAAGCCTAAGGCTGGGTTCACACAATTTCGAATTGGATGTGGTTTTCCCCACATCCAATTTGCATAGCAGGAGATTGTGACCAGCTCTCTACAGAGCCGGTTCACACATCTCCGCAGCGGCTCCAGTGCAAATTGCACAGGAGCCCTGTGCGTCTTTTGGTCCATTTCAGGTCCGAATTCAAACAAAAATTGGGGCTGAAATTGGACCTGAAACGGTGAATGGAGACGCACCGGACTCCTGCTGTGAGCTGCTGCATGTTCTAGTGTGAACCCAGCCTTAAAAGAAAAATAGTGCAGTCATCACACCTAAGAATTGTTAAAGTGGTAGTAAACGCTGTTACACCACTTGTACCTTTAGGTAAGACTATAAAAAGCCTTACCTGTAGGTACTGTGAATATCTTCTAATCTTGCACAGTTTAGGACATATTCAAAGTGCATGTAGCTGATGACATAATCAGCGCATGTGCTCTAAAGGTCCGGCTTACAGTGCCGAACCTTCAGAGCCAATGGTGGCTCCCACGCACATGCGCAAGAGTGACATCATGGCACCCCCGGCCACTCATGTAGCTGGATGCCGCAAACCCGGAAAGAAGACCAGGTGAAGAGGTCATCTATCTCAGCGCTAATATTGCGACGCTGGAATGCTTCATTCTAAAGCAAGTCTTTCATAATATGCTAGTATATGATGCATACTAGCACATTGAGACATTGCCTTGCAGAATTTTGTTTTTGTTTGTTTTTTTACCACCAGCAGTTTACAACCGCTTTAGGCTGCAATATAAATAATGTTTGATTTTGGATTTAATACTGTTTTGTTTTATACACCAGGAACCTCCATGCACCCCTTTAAATGACTTCAGACCAGGTTTAGAACAGTTGATGCAACTTTACTTGAACTTTTGTGGTACAGCCCAACATGAACAGATCAATGCAACATTTCCTAACTGACTCAACTAGGCTGCCCAGGCATACCTCAGCAAGGTGGTAGTCCAGTAATGGTGTTTCCCAAGGCTTGGCTGTTCTCTGGGCGCCCGGCACCTTTCCACAGACTGCTGGGTGCAGCAGCCCCCCTTTGGTGATCCACAGCAATCACGGTATCTTCCTGAGTGGGCTGAAGCTCCAGGACCCGAGCCCTCCCCCTTATTTATATCACAGATCAGATAGGTTGGGTCCAAAAAGTCCGGGAACAGAGGTGCAGAACATTAACCCCCAGCCTGGGCCAGCCAGCTGCCTGACTAACATACTGTAGGCAACCTGCCTACATTGGGCACATGAGTGACCCTGGACACACTCAATTTGTGTCCAGGGATGCTCATCTGTACCTAGGCGTATGTAACAACTACAGATGATGACAAGCAGCTGTAAATAAGGGACTCTTGGTGATGCAAGGTGCTATTTGGCCTTGTGAATGAACCCTAAAGGCTAGTGGTGTAAAGCATGGTAAGCTATTAAGGCCCAAGGCCTCTGACAAAAGGATCAATTCACAAAGCAATGATAAGGATGTTTATTTTTGCCATGAGACTATCATTTTTAATTGTTAATGGACTCTAACTGAAAATAACTGTCACTTAAAAAAAAAAATAACAATCCTTATCCTGGTGTCTTAGCTTTGTGAATTGAACCTAAGGACATCTAACAATGAGCCATGTACCTTCAAAGCCTGCTATGATTTCTACTCCTTTTCACCATTAACTATATTACCCTCAATTTCTTTTGTTATTTTTACACACAGCAGTACTTCCCCTCATTCACTATTCACATTCACTATTCCTTTTTTTCTTTATTGAAAAGCCAACTAGTATCTATTTCCTACAAAAAGAACCCCTTTATTTTTAGAGATATAATTGTATACTATGTTTTTGTTGATAATGCAAGTATAAAAAAAGACCAATGACATTTTTTTCCCACCTACTACTGTAGGATGCCTGATAACACACAGCAGTTGGGGCACATTGCTTTGTAACCAGTACGATCTGTGTAAAATACATGCTCAAGCATAAATATAACATAATAGGTGAAATGAGGATATTCTAGATGCCTATAAAGAAGGAAACCGAGGCAGCTGTCATGCTAAATATGCTCCATGATTTGGCTGAGCTATAAAAGGGCAAATGCATTTAACGCCAGAATGATGATCATATGGACAAGCAGGTCTAATCTACCAATTCGGTGCCCTGTAATAAAGGGTATGGCACAATGCACAGTGCTGTAATCAATTAGAGAATGAGCGTTGCAGCAATAAGCTGGAATTTTATTTCCATGCACACATGTTCACTTTGTCTCTACACTAATTCTCTCAGGACCTATTTACACTAATGCATTGCAACGTGGAATAATGTACATAACATGCGTTTTGAGTTACAGTGCCTTTCATTTTTAACAAAACCCGAATACATCAAGGCAATGTGCCTGTGTTGTACTGCACTGCAACACACAGTAGTACAAAAAAAAAAAGGTGTCTGATTTTCATCATGGTAGGGTGCCTTGGCAGGCCATTTATTTCAATGGACTGCCCTAACACAATGCACAAAATATTGCATGTTAGCACACTGCAAAAAAGGAATTTGAGATGTAACTGCACCTTTAATTTACACCAAAAGTGCAGTTACACAACGCTGGAGTGCTTCGTTCTAAGGTAAGTATTTCATAATATGCTAGTATGCAATGCATACTAGCATATTATGCAAATGCCTTACAGGTTTTTTTTTTTTAAACTCTGCCACAGTTTACTACCACTTTAAGGCAGCCCTGCCTAAAGGCTAGCACTACTGTAAACCACAGATACAGTTACACATAAATTATTGCCTTCCTCGCTCTTAGCCCACTTTTCCAGTCTTATACTTACTTGTGCCCAACCCAGCAAAATATCGCTGACTAGATCACACAGCCGCTTGTCAAAATCTTCCCATGGAGAGTTAACTCAAAGTATGAGCTTGTACTTGGCTCCATAGTAGGATCGAATAAGAATGTAGAGTGTAAAAGTGGGCCTTGGAGGAAAGATTTTGACAAATAGCTGTGCAATCTAGTTATTGATACCTGGCTGGGTCGGGGACAGGTAAATATAGGACCGTCAAGAGGGGGCTGGTGGCAGGAGGAACTACCGAAAATAGAGTTACAGTTGCTGAAAGTGCTGATAGAATCCATACATAATAATAGGGGTACACCCCTTACAATAAATATGTGCAGAACACAAAAGAAACCTGTAATGAAAAAAAAAAAAACATGGATGCTGTCAATGCTGACATTTTTGCCTTAAAAAATTAACTGGTTGTCACCCTGACCCCCAACACTTTGATTCACTGACCCAAATCAAGTATACACATAAAGGACTTTTGACCTTCCTGATCTACAAACTTATTCAGTGACTCTGAAAGTATTTGATCCAAATTTTTAGCATTACAACCAGGGAACCAACATTTTCAGAAGCTGGTGAGCACGAGCACCCCCCTCGAGATGTTCAGTGGTAAAAAAAAAAAAATCTACTTTGCAAATCATACTGGAAAGGGTGAGTACCGCCAGGAAGAACTTCTCAGATCATCTGTTTATAAGTTTAAATTTATCCTGGAAATTAGAGCTTTTGGCAGCGGTAAAGTTTACGGAATTTCCTTTCTGCATTACCAGAACTTCAAAAGTTCACAGCATGGCTACATCACCTCACACTTTTCATATATCCTACATGTTTTTGATGTACCTGAATATATCCAGGCAGATCTGTCTGATTTGCAGATAGTCATAAATCTCAGGAGCCCAGACAATCGTCCGATTGTATTCTCCACAGATGAGACAAATGTGGAAGCCCAATTTTGCAATTCAACTAGCTCTGGCCTCAGCTCTTTCATGTTAACTCCTGGGAGAAGCGAATACCTGGAACATGTCATTTTTAGAAGCTGTGTAATGCATAAAGCCCCCAATGTCTATTTTAACAAGTGTCAAGTAAAGAACTTACGTTTCAAGAAAGAAAACACAACACTACCTGCAGAGTTTGCATGTTCTCCCTGTTCCTGCATGGGTTTCCTCTGGGTACTCAGGTTTCTTCTCTCACTCCAAAAACATGATGGTAGGTTAATTGGATCGTGTCTAAATTGGCCCTAGTATGTGTATGTATGAATGTGAGTTATGGATCTTAGATTGTAAGCTCCTTGAGGGCAGGTACTGATGTGAATGTATAATAGATATGTAAAGAGCTGCATAAATTGACAGCGCTATATAAGTACCTGTAATAAATAAATAAGAAAAAACGTATATGCAAAATAGATTGGGTAGTAAACTGAATAGCTAGGTATTTAGTTTAAATTGGAAGTTCATCTTAGATTTACTGTATAATCATTAAACAGCCATATAATGCATGTACCTTAAAAAATGCATAGCAGCATGTTTGGCTTCTTTCTGTGCTCCGGTTGTCCCACCGTCAGCACTGAAAACTAACATTTACCAGCAACATCATACAACCCGTGGTGTTCCTCTGCCCCCATGTCTTACATGTCCTGTTGTTGCAAAGCCAGACTGGGGAATGCATCCTCTGGGGTGTTGTCAAAGACATAGAAAGCATGAGGGGGGCTGAATGACACCAGAGCATAGATATATTTATCAAGGTACAAGTGTTATATGGTTGTTTAATGTTCATATGGTAATTGTAGGATGAACTTCCATTTTAAAGGAAACTTGGAGGACACCACATCTTCTATGGCGGCCCCAAGTTCATGGAGAAGGCACTTGCAGGTGACTGCTCAAATCCACTGTTTATCTTCAACTTGCCTAGATTTTGAGGATAAGACACAACTTCATTGGCTGAGCTCTTGAGTGCTTTTTTTCAGCCCTCATCATCTTTCTATTGGCTTGGAGGCCAACAATTTGATGGACAAAAGGACAACAGGGTTAGCTGGAGGAAGTAAGTCAAGAATCCACCATTGAAGCTAAAGTTGATATTTGCATTACAGAGCTATACACAAGTTTTACTTTAAATGAAGACCTTCAAACAACTCTCACAAGTCATATTGATCTCACTCTCTAACATTATGTGATGACCCTTCATTCAGCTTAGGATTTCATAGCAAGTCACATCTTTAGATAATGAGGGTATATAGCCTTCACAGAGTCGCTTCATCACTTCTCAATTGCAAAGTAAGGGATGATAAATATTAAATATCCAGTCCCTTCCTTGATCCATTAGCCGGGCCGATTAAGGATAAATTTAGATTTGAATTAGACTACATGTAAACTTGTAGTTTGACCTGTCAAATTTTTGAGGTACCTGGGAGGCATTTAGGATTGTAAGCTTTCAGACACATATGCCCTGAACTCAGATTTCCTTTTGGAGAATTTTTGTTTGGGGTATACGTCCCTGAATGCATGCGGTCCTAAACAGCTACCAAGTATTTCAACTTGTGATAGATTTTGACTGGCTGCAGGGAGCAGGGCTGGATGCTCCACGTGTCTCCCGGGAGCCCCAAAAATGCTGCGGCTTGATGCCGATGTGTCAAAAAGTCCATGTATATGAGGCCTCATGTAGCTGTTTCATCACTGAACAAAGAAAGTGAGTAAAATCGAAAAAACTCAAGTGCATTCTACCTCTTTGCATATCATATATAGGAGATTCAACGTAAATCCAAATTTGTGTTTGCTGTGACAAAGACACAGAATATACTACAATGACCCCTTTAGCAGTATGTGTTAATCAAGGACTAGGGCTTGTCTCTGTCAAGAATATACTTAAAGCTTCAATCATTATCATCAGCAATTTATCAGCAGGTCGTTTTTTCGATTCTCGCATGTGATGTGAAGGTACATTTTAAAAACCATCCATGGTAAATCATGCATACTTCTTGCACTACACTTTTTGCAATCAGCGCTTGTATTCCAGCTTGATTGATAATTACTGGTACCAAGCAAGCAACTAAGGTTTTCATAATGTACAACTATGTACCTCATTCATCATGGAGTCATTTTAGCTAACCAGGAGCAGACTGGAAGGATCTCCGCAGTTTCGTACTGTCAAATTTAATTTTAAAGTGCAAACTTTAAGTACAACTGTAATTTAATTAGGTAATAGTTAACTATAGGGCTCTTCTATTCATTCTCTCTGCAGACATCTGTGTGGGTCGAGCAGGTGTCATATAACATCACCACATCAAACAATTACACCGTGTAGCTGGTTGTTACTTTGTTTTCTCAGGAAAGGTAGAAAACACTGTATATGTCTTCCGGCAAACCATACATGTCTTTTATGTAATACAATACTGGGATGGCAATATTAGTAACATTATATCACAGACCAGGTATGTCATACACAAAAAGACTCTGATATCAAAAGAAACCGGATGAAAGTCAGCAAAGACTTACTTATCAATTGTTGCTGCCAGCAAGACATGAAAACAAACACGAAGATACAATCTTCATTTTATCCCAGGGCATTCTACCATCATCCTAACAACTGATAATCATTTTTTTTATTTTACAGGAACACAAATCATGGTGCTTTGTGCTTACATGGCTTGTATGTTTAAGGCCTCGTTCACGCCATGTGCGGTGACCTTTGTTTTTCTGTACCGTATCAACTCAGGTCATTGCAAGAGCATGCAGAAAACAATTAAGTCCTAAGTGCCTCATTCATACCATAATGGTGTGTACATGCGCGTACATGTGTGTAAAATGTCTGCATTTTAGGCAACACACATTATTGTAAACATGATGCAACGCAACTGAAAGTAAAGATGTAAAAAGAAAGCTTTGTTAGCCTTTTGACCCTTCTAGTTACCTGTCACTTCACAAGGGATGACATGAAAGCATATGCCAAAGTACGTGAAAATGCAATGTAATGCAATGCACATGAAATAGCACTTTAAAAGCACATCAATGCACATGCATTTGTTTTTATGTGCTGTATGGTGTCAAAGGACCCTGTGTGCTAAAAACAACATTTTTTGGTGCGGCAGCAGGCAGTTTTTGCCTGCAGTGAGCTGCATTGAGGGGTGGTGAGATGCACGTTTCAGTTTATCACACTATTTTTTTAAAACTTTTTGCACAAAGTGACACTTTATTCATGTCTCCGCACAACAGCGTGGTGCGTTGCACTGCAGTGCGGTGCCGGTGACACGTGGTGCCTTCCAGTGCACTGCTCACATGTTCACATTTTACTGCAGGTCACCGCATTGCACCTCCTGGCTGTGTTGCAGTGTGAACGGGGTATACAGAAAACAATTGTTTTCTATGTGCCTTGTTCACTCTGCAACTCATCCAGGAGGTGCAATGCAGTGACCTGCAGTAAAGTGCAAGTAATTGTTTTTTACATGCCCTAGTGGTGACCTGCATTGATCAAGTGCAGAAAATAGAATCAGGCCATCGCACTATGGGGTTGATGTACTAAAACTGTAGGGTGCCGCCCTGGTGCAGCTGTGCATGGTAGACAACCAGCTTCTAACTTCAGCTTGTTCAATTAAAGCGGAGTTCCACCCAAAAATGGAACTTCCGCTTAAAAGGGAAGGTGACCCCCTGACATGCCACATTTGGCATGTCATTTTTTTTGGGGGGAGGGGGCAGAAACCCTCTTTTTAGAGAGTTTCAGCTCCCACTTCCTCCCGGGGCTCTGTGGCACTGGAAGGGAGTTCACCTCTCCCCCCTCCCTCTCGGCAATCATCTGGGACACATCACAGGTCCCAGATGATTGCCCGGCCAGTCACAGAGCGCAGCGCGGCTCGCGCTTGCGCAGTGCGTGCCCGGCTGTGAAGCCACAGCCGGGCACCCACAGTGGCAATGCCAGCGCCGCAAAGAGGAGGGGGAGACGAGCAGGGCTTCGTTCCACCGTATTGCTGGACCCTGGGACAGGTGAGTGTCCGATTATTAAAATTCAGCAGCTGCAGTATTTGTAGCTGCTGACTTGTATTTTTTTTTTATTCTTATTGGAACTCCGCTTTAAGCTTTGACAAAAAACAAAACAAAACAAAAAAAGAAAACTGGAATCTGATTGGTTTCTGTGCAGAGCTGCACTAAATTTTGCACTTTCTTGTTTTAGTAAATCAATGGCTATGTATGAACGAGCCCTTAAGAATTTAAAAAGGCAAAATCAACACAATACAGTAACCTAGAGCAACCACACCAACATTCTTTTTGACATCTCTGTACTATTGTACTTTGCGCATCAACCTTTTTTATCAAACATGCAAAACAATCTTAACAACCCTTTCAAGCATATAATAAAATAATAATTACGATTGAGCACATTTTCATTTACAAACATATTTAAAAGTTTGCTAAATTTGCTAATAGGTTTGCTGGTCATTCTGTACGCTCATTGTTCCCTACTCTACCTACAAGCTTGTTCACTCCTCTCTCCTCCGATCATGATCCTATGTAGAACTGCCTGCATAGCTGTACAAGTCAAGGTGACAAAAATTGTGCATTTAGAAATGATGCAAAATTCTTGTAGCCAACAATTTCTTTTATCTCAGTGTGCAGAAGACAATTAAAAAAAGCATACCTCAACTACAAAGACTTTTAAAAGATTGTGCATTACTAAAAAGTTTGCAAGCAGAGCATTCACAATCAGCCGACGATTTTGCACACCACTTCTGCGTGCTAAAATCACCTTTCTTTGTCTGGCTAGTTTGTAATTGAACAAATGTCAATAAAAGGGGTTATTATGGCAATGTGCAGAATGTTGTAGAGTGACACAGGCGGATGGAAGGTTAAAGTTCATGGTGTACATGCTGTTAATGCAGAAAAGTTGACTTACCCTCTCTCCGCTTCGCCTTCTCAGTGATCCATACGGTATTTTGAACAAAAGTCTGCGGGCCCTGCCCGGGGTCACAGCTGTCTGGAGCACCATCTCTGGGGCTTGGACACAGGAGCTCTGCACAAAGGCTGGAGCAAGCCTTCCCCTGCAACAGCTAGCAGACTCCTCCAGATTTCTCATATATCAAATGACTGAGCTGCTTTTACTTTGGAGACCTTTTCTGAATCAAGATGTGGCTTGTCTGTAGGGTGGGAGGGGGAATAAAAACACATTGCCTAAAAGCATGTTTTAAGTAGCAAATCTCTGACTTCCTCCAGCCCCCCCCCCCACCCTTTCCTACTTTGTACTCCAGCACTGCATTGATGGAGTAAATGCTTCCAGGGAGTGTGATCCAAAAATGTCAAAGTCACTCCTTGTAGCCACAGATGGAACCAGGTCACTTGTCTAATCAGAGCTCTAACAGACTTATTACACATCTGTCATGTGATCATGCTCCCTACTCCCCATTCATTCGCTGTATACAGTAAATCACATGACCACCTGAAAAGAATATCTGGCGTATCACCATCTGGTGCTGTGATTAATGTTAAATCCCACATCTAGCTTTCCCTGGGATGGGGACATGAAACAAAGCCCTTTTCTGTATAGTGGAACATTACATACTGTATGTAGAACTGCCAAGTCGCAATAGTCCATCTTTTATTACAATCATAGGATTTATGAACAGTGAAAGAAGCTATAAATACTCAGACTGTTTATACATAGTAATACAAGGTGATGACAAAAAGAGGACAGCTTTTCAGCCTAATGCATTTTTTTAGGGCAGTAAAAGAATACAGAAGACTAAGTGCTGAGTGCGGTAACCCATAGCAACCAATCAAACCGAAATTCAATATACTGGAGTCAGCTCGCCGAAAGATACAAATTAAGGGACCCTTTACATTTGTGCAATGTGTTAGTGCATGGTAAGTGGTTCTAAAAGTTTAACATTTGTTACCTTAAAGTGGATGTAAACCCTCACCTATACCCAGTGAAGTGAACAGCCTCAGATGATAACCGGAGATGAAACAAATCTCCCTCCATACGTTTTACATGTATATCTGCTGTCCTCAGCTTTGTATATTCTTTAGAAAGTGAACATTGTGTTAGAATTTTTACTTCCTCATTCTGAAGTGGGAGGGGAGTCTTGGCATACACTGTGTGAGCTGATTGGAGGAAAGGCACACCCCTCCCCCTCCACAGAGGCAAAGGAAGAATGAAACATACAGAGCTGTGCTGTGAATAGACCAGCTCTCTGCTTATCTGTTTATAGCAACCTCCTGACACAAATTATCAGCTGCTTTTATGTCCCATCTCTGAGAACTTGTCATAAGTTTCATGCTGATAACAGAGGAATGGAGTAGCAGAAAGACATGGAACTTAGGGCTTTGGAGAGAGATAAGAAAATACTACAGATATATGTGCCCAGGTCAGACTTCATGAATCAGGTTTACATCTACTTTAATGCATTTCTGCATTAAGGTAAAACCTTCTGATAGTAGTAGGGTTGCACCAATACGGTTTTTTTACCTACCAGTATGAGTACCGCTAATTTCGGTGATACTCGCTGATACCAAGTACCGATAAATTTGTGGTGCGATGTGAGCCCATAACAAAATGAATGTGCTGAAATCGCACTGCAAAGAACCCCGCATCACTCCTGTGTGAACCCAGGCTGAAGTCTCCATAACAACACTGGGTTCACACTGGAGCGGTGCGCCAAACCGCATTCGATTCAGACAGGAACCGTACCGCATTCCTGTTCAAACTGCATGTGAATCTTTGCAGTGTGATATTAGCGATTCATTTTGTATGGGTTCAAATCGCACCGTAAAGGTTTTGGTTTTGGGTATCAGAGCATTTGCATGAGTAGGAGTACTTGTGCAAATACTCAGTATTAGCATCGATATCGGTATCGTTGCAACCCTAGTTATTAGGATTCCCCTTAGCCTCCCCTTATACTTACCTGAGCACCATCTCGATCCAGCTCTGGACTCTCTCTGCTCTCTCCCTCTCCTCACAGGACAGGGAGGCAGCAGCTAGAGCCATGTTTAAAATTAACTGCTTGCTGACCAGTCACTGTAGTTATACTGTGGCAGGTTGACTCGGATACGCAAATCGGTGTAGGTGTACGCTGTGTTTTATAGTAGAAAATACTATTTTTTTTTTTTTTTTTTTTAAATTGACGGTCTTTTTTTGTTTATAGCGCAAAAAATAAAAACCGCAGAGGTGATCAAAAACCAAAAGAAAGCTCCATTTGTGGGAAAAAAAAGGACATCAGTGGGTAAATCCTTCCAGGGCTGAAGTGGTTTAAAAAAATATTCTGATGCGTAAAAACTTCAATTACTAGACATGTCAGAACATTTTTGCAGAAGCAAACTCCAATGCACTATGCTGGATTGCCATGCATTGTAATATGCTGCAAAGCATGAGCATTGCCTCAGTGAGTTGGGGTACTATTCAAAATGAATGGCACTGCAATATCTCATTGCATGTAACATGTGTTGCTGCAATACATAGATGTAAATCAGCACTAAGGCCTCATGCACATGGGCATATCTATCTGTACACCTGTACGAAGGATGTCTTTGACCACACATGATGCACAGGTGTTTCGTGCATGTGCATGCAGGCAGTCCCATTTGTGTCTATTGGGACTCAGAGAGTGCATGGACACAGCTGCTGGCTCCTGCACCAGCACGGCTGTCAAATTAGGACTTGGCTGTGTTTGCGCAGTAGCTGAGTCCCAACATGAACATGAATGGGACTGCCTGCACAGGGATACAGGGAGCATCTATGCATCCTGTGTGGGCAAAGGCCTCACGCACATGGCCATGGAGGGCCAGTGCATGTGCAGAGCCTGTGTAATGACTCTGTGCTGCAGTATACGCCTCCTATTGAGATGCATTGGAAGAGGAGGCTGTACACCATTGTGTGTATGCTCTAAGCGCACACTATCTGAGTTTGGAGCATACATCAGTGCACATGCGAGTTCCTTATTAAACCCCCAGTGCACAATTGCATATAGGTACCTCTTTTATTACATCTCAATGGGTGGCTGTATGTGGCAGTACAGAGTTCTGGGAAGGTTAGTCTGAATGCTTTGCATGTTGTATGGTCCCTGTATGGATGTGTGCATGAAACCTAAGGGCTCATGCATAGGGGCATAATTAAATACACATATAAGCGCTGAATCCAGCTGCAAGATAGATCCAACATCAAAAATATGTGAAATGTAATGTAAAGCACTTGTGTAAAACATATGCGCATAAATTAATTCAATTATTTATTCCAGCTACTAGAATGAATTTACATGTATACACAAGTTATGTCAATATGCTCCTCCTGGAAGATGGGTTTTGGATAATTTTTTTTTACATTCCTGAAATGGCTCTAGAATATGGATCCAAATGCTACAGTGTACTTTGGACATGGAGGCTGTAATAGAACTGTGTTCAGAAGCGTAAAAAAAAAAAAACGTTCCTGCAAGTAGCGTTTTTTTGCACCCGTGTACAAGAGCCATAATTGAGGAAAGGATCGTTTGTAGTGATTAGCTAATCTTAAAAATGTCAGTCACCAATTCAAAATCTTGCAAATCCGATCATCTTAGGCAGGGTTGTCTTTAAGTCAGGGCAAAAGGGGCAGCTGCCCTGGGCTCTGTCATTGTTGTGGGGCCCAAAGCAGGTGCCTCATACTTGCCAGCTATCCTGGTTTAAATTCCCTTGTCCCATAAAGTTTTAGTCCTGTGCTGTGTCCCAATATCTCAGTGTGAAGTGCTGCTACTAATGCTGCCCAGTTCTGCCCTATTGTTGTGTATGGATGACTCACCTGCAGACCCTGTGTTTACATGGAAATAAATGCTATTCATATGTAAATAGTGGCGGCATTCATATGTAAATAGCGAAAGCAGCGGCATTCATATGTAAATAAAGGTGGCATTCATATATATAATGCCCCCCTGAGGTCATATCCATACCTCCCAACTTTTTGAGATGAGAACTAGGATCACCTATTAGCAAAAGTATGTAGGCACAGGACACACCCCCTGTCACACCCCTTTAAAGAAGAATTATACATAAAAAAAGATTAGTTAAACTCACAAATGCTTTTTTTTACCACTACTATTCCTTTATACTGGAATTTGAAATTTACAAATGCAGCAATTTAGAAATTGGATGAAAGTTTTAGCACTGGGAAACACTTTTTGATAGATAAGTAGTGCATTTATTCACACTAGTGGCCAGTGTGAATGTTCCCCGTACATTAGTGGTCAGAGTTAGACCCCTTTCACACCAAGCCGCCCATAGCGTTGGCGGTAAAACGTTATTTTTTCGGGGGTGCTTTTACCCCCCACTAGCAGCCGAGAAAGGGTTAAAACCGCCCGCAATGCGCCACAATAGCGGCGTTTTGCCGGCAGTATCCCAGCGCTGCCCCATTGATTTCAATGGAGAGCAGTGGTGGAGGAGCGGTAAACACATCTCCTTCACCGCTCCAAAGAAGCTGCTGGCAGGACTTTTCCTGATGTCCTGCCAGCGCACCGATCCGGTGTGAAAGCCCAAGGCTTTCACACTGGAAACAATGGAGCAGCTGTTTGAGAGCGGATTGCAGGCGCTATTTTTAACGCTATAGCACCTGCAAAATGCCCTCTGTGTGAAAGGGGTCTAAATCCCTCCTTTCATTGGTGATTACTGTGAATGCTTCTATTACATTGGTGGTTAGTGTAAACCCCTATTACATTGGTGGCCAGTGTTGAAACTCCTCTTTATATTGGTAGTCAGTAAAAAAAAATCAGCATTGCCAATGATCACACCCTCTCCATACCCCAGCACTGCCACTGATCCCAGGAGTTCTAGGATCCCTAGGAGTTTTCTGTCTATTGATGGGTCCCCTCACCTCCCCAGTCCATGGTGTGCAGGCAGTGAGGAGATCATGTGCTGTAACCTCTAGCTACCAATCAGTGAGCAGTATTGATGTACAGTAATCTCTAGCAACCAATCAACAAGCAGAAATCATGTGCTGTAACCTCTAGCAACTAATCAGTGAGCCGTAATGTGTGCTGTAACCTCTAGCAACCAGTCAGTAAGCAGTAATAATATGCTGTAACCTCTGGCAATCAATAGCAATCACTGCTTGATCTAATACAGTAAAAAATGATTTTGAGTCTAGCTGCTATTTATTGTATGTCTCAGAGCAGGTGGAGAGAGAAATTGCATGGGGGGGGGGCAAGACATTTTTTTGCCCAGGGTCCAATCAATACTATTCCCTGATCTTAGGCAAGTACGTATGGAGCTTGTGTCACTTTTTAATAACTAAAGCTTAGGGTGTTCATGATTTGCTTTCCAGTTCTATCATACAGATTCATATTTTTACTTATGTTACCTGACCTTGATGGAATAAAGTAAAAAGACCGCATTCCTCTTCCTAAAGCTGTTACAATTAAAGCAGCTAAACTTTTACTTTTGACCATGTGCTCAATTGTTCTGCCGCATTGATTCTTATCCTGTTGCCACCAGCATGTTTAACAAAGGAAACCGCCATCCCCGGGGATGCAGAAGATCCAGTTCTTAGTCTGCATTTGGCGGAAACTATCCAACCTCATCTTAAACTTTGCTAGGGAGGCCCTTGTACTGCGAGAGGACATAGAAAATCCACTTTTACTTTGAATTGTGTGAAATCTCACCAAAATGTTCCCAGCCTCCAGCAGTGAAAGGGTTGCAGACACATTAGCTTGATGTGAGAACGGTTTGAATAAAACAATCATTCCTTGTTCCTAAGTGGTTCCATATGTGAGCAGTTCCCCAAAAAGACAGGAAAAGACGTAAGCGCTTTTTAAATCTAACTTACAAAGCTGCCTTATGAAGATCTGGTCTCAGGTTACATTTCTGGACCATACGGATATCCAAATAGGTCTCTTTCAAATTCCCCCATGTAAATGTTTTAAAATACATTTTAGGTGTAATGATTTGTTGGAGGGAAAATGAAAAGGCCACACACACTGACTTCACTGTTAGAAAAGCAAAATATTCTTTTGTGATGGTCGTTCTCCAACCACATGAATGTTTCTTATTGGTCACAAAGAGAATTGCATGCTTCTAACCTCATACAAAGTTCACATGATAAAAGTCAACTACACACTAAAAGCCTATAAATCTGAAGTTGTGTCCATGCCCCTGCAATGTGAATTTTCCAATTTTCCTGGAAATTTTCTTTTCTCTTAAAGCCTAAGTTTAGTCAAAAAGTTTTTTTTGGTTTTTTTTGTTTTATGTTTTTTTTAAAAAAATCAGCACAAGGGACGGTACTTACAATCAATGCAAAGTGTCCCTTGCACTGATTTGAATTGAAATCATCAGTCCTCTGCCCCCCCCCCCATACTCTCTAGCCATAATCTTTTGGTGTTGTAGGGGTTAATAAAGCCCAGGAACCTGTCACAGGCACTCATCAAGACTGCCGACTATGCCCACCCTTTCTACCCCCTCCCCACTGTCTGTTCATAGATGCAAGATTCTATAAGCAGAGGACAGGTGACTGAATGAAAGGTCCACTTCCTTCATTTACAGATTGTTTTTCATTGATGGAAGCTATAGTACAGCTTTTATGAATGGAAGAGGGGGGCAGAAAGGATGGGCATAGTCATCTCTCTTGATAATTGCCTGTGAAAGGTCCCTCAGCTCTATTACCCTGCAGCATCAAAAGATTATGGCTGTAGGGGGGATCAAAAGATAGAAGATGTTTAACTAAAACTACAGCCATCAGCACAAGGAACACTAAAGCGTTGTACACACAATCGCATTTTCCACAGACAAAGCGTCAGGCTTTTGTCCGAAGGGCGTTGGCCAGGAACTTGTCTTGCATACAAATGGCACACAATTGTTGGCCAACAAACACGAACGTAGTGATGTACTACGTGACTTTTCAGCTCTTTAGCGCCACCCTTTGGGCACCTTCTGCTAATGTTGTGTTTGGTGAGCATTGATTCTGAACATGCGTGTTTGTACTTTGGACTTTTGTCTGACGGACTTGTGTACACACGATCGTAAAATCTGACAACAGACCGTTGTCCACGGAAAATTTATAATCCTGCCATCCATTTGTCAGCGGAAAATCCGACAACAATTGTCCGATGAAGTGTACAATTGGTTGGATTTTCGGCCAACAGTCTATCAACACACAATTCCCGTCGGAAAATCCGATCGAATGTACAAGGCTTTAGGCCCCTTTCACACAAAGGATCAGACCAGGTCCACCTGTCAGTTTTTCAGGCGGATCTGATTGGATATTCTATTTACCCACTTAGTCCCTTTACACCTGCCTACCTACAATCCAATCTGGTCTGCTAAATAAAAACAGAAGAAATCCATCCCCCTCCATCTAGGCGGATCAAATTGGAGGGCAGTTAGGTGTAATTGGACAGCGGAGTCTGTTTACACCCACGGGTCCATAGATCAGAGCAGGCTCAGTCCGTGTCTGCTATACATAAACTGAGTGGACACAGACCTGTCATCCGCCCGCTCTGTTCAGATCACCGGGGGATCAATGGACAGATCCCTTGCCAATCTAATCAAAGTCCATTCCATGTGAAAGGGGCTTTAACATTGATTGTTAGTACTGTCTCTGATGATTTTTTTTACTGTATTGACAAAACTGGGGCTTTAAATGAATTGAAGCCTTTTTTTTGTTTTCGATGTTGGGTTTAATTTTTGCCATCTGTGCCCAACTGGATGGATTTCCCCCCTTTGGGGACAATTGCTCCATTGGGGTGGAATCTCTTCATAGTGAGAACATTTCTCTTTTAAACAATTGTTACCAAAACTAGTTGGAAGATTTCCTATCTATTCCTGTTCTTATGATGCAAAATGTTGGGTTCTTATTCCCATTGACCATGAAAAAAAGAGAGTAAATCTGCCTAACAGGGATCGTACATTAGAGTGTATCTATAGCCAAAACTTTTTTCCTGGTTTTGGATAGAGTGGGGAAAGATTGCAATTCCTATCAGGTTTTACTGCTGTCGGAGGCTCCATTGGAGAGATTCCTTTATTTCTTGTTTGGTAAAACGGTTGTCCCCAGGAAACCTCTCTAACAGTAACACACAGAAGTCATTTTTTTAAGTTAAATCTTAACCCTAGGAATGATTTGTATTGCATAATTACACTAGTCCAGTTTGGCACAATGTAAGTATGTCTATTAGATCGTAAGCTCTCATAAGCAGGGCCGTCATCACCCTCTTGTAATGAATAGTAATGAATAAATTGTAATGAATAGTATAGTGTACTGTCTTCCTTTAAATTGTAAAGCCCTGCACAAACTGATGGCACTATATAAATCCTGTATATTATTAACAATATCTCATACCTGAGAGGCTGCTGGGGAAGCTGACAATTACTGTAGTATTCTGCACTACTACAGTAATTGCCTCTATCTTCCACCTCCCGTGCTGAATGTCTTCCCATCTCCTCTCACACTGATCACATTGGGTTTGCTTGCTGTACTCTGCTGCTATTCACAGAATTTTTTAAGAAAATACAAAAGTGTGACATCACAAGGTGGGGAGTGTGATGTCACTGCCCCTCCTCTCAGCCTTGTCCAAAAAGAGAATACCTTGTATTCATTAACATAAATACAAGTCTTTCTGTGAACTGTGGCAGTTCCAAGTGAACGACCCCCTGTGCTTAGTGTGCATGGGGTAAGCCTCTCGGCACATGGGCCAGGAAAATGAAGGCTATCACTGTAGTAGCGCCAACTACTACAGTGATTTTCAGCTTCCCCGGTGACCCCTCAGGTATGAAATATACATACTTACATTGGGCCAAAATGTTATGTGTGAACATAAATGTTTTACTACAATGAGTAAAAAACAAATACCATTCCTGCCATTCCTTATTTAGGTGTTACTTTTGTTTACTGACGTATGGCAGTGTTCTACATTTACAACCATATGCTGTATTATTAAGAAACATTTTTAGAAGTTTACAATGTTGGAAATATTGTATGAATATAATGTAATCATACAAACTCTATTTTGTACCTAAAACTATGTACACAGTTAGGGTCGCCCACATGTAATACATGTTTTCCTACTTAAATTACACTGTAAAGCAGTAAACACATATAATAAGCAGTGTACCCATTAATATTTATGATGTTGCATTCTTCCCACATGCTAGTACATGTATAATATATAATCTGGAGGAACTCACAGCCATGTTCCTTGAAAATATTCAGTTAATAAGTACGTGTGTGTGCACTCCACTCTGCTGCATAACAAACGCATCCACCTGCCATTTCTACCTACTATTTTTACAGAAAAGTTTGGTGTAATCATGCACAAAGACAAGACATTTGCTGTGCATGTGATTTTAATTGATATTGCTTAACTGCCTTTACCATTCACTATTAATTAATTCATATTTACGTAATTATTTTTTGCCTGATCACCCACACTAGGGGTATCTGTAGGTGTGGAATGACACCCTTATCTCTGTGTATGCACTCCTGACATATTTCAGGGGATTTGGGGAGTCTATTCATAAAACAATTTGCAGTGTGTAAACAATTGCACAGCTGTCATGAATAATCCCAATAATGTGTCTGAGATGCTTATTTCCTATGATGGTCAGCTCTAGTGGCTACTATGCTTTATTTTCCTAACATAGCACCCTCTAGTGTGCTAGGTTGTTAGTATAGCTGTGTAGGAAAATTTAAGTTTGGCTCAGGGCCAAGCCTGAGCTGAGAATTTGGGTCAGGGTTTAGTGACTTGGGGCTGGGTGACTCATCCTAGCAACTTCTTTGGTGCTTCCCCCTGTTCCCTGGGACATTGGAGAATGTTCTAGACATAGTGGGTGGAGGTTGGGAGAGCTGCTGGGAACATTTGTGAGGGCCTCTGCCAATCTCCAGTAAAGGGCTGGCAGGGGCAGGCCACCTCATAAATAGGCATGAGTCATGCCAGCAGGGGGCAGTTGGGTGGAAGATGTAGATGCTGAGGAGGCTGTTGTGGCCTTGAGGATCCCTTGAGGATGCCCCCTAGTCGGGGGGGGGGGGGCGTGATCTCAGGCCTGGGGCTCAGGTGCTAGATGGATCCTACCAAAACAGACAGGGGATGCCCTTCCTGGAGGCACTGGAGCAAGGAGAGAGGTCAGCAGGAGCAGGTCAGTACATCTGGGAGATTGCCTGAGAGTCAGCCGTGTGGGCTGGTGAGTGTCAGTCTGGAAGGCTATGGGGAGAAGTAGCCTGGAGGGCTAGTGAAATGGGCAGCTGCAGTCAGGTGGGTTGGCAGTGCCTGAAGAGGTGGTGCTGGGATCAGTAGCCAAAGGAGTGATGTAAGCTGGACAATGAAATTCTGCTACACATCTAAGGGGCCTCGGGTTCCTGCCTGTAATGGGCCATTGCTCTCATCTGACTTGAGTGACTATTAGGTATTTACAGTGTTCCAGCTAGGTTCTGCAAGCAAGTGTGTGCTTGAGGAAGAAAAGGAGCTGTATATAGGGAATGTATATAGGAAGAGATGTCCCTGAAGTTATTGTTGAAGTCAAATGGGCATCCCATAACCTCCCATGCCTATCCAAGTTATTACCCTCAATAAAACAAAACAAAACAAAACAAGAAAAACAGAAATGGAAGGTGCACAAACCTAGTGCATTACCAGAGATAATTTAATATCAAGAAATTTTTGTATAAAAGTGGGTACTCACAAAATGCAACTGACAAAAGGCCATAAATACAGTGCATGGACATGCACAGAACACGGAGTACAGCTAATGTGTTTCAGGGCTCACCCCCTTCCTCAGAGCTAGGCTAGCTAAATTTCTTATTATTAAATTATCTCTGGTAATGCACTAGGTGTGCGCGCCTTCCATTTCTGTTTTTCTTGTAGTTCCATTCAGGTTACCCCATCTGAGGAAGGCAGCATCCACCTAGTTTTGGGATATATATCTTTCACACCACCATTTTATCTGACATCTGTTACTCCACACCTTGCAAGACCTATTAGCGCTGAAAGTGACTGTGTTTTTTGTATGAAAAAACAAAAACAAAGACGGACTGCTCTCTGTCTCAAGAGTGCCTGTGAATATTCATTTTGCCTGGCTGTGCAGGGTGGGGGATCCCAGTCAACTTGCGGCTCCTTAGAGGGTGCGCTACACTAAAATAACCTAATCATGAAAATAGCACATTGTGGCCACTAGATGGAGCTAAAGATCATAGGAAACATCAGATCCCCTGATGAAGTCACATGATGTGACGCAATGCGGAAGTAACCGGACTACGAGAAAACCAGAAGTGACGTAAAGAGGTGCCTGTAATGCCGTGTAAATTACAGATCTGCTGTTTTTAACTCTTATCATTGTAAGTACCCATTTGGCTGTTTAATAAACTAGTGAGTTTTTATATACTACACTATGGGAGATTCCTTTTTATCCCCTGTTTATACTCGCTGTGAATGAACGGCCGTATGGACCCATTGGAAGCTATCATTCGTAATACACCATTTTGAGGGATATCATCCTTTGTTGCTGGATCCAGGGGAGGCCCCAAACTACAGTGATCTCTGTGGCGTTTTTTACCCATATTGAGGTTAGAATATAGAGAGCACTAAGTGGAGCACAGGAAGATCGCACATCGGCAACCACCTATTGAAGATTTTATTTTGATACTTTTTGCACATAAGCACTGTTTTGCACTTTTGCACCTTTATTATTATTTTTCAGAGCTAATGGACTATTATATCGCTATTATCATCTGATTATGGAATTGATCATCTCATTATTCATATACTGAGAATAGTCCATCATTTACCTTATATATAGGATTTGCTTTTGCACTGCGTTTACGTATATTTATATATATATTTTAAAATATTTTTTGCACTCCTGCACCTTTATTTCAAAGCTAATGGACTATCATATCGCTATTATCATCTGATTATATGGCATTGATTATCTCATTATTCATATACTGAGAATAGCCTATCATTCACCTTATATATAGGGGTTGTTATTGCACTGCGTTTACGTATATTTATATACACTTTTTTTATACTTTGTTGCACATAAGCACTTTTTGCACTCTTGCACCTTTATTTCAGAGTTAATGGACTATTATATCGTTATTATCATCTGATTATATGGAATTGATTATTTCATTACTCATATACTGAGAATAGCAATTATTAACCTTATATATAGGATTTCTTATTGCATGCGTTTACGCATATTTACTCATACAGGATTACTAGTATATCATTGTTTATTGAAGTTGCACACAGTTATTTGTTTGCACAGCAATATTTACAGAGCAATAGTTACACATTCATTTTAAGATACAAACAGCTGTTAATAAGTTGCGCTGATCACTCTTTATATTATATCCACTGTAAGTGCACTATATACACTTTTCAGGTCTAGCAGCAATGTATTATTTACTATAAACATACTCACTCATCGTTCACTTTGATAGCGTGAGGGATCCCCCCCTTATTTCTATTAAATATATTATAATACATATTTTAATAGAGCGTCAACAAAGTATGTAGGTTTGTATTTTTTTTTTAAGTCATGTGATCTTTCTTAAATTTTCACTGATGTCCTCACATAATGCTGTACACCTGGAAAAAGAGAATATGTAACCTACAATCTGTGTTCAATGAACCAATCTGTACGATAATTATTACCATGTGCAATGTGCAGGGAACTAGAGGTTTCAAGAAAACAAAATCTGAAATTCTGACTCACAAAGAAAGTTTCCTCCCCTTATGGCCCCTTTCACACTGGTGAAGAGCTTTTGCAGGGCAACAAAAGCAGATGAAAACTATTCCCTATTAAATACTATGTAACTGTGCAGTTCACACTGCCGGTGTGAAAAAGTGTCACATGTTGAAAAGATACATAAAAAAACAGACTTTGGGATACAGAGTAAAAATAAATAACTAATACCAATAGTCTGTTTTAAATTGTCATAAAATATATATTATAAATCAAATCTCTATTATTTTTTGGCAATAACATGGTGTGGGCGGATTTTTGCCAGTTACAGGCTGTATCACACCCCTCCAGCTTATGTCTTAGAATAACAGGGAAGTGAAGCCTCCATCAATCAAAATGTACATTTTCCACCCCCCATTGTGTTTAGCTGGTTAGTGGGCATGGAGGAGGAAGGGGCTAAATGCGCTGTCATTTACCAATGTGTATACGCCCACATGCGTGACTCTATAGTCACATGGGCTGCTCAGATGTGATCAAGGAGGAAATGCTCAGCATTGAAACTCACTGAAAAGTGAGCATGTGCACTAGCTGCCAACACTGCTGTGCAAAATCCCCAGCTGTAGTGGGGGCATGGACATGTGGGGAGATAGAGAACAGCAGGATCAACCAGGTTTTTTGCAGAATACAGAAAACGAATCCCATAGCGAATGGACGAGTATGAAAGGCATGTAATACATTATTTATTAATAGTTTTTAATAATGTTGGTTTAATAACACTTTAAGGCTTCATGTACACTAGCCTACACTGGCAGCTCCTAAACTTGAGTTTGATTTTTTGCCAAAGCTCTTAAACTCAACTCCATAAAAGCCTATGTGTCAATCTGGGGTTGATGATTTTGATGTCTTATTAGGCGAAACGCATTGGTACGGGCTCTGCTGATGCCACTGCGTCACCTTCCTTACTTTTTATTGCAAAGTGCTTTTTATCTTCATGAAATGTAAGTTTTCCCTTTTATATACATTAAATGTTTTTTTTATTAAAAATGAATTACACTATGTGGCCTATTCTTTCTTCTTCCTATAAACACACACTTGGGGGAAATTCTTTGATCCATCCTCAGCTCAACATCCCTCCGGTGGGCATCCATTCAGAAACAGTGTTGTGAAGGACCACATAGCTTTTTTCCCATTGGATACTGTATGTGCTGATGAAAGATTCCTCTGGGTATATCACACCACAAGCTTTATTGACTCATTAGGCGTATGCCTATTTGGGTTCAAATTTTCCGGTAAGCCTTATATATTGGTGGTGGATTATCTACTGACAAAGTGTTTACACCAAGTTTTTCAAGTTTTCTCAAGTCACCATGTTGTCATATATGAACTTTGATGTTTCTTTATGAATGCACATTTTTTCTTTTTTCATTTTTGCCTCACATTATTGTCATTTATTTGTCCTTTTATGTTAGTGTGACTGTATGGGGGACTATATGATCTTTTTACTATAGAGATCTGCATTTTTTTTCAACATTTGTTTATTCACATATGAAGTCATTGCACTGATTATGCAATCACATCATTTTGCTGTTTATTATATTGACATCATTAGTCTCACCTACATATGAAGTCATCGTACCATGTATGCAGTTGTATCATTTATGTTGTCTATCATACTGACATCATATTAGCGCTGCACTTTCCTTTATATACAGTTTTTTTTTTTTACTTTTGCAAATTGATCTTTTGCTGTGTCAGCTGCTAACACATTATTTAAAGGAGACAGCGTGGTTCATATTTACACCATGTGTCAATGTACACAAAGGCTTTTAGCAGAATATATGAACGGCCAAGTTCAGGATAGGAAGGTTTTGACCGTTTTGACTGTCGGCCATGGTAAATGTAGACCAGTGTACATGAAGCCTAAATAGTACATGCAAGATTCAGTTATCAAACATGTCAGAATCCAAATACTTGCACAATTGGATTGTGTGGTACTCAAGACTTGCCATAGATGAGCAAAAGTTTTCCTGAGAACAATGGATGGAGAGATAACTGGCCATAGGACCTACCACTATTTCCAGACTAAAATGGGCAACGCAGTGGCTTAACACTTCTCCCTTGGAGCACTGGGGTCTCTGTTTCAAAACCTGCTCAGGACACTGTCTGCATGGAGTTTGTGTGTTCTCCCTGTGCCTGCATGGGTTTCCTCCGGGTACTTTGGATCCTAAGACATGCTGGGAAATTAACAGGCTCCTTCCTGTCCAAATTGGTTCTAGTAAGTGTGTATATGTGATGTATGGGTGCATGTGAGATAGGGGCCTTAGATTGTAAGTTTCTTGGGTAGAGGGAATGATATACAATGTGTAAAAGTTATATAAACATCTTCAGAAAATAAAACGGCAGGCAAACATGCAATTAAAAACGTAATTGTGCTTCTCTAAAAGGATTGGTGAACTGACAACCTGAGAAATCTCTCCAGTACCAGCCTGAGAATTAGATTGGGCATAGGATTGAGGAAAAGGATGGCTGGACAGACACATTTTATTTTTTATTGTATAAAACTATTACTCCAATAACATTAATTGCCATCAGGCAACACATGACTTTGTGTGAGTCCAGGTCCTTTCATATGAAGGAAGTATAAAGTCTAATGTAACAGAAAATCTTTAAGTATAGATGGAGAACTGTCAGGTACTATACTGTATGTTACTGATGATTTACATACAGCTGCCTATAAACACGCATATATTCTTTCTTAGGGTGACATGCCTTCGGGATGTTGTGGATTCAGTTCAAACACATTTTCAGCAGATATTACGTGATCTGCGGTGCTGAGTAGCTGCAGGGAAGGGATCTGTCATTTCTATTATGGACGTAGAAATTCTTTATACAGCCACACCTCCTTGTCATTCCTAACCTTACACATTCTTGGGCTGTCTACTAAGATTTTTTTATTTTTTTAACTTTCCGGTAATGTCCTCAAAAAGTATTCATATGACAAGCTTGATCAAGAACATATATTACAATATACCTGAGTCTCCTGTTCTTTATAGTTGAAGGCGAGTGGTGACAATTTGAAATGAATCAGATAAAGGCATATTCAGGGCTATATTGGCTGGAAAAAAGATATTATAAAGAAAAAAAAAAAAAGCTTAGAAAAAAAAGAATATTTATCTATTTAACACTACTCTACATTAAGGGCTCATTCACATATAGTGTGATAATTGCCATTTCTCCTCACTGGATACACGGCAGTCACCGGTAGGGAAAAATAAATTTCTGTGTGCCCCATTCGCACTGCAATTCAGCCCTTAGGTGTGGTGCAGTGGACTGCCGAAAAATAAAGTTAGTTTAAAAACATGTAAAAAAAGGAAACTGTGTGACGCACATTACACAGCCCCCTAGCTGCAGCTGAAACTGAAAAAGAATTATTCTGCCACAGTCCTCAGTCTGAAGATCAGCATCACTCTACTCACTTTCCTATGACTGGACAGTAAAAAAAGAAGCAACACAGTGATGAGATCCTCTTTCAGTTACTCTGCTGTCTCCTCCAATCAACATGTTTCTTGTCAGCACAAGAAACGATTGGCTTCTTGAGCTGTTGTTTCCTCTCAAACTCCAGCCCCCTGTTCAGGGACTGCAAAAGGCATTAAAAAAACATATAACAATTTGTTAATAAACACAGAGCTGCATTAATTTATGTATTTGATATCTGCCTGGAGTTCAGCTTTAGCCATGGATAGCAACATGTGGTAGATTGTTCGCTAAGCATATTAAGAAATCTGTCCATCCTCAATGGAATTTCAAGCTGCCAGAAACTTTTTTTCTAGACCTGGGTAACATGTTGCATCCTCAGGGGAATGATTGTTTACATTTTCATTAGCATCTGTGTTCAGAGATTTTAGTAAAAAACAAAAATCACATTTTTAGTATAAGGGGGAATGGTTAAAATACATGACAGCACTCTTATTGCTTTCTACTGTCCTAGTGACAGAAGCTTCCCCATTTCTTGTATGAGCATTGCAGGGTCAAGCAGTCAGGGATAATCTCACCAGTGGGGTCATAGAAAGAAAAAATACTGACATCATTGAACACTTCCCCACTCTATTCAAAATCAGGAAAACATTTTGGCTGCAACTATTATTATAATAATACAGGATTTATATAGAGCCAATGGTTTGTGCAACACTTTACAAAATGGAGAGAGACAGTACAATTACAAGACAATTAATTACAAGAAGGATCAGAGGCTCCTACTTTATAGAGTTTGCAATCTAAAAAGTGAAGTGATACAAAAGGTAACAATTGTTAGGGATGAGCTGAAGGAGACAGTAATTATACAGTTTATTTGTTAAGAGGCAGGACAGGTTTTCCTGAAGACTTGGGTTTTTAGAGATCACCTAAAGTGGACAGGGTAGGAGGTAGTGAGAAAAATTGAGAATACAAGAGGCTCTGGAGAAAGTCCTGGAGGCAAAATTGGGAGGAGGTGACAAGGGAACCAAACAGCAGGGGAACGTGGGAGAAGAGAAGTGGACAGTTTGGTTGGGGATGTAGTTTAGAGCAGAGTTGAGGGTGGCTTTGTAGGTTGTTAGTATTTTGAATTTTTATCCTTGGTAGCTAGCGGAAGCCAATGGAGAGATTGGCAAAGATGGTTAGCAAACAATGAACGGTTGGTAAGATGGCCCAGTCTGGCAGTAGCATTCATGATGAACTGAAGAAGGACAGCCTAAGTAAAGGTAGGCCAATGAGGAGGGAGTTGCAATATTTAAAACAAGAGATAACCAGGGAGTGAATTAGTTTCTTTGCAGTGTCATTGGTTAAGAAGTTAGGCTTTAAATCCATTCTGCATTCATCTGGCTCAGTATGGCCACCCTGTGGGAAAAGAAGCTTGTCTAATATATGGCATAATAGATTACAATCTTATGCTTTACATCCTAACTAATTATGATAGGCTAGTATGTACAAATTGGCCTTGATAACCTAGATCATGCTTGCTATGTTAGTCCTGTGCTAATAAACTAAATACTTGATGGCCTAGATTGCTCTAGATCTCCCCAGCTGCTAACTTACCTGAGCATTGCAGATAAAGTCTACTCTACAGCGTTGTTTATGCCTTGTGACCACAAACTAACTTGCAGCTTGCAGCAACTGGATAGTAGGTTCCCATTGACGGGGATGTTTCCTGAGTGTCTCCGATCTCAGGGAAGTTTGGGAAATTTACATCAAAGGGGCTAAACAGGGTGGACAAATGTCTGAAAATGGACTTGTCCTTTATTTCAGTGTTATCAGAGGCCACCTATAAAAAACTCCAGGAAAAAAAATAAAATAAAAAATAAGCTGCTGGGTTGCCATTAGTTAAATCTCAGGGGGTGTATGCCACGTCCTGGATTGCTGCCAGTTATTCACTATTTACACTTTCACTGAAAGCTGATAGTTTAGTTTTCCCTATATTTCCAACACTCTGACATTAGTCTAATGCCACGTACACACGACCAGACTATCCGGTAGAAAAGTTCAGACGGAATCATTCCGTCGGACATACTGATCGTGTGTGGGCTTCATTGGACTTTTTCTTTCTAAAATTCTGAAGGACCTAGAAATAGAACATGTTTCAAATCTTTCCGACGGACTCAACCCCTAATGGGAAAACCGTTCGTCTGTATGCTAGTCCGACGGACCAAAAACGAAGCAAGGGTAGCTATTGGATACTGGCTATCGTACGTCATCGCATTCTAAACGAACAGACTTTGGTGTGATCGTGTGTAGGCAAGTCCGTTTCAGCGGAACTCCTTCAGAAAGACCGTCAGAGTCCACTCTGACGGAAAGTCCGGTCGTGTGTATGCGGCATTACGGCTCACCTACACAGCACTCATCCTGACTGTCCCTCCTCTCGCATCTTATTTTTTAAATGATTCACAGAGTGCCAATTGGCAAACAACAGGACGACTGATGGGGTAGGCAAATGACAGGGCGACTGATATGTAAGAGCAGTTAAATATAGTTAATTTAAGATGAGTCCATTTATTTTATTTATGTATTTATTTATTTTTACAGCATCTAGGCAACTTGTTTTTCCAACTCCTACTATTGCTTTATGCACTTTTTATTGTGTGCATTCTTTTCATTGCTCAAATTTCATTATTGCCTTTTCCCACTTTTTTGCATTGTACTGACTACTTTAAATGGAATACATTTATTCAAAGGAAAACATACAGAACTAGCCAGAGTGTCTATGGCTGAAAATTCCAGTTCAGCAACTTTTAAGGGAAGTCAAGCTGCAATCACAAACCTTTTAACTAAAAGAATACACATGCAAATAAATGCATTCATATTTTTTCGATATTTTTAACACCACATTTCTGAGTATTGAAAGCTTCATTTTTGCTGGAAGTCAAGTGAAGGTTCAGAATAGCTTATATTAAAAGAAGAGATGGAAATTCTATCTTTGGTAAATAGTAAAGTGGCTCAGGCAAGATGTGCATGTGTAAAATGCAACTGTGCAACCTCTAGAAATGACTGTATTACATTTGTATTAAGTGCCGCATTTAAAGTAGCCAGCAGCAACATAGCATTCCCAGAGCCTCATTACATTTTCTATACACTTTATGCACTTATCCTTTGTGCAGCATGCCATTTACAACCTCAGAAGTCTTTAAAAATGTCTTAATAAACTATTCCACAGGAGTTACTTTACTGTCCATGACCCCTGATTTATGAAATAATGTGATTTCTAAATTCTTAACCCTAGGAGTCATAATCATAGTAAGACTTCATCTGCATCCTTGAGCACCTGACAGGCTATTATGACAAGCGTCAAGCTTTGAGAGGTAATGAATCTATCTACCTGGAGAGGTCATGAGGCCACAAACTCAGAAGTGATCCATAAGCTGACGAAGCACTTCATTAGTATACAGACTACTTTGCTGCCTGCTGAAGTGGTTAGAAAGCTTACTTTTCCTGCCAATGTTAAACACAAAGCAACATGAAAGAAAATATGTTTCCATTGCTATAAATCTTTATGGCACACCATTAGGGTCTTCTTCACAGGTGAAAAATGAGATCTGCTAAGAGCTAGAGTGCAGACCATTACAGATTGAATTGTTTAGCATGTATTGGTTGTATGTTGTAACTGATGAATTTAATATGTAGGTTTAAAGCTGAAGACTAGATAAAAAAAAATTCTCTATCGCTTTAGTGAGCTAACTTACCTGCAATAAAGGATGTCAAATGCCATGCAGGCAGCTGGATCCTGGAGAAATCTTCAGTGCAGGTATGCCTGGTCCTCTTTCTGCTGCTGAACTTCTGGTGCTGCAAGGCTGGAGAGGGCAGGTACTAACTCAACAGATGTATTCACAACAGTGGCTTCACAGACGACCCAAAGCTATTAACCCCTGCAGCACCAAAAGTTCAGAAACAGAACCAGGCATCCCTGCACAGAAGATTTCTCCAGGATTCAGCAACCTACACAACCAGAGTTGACTCTGCCGCTGGAGATCCTGAGGACAAGGAACTCACAGAGAGCCTAAGAAAGCATCAAGAAGGTCACTGAAGCTGCTGTTGGTAATGAAGATGCTCTTTCTTTAGGGAAAAGGCACAGGTTGCTGGTTTCAGCCTAAAAACCTTTTGCCTGTACTAAAGGCTTATGGATGGATTCTCTACATTTGAAAGTGTTCTGAAGTGCATAAAGTGAATGGTGCCCAATTGTTACACATCTCATACCTTTCAGCCATGGACTCTGCCCAGGGAAAACGCTAGCCCATATTGTCTCTGGGGGGTGCCCCACATGCCTCTGGGGGATGCTACATAAAGTAATTGTAATCTGAGAGACCTACGCAGGCTGAACTCCTTTTTAAAATAGGTGCAGTGCTATATTTTTGAGGATTGTATCATCTTATTTGTGCCATCGGCTTTATTGCTTTTTCACTTAGCGCTCACTTATTTTTGAATCATTTCCTTTTTAAAATGCTGGTTCTAACGGCTGCAATACTTACTGGGTCGCTAACCTGGGACAAGCATGCAGCAACTAAAGTTGAAGTGAAGCCATAGAACCAGCATGACAGCCAGACACTGAGCATTTTCAGAAAAACAGATCAATTACAACAGCCTACATGTTATCTCACTACAGGTTTCTTTTAATCAGCTTAATTTTCACACTACATAATTGGTTTATCAGCATACAGTATATACTAGCCAGAGGGTAAATATAATAAACAAAAAAACAATTCATACTCATTTTCACAAACGACCGTGTATGTGCTTACTTAATATGCTAATTATTTTTGCTTTCTGGTTCAACAACACGCCTTAATGTGACAAAACTTCGTTTCCTGTGTCGCCGAACGAATACCAGAGGTAATGAAATTTGCCAAGTTAAATAGAAAATGTACATAGAGTGCCATACGTGACATTTGTTCAATAACTATATCTAATAACGGATGAGAAATATGATACTTTAGCCCCCCTGTAGGTGTTAATTACATTATATTAACCAGTGCTACTTCCCATGTCTAATTACATCATTAGTCAACAGAACAGAATGAATTAAAAAGAGCAGCAAGCTAAAAGCTAGCAGGAAGGTCGCAGGAAAACTGCACATCCATTACATTTTCTTTATATTCTGTGAAAGGAAAAACTGTGCAAACAAACCAGGAACCAAACAGGAAAGGTGAGGGAGATTTCACAAATATAAGGAATTTAATCAGTACTTAATATACATGATGATAGACAAACATTCAGCCTTGCTAATGTTCTCACTATATTGTTGTCTGGGATGCTAGCTTTCATTACATTTCAGGGACATGTTTTTTTTTTAATATACTAAAACAAACAGGCACACCAATTTAAGTGAAATCCTGCACTAAAAGCGGCGGGAGAAACCATTGGTCTCTGCATTGTGGACCACAAAGTAGAGGATTCTCTTAAATACAGCAACATTTTGGTGATGCGAGCAGCAGGAAAGATACAATGAGTGTTAAGAATAGGGATGGTCCGATGTTCGATCTGAATGTAAGTTTGGCTTCAGATATGGGGCCAAACTTACATTCAGTGTGAGGCCTTATCAGCTGGTGAGTTTGCAATTTACAAGGGAGTGGAATCACGTTAGGTGAGGTGTGGTGAACACGGGTCAACAGCATTTTGTGGATTGGACACACCTGCACTTTTGGAACTTTTCTCTATATTACCTCACATTTATGTGGACTTTTTTTAGGTTTTTTCAATTTTTCCATTTTTTAATTATTTTTTTCACAATTCATTCATTTAACATTTCATTTTTTTGAGTGTGTTTTATTCTGGTATTACGATACCGGGTTTATTCACTTACCACGGGGAGTATTGTAGTCATTTACACATCACTCCTTTCACCTGCTTCTAGTGTTATGCTAGATTATTTTTGATATTTTTAATATGCATTAGTTCATATCTATGTGTATTGCACCAGTACCTGGTGCCCATTTGTGTGGTCATCACTTCTCACCTCACATGTCCTTTCAGTATTTCTTCATCATTTTGACTTTATGCTTTGTTTGTATATTTTGCATCACTTCTTACACTGTGATCTAGGGTTTACTCCACTTCATTAGAGGGGGTGTCAGCACTAGCCTCAAGCCCACATTAGGGGGGTAGTGCCATTCTTCATCTCCTTGTGTCCTTTTCTTAGGGGTGATTCAGATTTTCCATGTATATTTTTTAAAGTGCCAGCTATTATTGGGTCATTCTTCACCATACAGAGCGCAGTGGTGGTAGGACGGGTTTTTTTTTCTTGTCCACCTACAGTTTTTAATATATATATATATATATATATATATATATATATATATATATATATATACACACTAGGGATGAGCCGAACACCCCCCGGTTCGGTTCGCACCAGAACCCGCGAACGGACCGAAAGTTCGCACGAACGTTAGAACCCCATTGACGTCTATGGGACTCGAACGTTCGAAATCAAAAGTGCTCATTTTAAAGGCTAATTTGCATGGTATTGTCCTAAAAAGGGTTTGGGGACCCGGGTCCTACCCCAGGGGACATGTATCAATGCAAAAAAAACTTTTAAAAACGGCCGTTTTTTCGGGAGCAGTGATTTTAATGATGCTTAAAGTAAAAAAAAAAAAGTGAAATATTCCTTTAAATATCGTACCTGGGGGGTGTCTATAGTATGCCTGTAAAGTGACGCGTGTTTCCCATGTTTAGAACAGTCCCTGCACCAAATGTCATTTTTAAAGGAAAAAATCTCATTTAAAACTGCTTGCGGGTTTAATGTCATGTCGGGTCATGGCAATATGGATGAAAATCAGTGAGACAAACGGCATGGGTACCCCCCAGTCCATTACCAGGCCCTTTGGGTCTTGTATGGATATTAAGGGGAACCCCGCACCCAAATTAAAATAAGGAAAGGTGTGGGGCCACCAGGCCCTATATACTCTGAACAGCAGTATACAGGCGGTGCAAACAAGACAGGGACTGTAGGTTTGTTGTTAAGTAGAATCTGTTTGTAATTTTGAACATTTTTAACGTGTTTAGCTCCAGCCAAAAAATCTTTTCTAAGCTTTTTGGAAAACATAGGGAAGGGTTATCACCCCTGTGACATTTGTTTTGCTGTCTTTCCTCCTCTTCAGAAGATTTCACCTCACTTTTTTGTCCCAATGAAAAATGTTTTTTGAAAATTTGGGTTTTTTTGTGGAACAAGGATTGGAAAGCACCAGTGGAAAGGAGAAATTGTTTTCCCATATTAACTCTTACAGGAGAGAATTTCCCTTCCTAGGGGTAGATTTCATCTCACTTCCTGTTGTCTCCTTCCGTTTGCAAGTAGGAGTCGTTTGTAAGTTAGATGTTTGAAAGTAGGGTCCTGCCCTATATACTCAGCAGAAATTTGGGCCTTAGGTGTTGCTGTGGCCACAACACTGTAAGCCCTCACAGGGCCCTGCTGTGAAATATTAGATCAAGAATTGTAATTACATGCCCCTGTTGAACAGGAGCTGAAAAATTAGGCCTTAGGCACTGGTGCTGGTGCCACAACACTGCAACCCCTCACAGACACTCTAGTTGGAACGCAGGAACGAGCCCTGCTGCAAATTATTGCTTCAAAAATTGTAATTACACGCCCCTGTTAGACAGGGGCAGAAAAATTGGGCCTTAGGCACTGGTGCTGGTGCCACAACACTGCAACCCCTCACAGACACTCTAGTTGGAACGCAGGAACGAGCCCTGCTGCAAAGTATTGCATCAAAAATTGTAATTACACGCCCCTGTTAGACAGGGGCAGAAAAATTGGGCCCTAGGCACTGGTGCTGGTGCCACAACACTGCAACCCCTCACAGACACTCTAGTTGGAATGCAGGAACGAGCCCTGCTGCAAAGTATTACATCAAAAATTGTAATTACACGCCCCTGTTAAACAGGGGCTGAAAAATTGTGCCTTAGGCACTGGTGGTGGCGCCCAGAACCAAAAATGTTCTTACAAGCTATCAGCGTGATGATTGAGGAGGAAGAGGATAATTACTCAGGGATAGTCACTCAGCATCAGCATAGGCAGTCTTTGAAGGGATCTGAGATTTCAAAAAAAATTATTCGGTTACATCAGCATCAGGTGCTTGGTAGCTGGTGGTGATCCAAGACTCATTCATTTTTATGAAGGTCAGCCGATCGACCGAGTCGGTGGACAGACGCACCCTGTGATCGGTTACCACGCCTCCAGCAGCACTGAATGTGCGTTCCGAAAGAACGCTGGATGCAGGACAGGCCAGTAGCTCAATTGCATACTGTGCAAGCTCTGGCCAGTGATCCATCCTCAAGACCCAGTAACCCAGAGGATTTTCGGTGGGAAAGGTGTCCAAGTCTGATCTTGCCCCTAGGTATTCCTGCACCATGTAAAACAGACGCTGGCGATGGTTGCTGGAACCGATCATACCTTGGGGCTGCGGACCAAAAAATTGTCTGAACGCATCGGTCAGACGGCCACCTTCTCCACCGCTCCTTCTTTGACTGACCGAAGCCTCAGCAACACGTTGTCCAGAAACAGGAGTTTGTAACCTCCCAGTCTCTGGGAACGCGTTGCACAGACCTTTCTGCAAGGCCTCCCGAAGATGTTTCATCCTCTGCTCCCTCTGCGATGGCAAGATAAGGTCCGCAACCTTACCCTTGTAACGTGGATCAAGGAGGGTTGCCAGCCAGTATTGGTCCTTCTCCTTGATACCACGAATACGAGGATCCTTACGCAGGCTTTGCAGGATCAGGGAGGCCATGCAGCGTAGGTTTGCTGAGGCATTCGGTCCGGAGTCCTCTGGGTCACTAAGAACGACATGGTCCGCAGCCACCTCCTCCCAGCCACGTACAAGTCCATGTGTTTCTTGGGACTGATCCCTTAAAGACTGCTGCTGATGCTGAGTGCCAGGCTCCACCTCCATACTGACACAATCTTCCTCCTCCTCCTCTTCCTCCTCGTCCTCTTCCTGTGTGATCGGCGGGCACGCAGGAACACTGTCTGGATAAAGGGGGCCTTGAGAGCTAAGGAAGTCCTCCTCTTCCTGCCTCTGTTCTGCCTCAAGTGCCCTGTCCATTATTCCACGCAGCGTGTGCTCCAACAGGTGGACAAGGGGGACAGTGTCACTGATGCATGCACTGTCACTGCTCACCATCCTCGTGGCCTCCTCGAATGGTGACAGGACAGTGCATGCATCCCTGATCATGGCCCACTGGCGTGGGGAAAAAAAACCAAGCTCCCCTGACCCTGTCCTGGTGCCATAGTCGCACAGGTACTCATTGATGGCCCTCTGCTGCGTGTGCAGCCGCTGCAGCATGGCCAACGTTGAGTTCCACCTGGTGGGCATGTCACAGATTAGGCGGTTCTTGGGCAGGTTAAACTCCTTTTGGAGGTCCGTCAGCCGAGCACTGGCATTATATGACCGGCGGAAATGCACACAGACTTTCCTGGCCTGCCTCAGGACATCCTGTAAGCCCGGGTACCTGCCCAAGAACCGCTGCACCACCAAGTTAAGGACGTGAGCCAAACAGGGCACATGGGTCATTTGTCCCTGTCGGAGGGCAGAGAGGAGGTTGGTGCCATTGTCGCAAACCACCATTCCTGCCTTAAGTTGGCGTGGCGTCAACCACCTCTGAACCTGCCCCTGCAGAGCTGACAGAACCTCTGCCCCAGTGTGGCTCCTGTCCCCCAAGCACACCAGCTCAAGCACCGCATGGCATCTTTTGGCCTGCGTACTTGCGTAGCCCCTTGAACGCCTACGGAGCACCGCTGGTTCCGAGGAAGAGGCCATGGAGGAAGAAGAAGAGGAGGGGGTGGAGGAGAGAGGTGTGTCACAATCAGCATTTTGGAGGCGTGGTGGCGGAACAACCTCCAACACTACTGCACCTTGTCCTGCATCCTTCCCAGCTGCCAGCAGAGTCACCCAATGCGCCGTGAAACTTAGGTAACGTCCCTGTCCATGCCTGCTGGACCATGAGTCAGCGGTAATATGCACCTTACCGCTGACCGCCCTGTCCAGCGAGGCATGGACATTGCCTTCCACATGCCGGTAGAGAGCCGGAATCGCCTTCCGTGAGAAAAAGTGGCGTTTGGGTACCTGCCACTGAGGAACCGCACATTCCACAAACTCACGGAAGGGGGCAGAGTCTACCAACTGAAAAGGCAGCAGTTGAAGTGCTAGCAATTTTGCCAAGCTAGCATTCAACCGCTGGGCATGTGGATGGCTGGGAGCAAACTTCTTTCGGCGGTGCAGCAGCTGGGGCAGGGAAATTTGCCTGGTACAATCTGACGTCGGTGTACCAAAAGCAGATTGCCCACAAGTACTTGGCTGTGACACACCTAATTCTACACCTTCATTCCTCTCACTGCAGGTCTCAGAGAGGACTGAAGGTCTAGTGGGGTTGGAAATCTCAGCTGATGAGGAGCAAGGAGAGATCCTCTTTGTTCTTTGGTGTGGGTCTTTTAGATACGCTTGCCAACGAACTGCATGGCAGGTCAACATATGTCTGGTCAAGCATGTGGTACCCAAGCGGGAGATGTTTTGGCCACGCGAGATACGCTTGAGACATATGTTGCAAATAGCAGCGGTGCGATCTGATGCACTCGTCTCAAAAAAGGCCCACACCAAAGAACTTTTTGAATAACGCGCAGAGACTGCAGCGCCCTGCACATGTGGAGCTTTGGGGTGTGATGCAGTCAATGTGCTGCCCTTAGGCTGGCCCCTGGAGGGCATCCTGCCTCGTTGGTGATGTGCTGCCGCCTCCTCCTCCTCCTCCTCCTCCTCCTCCTCCTCCTCCTCCTCTCTCCTATCAGGCACCCACGTTGAGTCAGTGACCTCATCATCCCCTCCCTCCTCATCACTGGAGCAAACCTGGCAGTATGCTGCAGCAGGGGGAGCATGACTGCCAGATTGCTGTCCTTCTTGGGCACCCCCTCTGTCCGCGCTCATGTTACTGCCTTCATCGAGCTCAGTATCGTCATCAGAGCCTTCCAAACGCTGGGCATCCTCCTGGAGCATGTACCCAACACTGTGGTCAAACAGTTCGAGGGAATCCTCATGAGGACATGGTGGAGCTAGGGAAGGAGTCACTGATGACATTGAGCTGAGGGAAGAGGCCGCTGCTTTGCCAGACAAAGCACCCTGGGCATGGGTGAGAGAGGATGAGGAGGATGAGGACGGCTTGGTCATCCACTCGACCAAGTCTTCCGCATGTTGCGGCTCAACATGGCCAGCTGCCGAAAAAAAGGCCAAGCGTGTCCCATGGCCACGTGCTGATGAGGATGCACCGTCTCCACGACCAGCACTAGACACAGAGCCTGCTTGCCCTCTCTTATTGGCTTGTGACTGTCTGCCTCTCCTTCTTGGCCTTCCAGACATACTAATGGCCTGTAGCTGCACTAAGCTGGGATAGAACACCTGTAATTTTCTTCAAGTAGCTTTATATACTGTAACCAGACAAGCCTGCCTGTCAGTAGGAAGATAACAGGAACGGATCTAGCTGAACACTGTGAGCAGGACGCACTGTACTAAATGTAAATAGTCTAGCTGCCTGACCGTGGTACTAATAGGATCAAATAGAACACCTGTAATTTTCTTCAGGTAGCTTTATATACTGTAACCAGACAAGCCTGCCTGTCAGTAGGAAGATAACAGGAACGGATCTAGCTGTACACTGTGAGCAGGACGCACTGTACTAAATGTAAATAGTCTAGCTGCCTGACCGTGGTACTAATAGGATCAAATAGAACACCTGTAATTTTCTTCAGGTAGCTTTATATACTGTAACCAGACAAGCCTGCCTGTCAGTAGGAAGATAACAGGAACGGATCTAGCTGAACACTGTGAGCAGGACGCACTGTACTAAATGTAAATAGTCTAGCTGCCTGACCGTGGTACTAATAGGATCAAATAGAACACCTGTAATTTTCTTCAGGTAGCTTTATATACTGTAACCAGACAAGCCTGCCGGTCAGTAGGAATTTAACAGGAACGGATCTAGCTGAACACTGTGAGCAGGACGCACTGCACTAAATGTAAATAGCAGGAACGGATCTAGCTGAACACTGTGAGCAGGACGCACTGCACTAAATGTAAATAGCAGGAACGGATCTAGCTGAACACTGTGAGCAGGACGCACTGCACTAAATGTAAATAGCAGGAACGGATCTAGCTGAACACTGTGAGCAGGACGCACTGCACTAAATGTAAATTGCAGGAACGGATCTAGCTGAACACTGTGAGCAGGACGCACTGCACTAAATGTAAATAGTCTAGAAGATAACAGGAACGGATCTAGCTGAACACTGTGAGCAGGACGCACTGCACTAAATGTAAATAGCAGGAACGGATCTAGCTGAACACTGTGAGCAGGACGCACTGCACTAAATGTAAATAGCAGGAACGGATCTAGCTGAACACTGTGAGCAGGACGCACTGCACTAAATGTAAATAGCAGGAACGGATCTAGCTGAACACTGTGAGCAGGACGCACTGCACTAAATGTAAATTGCAGGAACGGATCTAGCTGAACACTGTGAGCAGGACGCACTGCACTAAATGTAAATAGTCTAGAAGATAACAGGAACGGATCTAGCTGAACACTGTGAGCAGGACGCACTGCACTAAATGTAAATAGCAGGAACGGATCTAGCTGAACACTGTGAGCAGGACGCACTGCATTAAATGTAAATAGTCTAGATAGAAGATAACAGGAACGGATCTAGCTAAACTGAATACAGTGTATATATATATATGCAACACCTGGGATGCATATATATACACAATACACTGTAAGTGCAGCTAACTGACTGACTGTTCTGCCTAATCTATCTAACTCAAATCAAATGACACTGTCTCTCTCTCTCTCTATCTCTCAGCACACCGGAACACACACTACACAGGGCCGCCGTGCAGGCGGCCTTATATAGTGTGGGGTGTGTACTAAATCCCCTGAGCCATAATTGGCCAAAGCCACCCTGGCTTTGGCCAATTACAGCTCTCTCTACTGACGGCGCTGTGATTGGCCAAGCATGCGGGTCATAGTGCATGCTTGGCCAATCATCAGCCAGCAATGCACTGCGATGCCGCAGTGAATTATGGGCCGTGACGCGCCACACGAATTTAGCGCGAACGGCCCATAACGTTCGCAATTCGGCGAACGATCGAACAGCCGATGTTCGAGTCGAACATGGGTTCGACTCGAACACGAAGCTCATCCCTAATACACACACACACACACACACACACACACACACACAGTGCATTCAGCGTAGATATATATACAGTGCAGGCAGTGCAGAGTATATAATACAGTGCATTGAAGTGGTTAAGGGGAACCCTATGACAGAATTAAGAAAAAAAAAATGGCATTGCTACTAGAAAATAAAAGCCTTTTAAAATACATTTGTCAGAACACCATCAGTATCACCAGCAAAGCAGCTTCATTATTATCCCATTAAAGAAGAAGAAGAGAATGTGCGCTACATTTCGAGATTTCATAATTTGACGCGCCAGGAAGGTCAGTTCTCCATTACGAACTCTAGTTTACAAAGAACGACCGCTTCTAGCTTGTCCTTGCTTCCGAGCATGCGTGTTTGTACTTTAGACTTTTGTCCGATGGCCTTGTGTACACACGCTCGGAAATTCTGATAACAGACATTTGTCAGTGGAAAATTTTAAAGCCTGCCATCCAACATTTGTTCACGGAAAATCTGACAAAAATTGTCTGATGGAGCATACAAGCAGTCGGATTTTCCGCCAACAGCCTGTCATCACACATTTCCCGTCGGAAAATCCAATCGTGTGTACAAGTCTTAAGGCTGTATTCACACTAGTGCATTTTTGCAGTGTTTTTTCACAAACATGCAAAAATGGTCAAAAATGGTCAAAAACGCGCATAAACACGCAACAAAATGCCCAAAAACGTGACTCTCAGGTGTGAATGCCACAGAAGACTTTCCTCTCTCTTAGTCAGTTTTAACAGGAACAAGTGTCCCCATTGGAGAATTTCCTCTCACCTCTTCTAGGGACAGCAGTAAAGTGTTGGGTTCCCTTTAACCAGAGACAATTGTAACCAGGATAAACAGTGAGGGAGGATCTCCCTAGCAGGATAGACAGTTAAAAAAATCCTGTGAGAGATTCTAACCCTTTTCCTTTTTTTGTAAAAAAAAAAAAAAAAAATTATTTAAAAACATGTCAAACCTTAAAAGAAAATTGAGGACAGCCACAAGGCCTCAAGGGACCACCAGTGGCCACAAATTAGGGAACACACAAGTTGTTATAACATGAAAACCAAAAAATAACATTATGTGTTCTTTTAACATTATGTGTTCTTTTTTCAAAACACACAAAGCTGTGCACTTACATAATTTGAATTAAAGTTTTAAAATAAAGCATAAAAAAATTAAAGCTCATGCAGTGAAATAAGATATAAAGTAATTTGCCAAGACATAAAAGATACATTTCTGTTCTTAGGACTGTCCCCTGTAACTGCTCCACACCCTTGCTTTCTTAGAATGTAACTGCCCCAAGGTACTCACAATGACGGCTCGCAATGATCTGCTTCATGTGTTCTACCCCACCTGCTTCTGATTATCCTGCTTTTATTATATGCACTGATTGCCTATGTTTATTTAGTTTGCATCATTTATACAACATGAATATTTTGTCTGACTGTCACTTTGCCTGGTCACAATTATTCACAGATGTTACATAGAATGCTTGGGAAAACTTAGAGTGCCAGTGTCCACTTACTCTTTAATCTAAAACTATTAAGTAAAAATTAAAATTATGGCTTTTTAGTCCATGGAAAAAAAGAGACAGAATGAAGTTTAAAATAAAAGACTAGGTGTGTTTTTGTTTTTTATGGCTTCTTGAATCATCTGTGCAGCTGGAAAATACTGGTGGAACATTCAGATGACAGCTATAGGTTTGCACCAACAAGTGGTGATTAAGGCTGCAGGACTAGGACAATTTGGGCAAGGAAAAAGAGACTGACTCCAAGAACCTCAGGGCGTGGGGACAAGGTTTATTTACTAAAGGAATATAGGCTGTTCATGCAGAAAAATTTAAAGTGGAACTCTACCCATAGCAGGTTGAAAACAAGTAATGTTCCTTTACCACTTCAGCCCCGGAAGGATTTGCCCCCTTAATGACCAGGCCATTTTTTGCGATATGACACTACGTTGCTTTAACTGACAATTGCGCGGTCGTGTAACGCTGTACCCAAACAAAATTGACGTAATTCCCAAAAATTTCTTTTGGTGGCGACAATTTTTAAAAATAAAAATTTTTTTTTGCTATAATACATATACAAAAAAATATATAAAAAAAAATGTATTCATCAGTTTAGGCCGATATACATTCTTCTACATATATTTGGTAAAAGAAATCGCAATAGGCATATATTGATTGGTTTGAGCAAAAGTTATTGCGTCTACAAACTATGATAGATATATTTAGGGACTTTTATTTATTTTTATTGTTTTTACTAGTAATGGCGGGGATCTGCGATTTTTAGCGGGACTGTGCCATTGCGGCAGACAAATCTGGCCCCGAATTACACTTTTTGGGGACCAGTGACATTATTACATTGATCAGTGCTATAAAAATGCACTGATCAATGTAACAATCACACTGGCAAGGGTTAACAGAAGGGGCGATCAAGAGGTTAAGTGTGTTCCCTCAGTGTTCTAACTGTAGGGGGGATAGGCTGGCAGGGACATGGCAGAGATCACTGTTACCGATGACTAGGAACAGTAGATCTCTGTCATGTCTCCTGTCAGAATGGGGATCCGCCTTGTTTACAAAGACAGATCTCCATTCTGCCTCTGTACTAGGCGATCGCGGGTCGCCGGCGGACATCAAATCCACCTGACCCGCGGGCACGCTCCCACCTGGGCGCCATACAGCTACGGTCATTTGCGCAGGAGAGCTGACCTGCCGCCGTATAACGATGACAAGTGGTTAACAAAAGAACGTACATTCCACAATAATTTTGTGGAAGCCTAGAGCAGTCACTTTTTATTATTGAAAATTCTCCCCATCGCTTTTACTTCAAAAACTATATGCAACTTTGTTCAATTAAGATATATGTACATTTCCATCATGGTTCGTGTGTTTTGGTTCAGTTAGAGGGGAAGACTGACAGAAGCTTTACAGTGCTGAAGTTTACTGGCTGCCAATGAGGGAAAAAGGTGAGAATAATAGGGAGATAAGAAGAGACATTATCCTTGTAAGTTTAATTATTTGGTGTCTCCCTGGCAGTAGAGTTTGTTCTGTCACCTCTCCTGTTTTTCTTTTCCTCCTCCCTAATTTGTGTTCCCTTTGTACAGTATGTTTCATTCCTGTTGCTTTCATCCCTTCACAGCAACAGTCACTTTTAAAGCTGTCATCTGATTGACCTCTGGTGGCTCTGATTTTAGGCACATTGCTGAGAATAGAGAACAACTGAGCATGTGCAGAGCAGGAAGAGATGGTTCTTTACTGAATTTTCAAACAGTATTGGCACTTATTTTTTATGTTGTACATAGCTATACCAGCAAAAGGGGCAAGACTGAAGTGATCTAGGACTTTATCTTTCTGTCTAAAGTTCCACTTTAAGCTAATTTTGCAAAGCTAGTGTTAGGCCGGGTTCACATATGTGCGGCCGTGGGTTTGTGCTTGGGGTCCGGTTCGTGTCTGTTCACCGGTTCAGGTATGATTCAGGTCCAAATTTTTGCCTGAATTCTCACTTGAACCAGACCCAAACATGCACTGGACTCTTTTTTAATCTTGACCGCGGCCGTCCCAGTTATGTGTGAACCAGTATCCAATTTGCATATGTGTAAGCCCGGCCCTAGGAAGTAAGATGAATGTAGTATGTTCACATTGAATATTCAATCATGTGTTATTTAACTGCTTACTGACCAGTCACCATAATTATACTGCAGCAGGTTGACTCAGCTGCACGAATCGCCGTAGCTGTACGACGGGCTCGTTCACAGCTTATTGTGCGTCGCTGGAGGGAGCCAATCAGTGGGTCCGGCGGACTCGATGTCCACCGGCCCGTGATGGTTCCCCCCCAGAGACAGAACAGGGATCTGCCGAAGTAAACAAGGCAGATATCCGTTCTGACAGGGGATCACACAGAGATCTTGTCTTTCTGCTATGCAGGAAAACGGATCTGTGTGTTATCCCAGGCAGTCCATCCCCCATACAGTTAGTAAACACACGCAGGGAACACAGTTAACCCCTTGATTGCCCATGATGCATATTGGGATTTTTTTTACCAAAACTATATAGCAGAATACATGTTGGCCTAAACTGATGAAGAAATTAGATTTTTTACACTTTTTTATTGGGTGTGTTTTATAGCAGAAAGTAAAAAATATTGTTTTTTTTTTCAAAATTGCTTATAGCACAAAAAATAAAAACCACAGAGGTGATCAAATACCACCCAAAGAATGTTCTATTTGTGGGGAAGAAAAGGACAACAGTTTTATTTGGGTACAGCATCGCACGACCACGCAATTGTCAGCTAAAGTAACGCAGTGTCATATCACAAAAAATGGCCTGGTCATTAAGGGGGAAAAACCCTTCCGGTCCTTACGTGGTTAATTCTGCATTTCCTTTGCACTTGTGAACACAGGTCCACCTTATTTTCCAACATTCACTTTGCACAGTGAACTTATATAGGGTCTAAAACACTTTTTAGAAGTCTGATGTACCTCCATACGATAAATGTTGGTGTGGGCAACAGATTCATGTATCTGCTGTAGACAGGTACATGAATCTATGGTGCGTACCATGTGTAAAGGCACTCATACTGACACTCCATTCTCCGTGCAGCTCATCCTCTTCCTGCTACTGCAGTTGTCAGGCAGTGCAGCGCTGAGGATTTTAAAGCTGGGTGGGAGGAACCTGATAGGGATTCACAGACACTAGTTCCCCATCAGGTCTGCCCCCCTTTTGATTGACAGAGAGCAGTGGGTGAATCTTTAGGCAATACACAGCCTGCTATTGGCTTTAGAATATACCCACTGCCTGCTGTCAATCACAAGGAGAAAGCAGACCTGAGGCAGCAGGGATTTTTGAATCTGGTGCAGAACCTTTCAAAGGATCATAGCACCAGAAAAAATGTATTTAGGTATTTACTGAAAGCCCCCATAGATCTTTGCTTCTGTGATCAGACTTAATGCTAGAGGATGGCTCCATTTGTTCTCTGTTGTCCCACTGTATGAAGGAACATAACCACCGCCTCTTGCTCACTTCCGAGATGACTATGACTATGACCTATGGACTTTGGGATGTGTAATGTTCACTGCTCCTTCCCAACAAACCCCGAGGTTCGGGAAGGACATTACAAGAAGGCATGAAAACATATAAGAATAATTTCATAAAGAAACAGATTACAGGGTCATTAGACAGTGGATGTGCATGGATTATTTTTGGAGTAGAAGGATATCGTTTAGGCCTGTGAATTCAGGCTAGTGTGAATTGAGATATGACTTGAGTTGCGCACGATCGAATGACAAGGGAAATCACGTGTCCGTTCACGTAGAGCGATTTTGGAAGTGGTTCACGTACTACTTTGGTGCTATTCCCGTGCGATTTTGGCCCCAGAGAGTATGCAAACCTTATCAAAGTTGCATCCAAGTAGCATTACATAATCACACTGAAAGTCATATCAAAATCATCTCTGCAGTGTGAATTTAGCCTAATGCCCTGAACACACAAGTGGAATTTCCGTCAGAAAAAACTTGGATGGTTTTTCCGATGGAATTCCGCTCAAGCTTGCCTTGCATACACACGATCACACAAAAGTTCTCTGAACTTTTGACCGCCAGGAACGCGGTGACGTACAACACTACGACGAGCCGAGAAAATGAAGTTCAATGCTTCCAAGCATGCGTCGAATTGTTTCAGAGCATGCGTGATTTTTTGCGCGTCTGAATTGCATACAGATGCACGCATTTTCGGATAGGAACTTTTTCCGACCAAAAAATAGAGAACCTGCTCTCAATCTTTTACTGACTGGAATTCTGCCAGCAAAAGTCCGATGGAGCATAGACACAGTGGGAATTTCTGACCAAAAGCTCACATCTGACTTTTGCTGGCGGAATTTCTGATCGTGTGTATGGGGCATAAGTGTCATCTTAATGCAAGTCTATTTAATGCAATGCAAGTTTATTTAACCTACACAAATAAGTCTATGTGACCAAGTGATTTCTGTCTCAGCAGTTTCTCAGCAGGAATGCTGACCACAGTCCTTGATATACAAATAGCCACTAGAGGAAAAATATACAAATCTGTGTAGGTAAACAATCATGAAAATATAGAATAAAATGCAAAATGAAATAAAAAAATCACATTAAAACATATATTTAGGTCCTCAAACTTTCGCAAAATGTGTACTTCATGAAAATAGACCATGGCTTTGCTTTAAAAGCCATTTTAGCCCCTATGTGACAGAAGAACCCACAGCCAGATCTCATGACAGCCTGACAACTTTTCCTGAACAATACAACTGAAAGCCTGAGCAGTCGAGCAATATTTTTCAACAGCCGCCTTCCATTGTTGTCATTGCCGTTAGGTGAGAACAGTTTGGTAGCTAGGGGTTGCTGAATTTTTCACCTTATTATTGTCAGTTGTACTTCGTTAATAAAAAAGCATGTCTATGACTATTTCCAGCTACTAAGTTGTCTATTCTGCAAAGGTAAGGCGTTTCAGATCTGACTAGTACATGTATTTGTAGTTTTACTCCTGGGGATTGAGGAATGCTGTTCTACAAAGGCTTCCAAAACAGACCACAGCGGAGTACAAGTAATTAGAAATGTCATACCTGATCCTCTGACTTATATATCATTACAAGAATGCTGGGGCAGCCAGCAGAGCCGTGTTCTGCTCATCCACACTAGAGAGAAGGAGCTATCAGTATAGCAGCAGGTGCTTTGATACGCTCTACTTTTTACAGCCAACACACAGGATGCCGCCACGTATGATGTATAGCTCAGGGTCTGATGGGAAAATGATTTGTTGCACTGTCTAAGCATTTGTTTATAAGGTTCTGTTAAATTGTTAGAATTTAAGAAACAGTAATAGAACATTGCAGTGTAAATATTATTTGAAAATCAATAAAAATGTGGCCTTTAAAATGTGACATTGGGCGAGATTTATCAACTTCACCATAATGTAAAGCAGTGCAAAACAGAAACAGTGAGACATATTTTGGAGACAGGTTTTCTGGCAGATCACAGCTTAATTCATAAATTCTCCTTCTGCTGTTAAAAGTTGTTCTCCATGGTCTGGGATACAAATTCTAATAAACGAATGCCAATATCATTCTTAAAGTGGTCAATTCTTGTTGAATGTAAACCCAATCGCTCTAACCTCATTTAAGATTTCCTAATACGATACAATTCTTAACATGCTAAAATAATTTCAATAGTAATTTTCAGAATTCCTGAATCTGTAGCTTCTATTATAATAACCTTAGAAGGTCTGTCAAGAAGGTCTTTATTTAGGGAATAATATATAGGGCGACAACACTCTGTGCCTATATCTCAATTGCTCTCCTGTGTTGTCACCCTGTCACATGCTCTCCAAGTTCTCTTTAGTCATCTTTAAGGGAGGGATTTTTCCCAATAACCACAGATGTTAGGAACTTTCTTCCCATAGAACAGTACTTCAATATGCTGTGAGCTGTAGATATAGTAATTATGGGTGGAGGTTCGCTGAGGCTAGAAAGATATTTTAAGGGTTCCCCTATGTTAAAAAGGACCAGAAAGGCTGTTCTAAGGTGAGAGCTGCTTGACTTAAAGGTAGTGCATCTCATCTGCAGTGTCATGTCATCCTTCTTGCTAAGCTGAGGAGACCAATGTACTTCACCTAAAGTGGTTGTAAAGGCTCAAGGTTTTTTACCTTCATACATTCTATGCATGATGGTTAAAAACCTTCTCTGTGCATTGTCAACAATGTTAAAAGTATTTGGTATGAATATAAGACCACAGCAGGTATTTGGACAAAAGACACTTTAAAGTGATATTAAAGACAGATTTTATATAAAATAACAAACATGTCAAACTTACCTGCTCTGTACAGTGGTTTTTCACAGAGCAGCCCCACTCCCCCTCTTCTTGGGTCCCCTGTCGGCGCCCCTGGCCCCTCCCTCCTGCTGAGTACCCCCATAGCAAGCAGCTTGCAATGGGGGCACCCAAGCAGGCTCACTCCAGAGTGTAAATTCACACACGATGCACAGCTCGGCCTCGCCCCCGCTCTCTCTTCATTGGCTCACTGTCTGTGATTGACAGTAGCAGGAGCCAATGGCTTTCGCTGCTGCCTCAGCCAATGAGAAGGAAGAGACCCAGGAGAGCCGCTGCTCTTGTGCACATAGCTGGATCGAGATTAGGCTCAGGTAAGTATTAGGGGGAGATGTTGGGGTGCTGATGCACACAGAAGGTTTTTTAAGCAACTTAAAAAGAAGCTAGGAGACACATTTGGTTAAGGTGGTAGCGCCTACTGTACACACATATGCGGCCTCGGCTTTCAGGGGTTATACCGGGGTGATGCTTGCAGCTGCAGGCATCACCCCGGTACCGTTTTTAGAGCGGGCGGTCAGCTCTTCAGGGATAACAACCAATGCTCGGCTGTTATCCCGGAGGAGCCGGAGGGGATGTCCCCCCTCCCGCCACCTTCCGCCACTCTTCCCGGGCCTCCCGCTGGCTAGAGTGAGGATGGAAGGAAGCCAGAAACGGATTTGTTCCAGTCTCCTATGTGTAAGCATGGAAGCGACGTCACAACGTCACTTCCGGTTTACTTGGCTGCTAATGGCGGCGATTAAAAAAAAATGACAGTATTCAGAATCGCCGGTTTTGGAGATCTGAATACTTTGAAGTGCAAAGGAGGGATTTGGGGCTTTTAGACCCCTTGATCCCTTCATAAAGAGTACCTGTCACCACCTATTACTGTCACAAGGGATGTTTACATTCCTTGTGACAGCAATAAAAGTGATCAAATTTTTTTTTTTTTAAAGAGACCACATAAAAAAAAAAAAAAAAAAAGCCCCCGTCCCCGCGCAAGATCGCGCAGCAAAGAAAGCGCATACGTAAGTCGTGCCCGCATATCTAAACGGTGTTCAAATCACACATGTGAGGTATCGCTGCGATTGTCAGAGTGAGAGCAAAAATTCTAGTACTACATCTCCTTTGTAACTCTAACCTGGTAACCGTTAATTTTTTTAAAGCGTTGCCTATGGAGATTTTTAGGTACCGTAGTTTGTTGCCATTCCACGAGTGTGTGCAATTTCAAAGCATGTCATGTTAGGTATCTATTTAATCAGTGTAACAGCATCTTTCACATTTTAAAAAAAATTGGGCTAACTTTACTGAGTAGTTTTTTTTTGATTCATGAAAAAATATTTTTTCCCAAAAAAATGCGCTTGAAAGACCGCTGCGCAAATACAGTGTGACATAAAATATTGCAACGATTGCCATTTTATTCTCTAGATTCTCTGCTAAAAAATATATATAATGTTTGGGGGTTCTAAGGAATTTTCTAGCAAAAAATACAGATTTTAACTTGTAAGCAACAAATGTCAGAAATAGGCCTAGGCATGAAAGGGTTAAACACAAAACAAAAGTATAATACATTGCAGTTTACCAATCCTTAAATGCGGTGCCTGCATCAATTTTCTTTTGCAAGGCTTTGTTACCATTATTTTATCCTGGTGATTCAGCCAGTAACACACTTCCTGTCTTAGGGTGTCTCCACTATGGATAGAGGAGCACTGGACATACCAGCAGCATTGATAGTCTGGGGAGAGGGTGGTGTTAGATGTAGATTTAGAGGAACTTAACTAATAAATTAAAGCTGAACTCCAGTGGTTACAGTAACAGTTATTTTCCCTTATTGGATAAAGGTTTTATAAAAATGAATAAAAGCTGGGCATTGCCAGAACCCGGGTCAGTGCTTGTCTCAACCCTCCAACTGCCACTTTTGCTGGACAGTGTGGTCCGTTAAAGGAAGTTTAAATAAAACAGACTTACTAGTTGAATCAACAGGTGAAAATATAGGTAAAATACTAAAAAACAAATGCAGCCTACACATCTAAGCATTGCTGCAATATAATGCATTTTTTGAGTTTAGTACTGCTTCATTGGACTCTTCTGTAAATAAGGAAACAGTTACACACCCACCCACTCACTCATGGAAACGCTATATGTTTACAGCTGACAGTATCCAGCGCTCCATAAACTGCTTCACATATAAGAGAATACTTACAAACATATCCATCAGTAGGTGCTCAAGCGTGACCTCAATATCTTCAAGTTTAGCTGCCAGAGTCATGTTTGCAATGTCAATGGCCAGGAGATGAAATGTCAGTTTTTCTCATAAACCCCGTTTCAGAAGGTTTGTCCGTTCAAAAATAAATCATCAGTAAAATGAACGGTGACTCTACTTTCAGGGTGGACAACACACCAAAAATAAGCTACAACTTGAAGAAAGTTCTTCCTTTTGCAGTCATCAGAGCCTTGTTGGGGGTGATATTTGTCCTGTGCTCCTAGGATAATCCCAGAGATTGTTCCAAGTTTAGCTGAGAATGGATGTGATCTGAGAACTTTGCAGCTGTACAATGACACAGCTGGGACCATGAATTGGAACAGAATGAGACACGCTCCTCTGTGACTGATATTTATCTGTTTCCATTTTTGCGCCATTACTGCTCGGTCCTGACCTTTCATTAATGGTCACGCACACTGGAAAGTATTGTAGAACAGAACAGAATTTGGCTGTGACCAGCGCTAGGCCAATTCACATAGCAGCATCATGAATGATCCTTTGTGTACTGATTGAAATTTCCTTGTACAGCTACTAACAGAAAAAAAGAATAGTGTTGTGGATAAGGGAAATTTACACCCTCATTTTCCTCCAGTTATATTATTAGATTAGAGCTCAAAATTCCCAAAATAGGATTTTCCTTGAAATTCATCAAAGCAAGCTTTGGCCTTCAGCCTTCTTAGTTGCTTGATTCATGCCATGAGGAAACTGGTACAGCATGTGCCTCATTTTTGATGTGCAGATGTACATGAAAACAAGTGACAACGACTACTCAGTTCATGGAATGTCTGGAACTTGGCTGGGCTTTCTTTATTCTACAAATATCACATAAAACAGATCAATAACATGGTTTAATATAATTGAACTATCCCTTGGCCTACTTAAAACGTATTCTTTAATCCTCCTTAGGTTAGAGAGATAACAGTATATCAGGTGACTGCAGCGAGCTTTTTATAACCATAAGTACTTCATTTTGTTTGAGTTAACACTTGAGCCAACCATGCTAAATTGGCTGAAATTCAAGCCATGGGTAGCCCTGTTAGCACCACCCTGCTCAAAAAACTTTGAATGAAAAGTCCAAATAGCTGGGTGGAAAACGAATGGTCGAAGAGTGACCACATCCAATCAGATGCAGTTACTGTTTGGGTATTCAGGCAGCTTTCTGAATACAACAGGCACAAACTAGAAATACAAAAAGAATGGTCAGACCAAAGTCAGATGAACGAGCCAAAGATAATTTTAATTGTTGCTCATTAAAAACTAGCCAACACATTTCAAGGGCAAAATCACTCCCCCTTCATCAGAGCTCAACGAAGGATAAAACTTGGATAGACAGCAGTTGCTGATCAACTACGAAAGATCCTGAGTTTTGAATGCATTGAAAGTAGCAATATTTATCGAACACTTTCCTGGGGTAGTTGACCATATCTAAGTTATCCCTTGACTTGTACACAGTTTTTACTAGTGTTACTAATTTAATAAACCTTCTTCATAGAATTTGTATGTACTGTATTTATATATCTAAACCAGAATTTTTTTTGAAAAGTTATGATGAATTTCCTGTAACAAGTACCATCCAAGGTATTCCCAGGCCTGGGGATATTGTATCTGTGAACTTACAGACATGAGCTGGTACATGATTATGAGTATAGAAATCATGTCTGTTGAAAAAAAAAACATACAAAAAGAGAAGGAGGGCGCACCGACCTTGTGCATTACCAAAGATAACATTTATTTATAAAATATAATAAGAATAATACTCACAAACGAGCTTTAAAACAAGGCTTATCAATACTCCAGCAATTACGAACAGTATCTCTAGATGCCTGCAACCTGGACCAGATGTTTGGAGGAACCAGACGGCATCACAAATGGCTTACGTGTTATGAGGGAAAACCCTCTTCTTCAGAGCCACAGCAATAGTAGCTACCACTTTTTTATTTTACCTCCAGTAGTTTATTGTAAACAGTAGTATGATGATTACCTATTATACTAAAGATCGGCATGTGGTATTAATAAACATCAACGGATTTCTGTTGTGCCTCATCAGGCTGGCCCCCCATGGACAATGTGCCTGTCTGCTGAGTTCGTCCCCCCATCCCTGCTCTCAGTGCACTGATGAGCACTGATTGGCAGCGCTGATGGGAACTGATTGGCAGCGCTGGTAGACAGCACTCATAGGCACTGCTGGGTGGCACTGATAGGTGGCACTGATGGGCAGCACTGATTCGCACTGATAAGCAGCACTGATAGGTGGCACTAATAGGCAGCACTGATGGGCCCTGATTGGCACTGATAGGTGGCACTGATTGGCAGCACTAATGGCACTGATAAGCAACACTGGCAGCTTTTAGTGGCACTGATTGGCGGAACTGATGGGCACTAACTGGCAGCACTAATGAGCACTGATAGGCAGCACTGATGGGCACTGATAGGTGGCACTGATGGGCACTGATTGGCGGCACTGATAGGCAGCACTGATGGGCACTGATTGTCACTGATAGCTGGCACTGATAGGCAACACTGATTGGCAGCACTGATGGGCACTAATGGGCACTGATAGATGGCACTGACAGACAACACTGATAGGCAGCACTGATGGACATTGATAGGCAGCACTGATAGGCAGCACTGATGGGCACTGATTGGCATTGATAGGTGGCACTGATTGGAAGCACTGATTGGCACTCATAAGTAGCATGGATTGGCACTGATAGGCAGCACTGATAGGTGGCATTGGTTGGCACTGATAGGTGGCACTGATGGGCACTGATAGGCAGCGCTGATGGGCACTGATTGGCATTGATAGGTGGTACTGATTGGAAGCACTGATTGGCACTGATAGGTGGCATTGGTTGGCACTAATTTTCAGCACTGATTGGCACTGACAGGTGGCACTGATTTACACTGACAGGTGGCACTGATTGGCATTGATAGGTGGCATTAGTTGGCACTAACAGGTGGCACTGATAGGCACTGATGGGCACTGACAGATGGCACTGATAGGCGGCATCGATTGGCACTGATAGAGGAGAGGGGGAGTGTCACATTGAGCAGTCAGGGAGGCTTGTAAGAGCTGCTAAATGCGTGAAACTGTCATGTAATGTAACTGCATGCAGAGACCAACTGCCAAAATTCGGCTGTGATGTTGGGCGAGACAGAACAGCTATTAAACACCAGCCAACGGGATAGGGGCTGGATTGGCCACTCCATGTATGTGGCTCCATTCCCTTTCTCAACTATCAAACACCAGGCAATGATTGGGCTGCTTAAGAAAGGGGGCGGGCCACATACACGGAGCTGCCCGACCTGCCCCTATCCCGTTGGCTGCTGTTTAATAACTGTTCTGTCCCGCCAACACCTTGACATCACCGCTGAGTTTTGACAGCTGGTCCCTGCATGCAGTTACATTACATGTCAGTGTCACGCACTTAGTGGCCTCGCAGACTGCTCAATGTGAAAGCCAGCGGCTCTTTCAGGGCGCTTTGCAGGCGCTATTTTTAGCAATGTAGCGCCTGCAAAGCGCCCCAGTGTGAAAGGGGTCTAAAGCTGGGGTCTCCAATCTTTCTAAATAAAGGGCTAATTTACTGTCCTTCAGACTTTGGGGGGGGGGGGGGGGGCATACTGTGGTCAGTGGGAGTAGAAAATGCCCCGCTGTAAGTTGAAGTAATCAATGTCCCATCATTGGCATTAGTGGGTGGAATAGGACCCCTTCGTTCATACAGCACAGTGTGTAGCAAAGCAGATGATGAGTATTTTTATATATAAATGTCAGCCCAGTGAATCTGGAGCACTCAGCAATATGTGTGCCATGCCCAATTTAGATGCGTACGGATAATATATGACAATTGTTTTGGAGGGGGGATTTTCTGTATATGGGGGAATACTGAAAATAACAAGATGCCCCTGTGTTTATCTGCCCATTATATGAAGAAAATGTCTTATGTAAGAATCTTCTGTTTAAAGAGAACAGCCTGACAAAAGGCTAAAAATATCTATTCATTAGTTTGAATGGTCTTTAGATTATCCATGTATACAGAACTAAGCCTGACAAGATTTGTACTGTTTTCTGTACCAACCAAGAATGGATCAGAATAAATGACTGTATATAGCACATTGAAAGCCTGTGCATAGCAGCACTGTTTATTAATACCGCGTATAATGCTGGATGGATGACACCGTTAAGCATGTTTTGTATTGCTCATAATGAACCTTTGAATTGACTTGGAAAAATAAATGCTCTGTTTTTTCTTTTTTACGTCTTTCACTTTTATTTTGTTAGGCTGGCAGTTATGTGAGGGACACAAAATGAAAAAGAGAGATCCGTATTTCTAACATGACTGTTGTGTTTGTCTTGAGGATGAAGTTAAAAATGACAGGTAGTATTATGTGAGGCATCTTTGTAATGGCTGACACGCATACAGTACATTCTTAAAGAGGAACTGCAGTCTGCTCACATAGATTGTAATAAAAACATCTTTGCCATTCTGAAGCTTCCCTCCAACCACTTTGCATATTATTCTATGTATACTTTGATTCTGTACTTGCTAAATATGCTGCAGAAATCTCCCTCCACTGACTCTGGCTGCATCCATTTTAACTGTGGGCAGCTGAAGCTGCTGCCTGTTCACTTCCTGGATTTATACAAATGCACACCTCCAGCTCTGCAGCTCTCATTGGCCCTCTTATGACTCATCCCCCCTCCCTTACTGGCAAACTCTCACAAGAGTGAGTGAGGGGGCTGTGCATGATGTCATAAACCTAGGCTTTTTACCAGACAAGAAACAGGAAGTGGGCTGTATAAGGTATTTACTGGCAGAATTTTTTTTTTTACGATCCAAAGTTAAAACAACAAGGGCAGAGGATTTCATAGATGGAAAGATAAAAAATGACTGAAAGTCTGCTTTAAGCAAAAACTCATATTTATTTTTCTTATTTCTTATTGTAAGCTCATAATTTTGCCATTAACTCACTTCCTGCCCTAGGGTGACAACTGTACTGAGCAGTATTGTCACCCTGAAACAGGGAGTGTAAGGACTGCATTACACTGTGATAGACTACATAACACCTCCCTCCTGCTCCATAACGGGGCAGGTGTTTTGTACTTCACAGAGATAGCAGGGAACAATGCTAACTGATAACAGTCCAGAGGCAGAGAGCACAGGAACTTATCAGCTCACAAGATTTATGGCTGGATGAACAGCTTTTTTTGTACTTGTCAAACAGATATAACATTCTTTCAATGGTATATTTTATAGATCAAAGAGGAGCAAATAAGAGGAATTTATTGACAGAGTTTACATATATATTATGCTTTCCCCTTTTTTCTTGGTAGGAAGGCTTTTGACACATAATTTTGTGCAATCCCCCTATAATTCTAATTGCCGGGAGATCAGAAAGAGTGCTGCTTAAACCATGCAATACACTGGCCACATAGCTTATATACACAGCCGATTAGGGTCATACACTGCCCAGATCAAAGCATTCCTGCAGTGGGTACAGCTACTTTTATTGTCACCTGGAGATCTTGCCAATAACACACCTGTGTTTGGGTGATCATGCTCATGCACTGTACTTTAGCAATGGAGGAGCAGCATTGTGACTCTAGGATGAGGATTAGGACTACACAACACCTACCCCTCTCCTTTTCTCCTTAACATAGATGGAGGTGTTCTGTAGTCCACCAAGAAATATACAGTCAGATCCATAAATATTGTGACATCTACACAATTTTAATCTTTTTGGCTCTATACACCACCACAATGGATTTGAAATGAAACAAACAAGATGTGCTTTAACCACTTGCCGACCGCCTCACGCATATATACGTGAGCAGAGCGGCACGGGCAGGCAAAATCACGTACCTGGTACGTGATTGCCTTCCCGCGGGCGGGGGGTCCGATCGGACCCCCCCCCGGTGCCATCGGCGGTCGGCGTTTGGCTGGGAGAGTTGAGAGACGAGGGGGAGACCATCCGATCGTGGCCCCCCCCTCGCGATCGCTCCCAGCCAATGAGAAACATCCCCTGCCTCTGTATAGTACACAGAGGCAGAGGATGTGATGTCATCTCTCCTCGGCTGGCCAGTTTCCGTTCCAGCACCGAGGAGAGAAGACATGTAAGTGCACCAACACACACACAACACAGTAGAACATGCCAGGCACACTAAACACCCCCGATCCCCCCCCAATCACCCCCCCCTGTCACAAACTGACAGCAAGCAGGTTTTTTTGTTTTGTTTTGTTTTTTTCCTGATTACTGCATTGGTGTCAGTTTGTGACAGTTAGCAGTGGTAGGACAGTTAGTATTAGCCCCCTGTAGGTCTAGGGTACCCCCCTAACCCCCCCTAATAAAGTTTTAACCCCTTGATCACCCCCTGTCACCAGTGTCGCTAAGCGATCATTTTTCTGATCGCTGTATTAGTGTCGCTGGTGACGCTAGTTAGGAACGTAAATATTTAGGTTCGCTGTCAGCGTTTTATAGCGACAGGGACCCCCATATACTACCTAATAAATGTTTTAACCCCTTGATTGCCCCCTAGTTAACCCTTTCACCACTGATCACCGTATAACTGTTACGGGTGACGCTGGTTAGTTCGTTTTTTTTTTTTAGTGTCAGGGCACCCGCCGTTTATTACCGAATAAAGGTTTAGCCCCCTGATCGCCCGGCGGTGATATGCGTCGCCCCAGGCAGCGTCAGATTAGCGCCAATACTGCGAACACCTACGCACGCACCGTACACGCACCGTACACCTCCCTTAGTGGTATAGTATCTGAACACATCAATATCTGATCCGATCAGATCTATACTAGCGTCCCCAGCAGTTTAGGGTTCCCAAAAACGCAGTGTTAGCGGGATCAGCCCAGATACCTGCTAGCACCTGCGTTTTGCCCCTCCGCCCAGCCCACCCAAGTGCAGTATCGATCGATCACTGTCACTTACAAAACACTAAACGCATAACTGCAGCGTTCGCAGAGTCAGGCCTGATCCCTGCGATCGCTAACAGTTTTTTTGGTAGCATTTTGGTGAACTGGCAAGCACCAGCCCCAAGCAGCGTCAGATTAGCGCCAGTACCACTAACACCCACGCACGCACCGTACACCTCCCTTAGTGGTATAGTATCTGATCGGATCAATATCTGATCCGATCAGATCTATACTAGCGTCCCCAGCAGTTTAGGGTTCCCAAAAACGCAGTGTTAGTGGGATCAGCCCAGATACCTGCTAGCACCTGCGTTTTGCCCCTCCGCCCGGCCCAGCCCAGCCCACCCAAGTGCAGTATCGATCGATCACTGTCACTTTTTTTTGTAGCGTTTTGGTGAACTGGCAAGCGCCAGCGGCCTAGTACACCCCAGTCGTAGTCATACCAGCACTGCAGTAACACTTGGTGACGTGGCGAGTCCCATAAGTGCAGTTCAAGCTGGTGAGGTGGCAAGCACAAGTAGTGTCCCGCTGCCACCAAAAAGACAAACACAGGCCCGTCGTGCCCATAATGCCCTTCCTGCTGCATTCGCCAATCCTAATTGGGAACCCACCACTTCTGCAGCGCCCGTACTTCCCCCATTCACATCCCCAACCAAGTGCAGTCGGCTGCATGAGAGGCATTTATATGTCCTCCCAAGTACCCCTACCCAACGAACCCCCCCAAAAAAGATGTGTCTGCAGCAAGCGCGTATATAGTCGTGACACCCGCTATTATTGTCCCTCCTGTCCTGATAATCCTGGTCTTTGCATTGGTGAATGTTTTGAACGCTACCATTCACTAGTTGAGTATTAGCGTAGGGTACAGCATTGCACAGACTAGGACACACTTTCACAGGGTCTCCCAAGATGCCATCGCATTTTGAGAGACCCGAACCTGGAACCGGTTACAGTTATAAAAGTTACAGTTACAAAAAAAAAGTGTAAAAAAAAAAAAAAACACAAACAAAAATAAAAAAAAATAGTTGTCGTTTTATTGTTCTCTCTCTCTCTATTCTCTCTCTGGTGTTCTGCTCTTTTTTACTGTATTCTATTCTGCAATGTTTTATTGTTATTATGTTTTATCATGTTTGCTTTTCAGGTATGCAATTTTTTATACTTTACCGTTTACTGTGCTTTATTGTTAACCATTTTTTTGTCTTCAGGTACGCCATTCACGACTTTGAGTGGTTATACCAGAATGATGCCTGCAGGTTTAGGTATCATCTTGGTATCATTCATTCATGTAAAAGCAATCCTAGTGGCTAATTAGCCTCTAGACTGCTTTTACAAGCAGTGGGAGGGAATGCCCCCCCCCCCCACCGTCTTCCGTGTTTTTCTCTGGCTCTCCTGTCTCAACAGGGAACCTGAGAATGCAGCCGGTGATTCAGCCAGCTGACCATAGAGCTGATCAGAGACCAGAGTGGCTCCAAACATCTCTATGGCCTAAGAAACCGGAAGCTACGAGCATTTTAGGACTTAGATTTCGCCGGATGTAAACAGCGCCATTGGGAAATTGGGAAAGCATTTTATCACACCGATCTTGGTGTGGTCAGATGCTTTGAGGGCAGAGGAGAAATCTAGGGTCTAATAGACCCCAATTTTTTCAAAAAAGAGTACCTGTCACTACCTATTGCTATCATAGGGGATATTTACATTCCCTGAGATAACAATAAAAATGATTTAAAAAAAAATATGAAAGGAACAGTTTAAAAATAAGATAAAAAAGCAAAAAAATAATAAAGAAAAAAAAAAAAAAAAAAAAAAAAAAAAGCACCCCTGACCCCCCTGCTCTCGCGCTAAGGCGAACGCAAGCGTCGGTCTGGCGTCAAATGTAAACAGCAATTGCACCATGCATGTGAGGTATCACCGCGAAGGTCAGATCGAGGGCAGTAATTTTAGCAGTAGACCTCCTCTGTAAATCTAAAGTGGTAACCTGTAAAGGCTTTTAAAGGCTTTTAAAAATGTATTAATTTTGTTGCCACTGCACGTTTGTGCGCAATTGTAAAGCATGTCATGTTTGGTATCCATGTACTCGGCCTAAGATCATCTTTTTTATTTCATCAAACATTTGGGCAATATAGTGTGTTTTAGTGCATTAAAATTTAAAAAAGTGTGTTTTTTCCACAAAAAATGCGTTTGAAAAATCGCTGCGCAATTACTGTGTGAAAAAAAAAAATGAAATACCCACCATTTTAATCTGTAGGGCATTTGCTTTAAAATAATATATAATGTTTGGGGGTTCAAAGTAATTTTCTTGCAAAAAAAAATAATTTTTTCATGTAATCAAAAAGTGTCAGAAAGGGCTTTGTCTTCAAGTGGTTAGAAGAGTGGGTGATGTGTGACGTAAGCTTCTAAATGTTGTGCATAAAATGCCAGGACAGTTCAAACCCCCCCAAATGACCCCATTTTGGAAAGTAGACACCCCAAGCTATTTGCTGAGAGGCATGTCGAGTCCATGGAATATTTTATATTGTGACACAAGTTGCGGGAAAGAGACAAATTTTTTTTTTTTTTTTTGCACAAAGTTGTCACTAAATGTTATATTGCTCAAACACGCCATGGGGATTTGTGAAATTACACCCCAAAATAAATTCTGTTGCTTCTCCTGAGTACGGGGATACCACATGTGTGGGACTTTTTGGGAGCCTAGCCGCGTACGGGACCCCGAAAACCAAGAACCGCCTTCAGGCTTTCTAAGGCCGTAAATTTTTGATTTCACTCTTCACTGCCTATCACAGTTTCGGAGGCCATGGAAAGCCCAGGTGGCACAAAACCCCCCCAAATGACCCCATTTTGGAAAGTAGACACCCCAAGCTATTTGCTGAGAGGTATAGTGAGTATTTTGCAGACCTCACTTTTTGTCACAAGGTTTTGAAAATTGAAAAAAGAAAAAAAAAAAAATTTTTTTCTGGTCTTTCTTCATTTTCAAAAACAAATGAGAGCTGCAAAATACTCACCATGCCTCTCAGCAAATAGCTTGGGGTGTCTACATTCCAAAATGGGGTCATTTGGGGGGGGGGTTGTGCCATCTTGGCATTTTATGGCCTTCAAAACTGTGATAGGTAGTGAGGAGTGAAATCAAAAATATATGCCCTTAGAAATCCTGAAGGTGGTGCTGGGTTTTCGGGGCCCCGTACGCGGCTAGGCTCCCAAAAAGTGCCACACATGTGGTATCCCCGTACTCAGGAGAAGCAGCTGAATGTATTTTGGGGTGCAATTCCACATATGCCCATGGCCTATGTGAGCAATATATCATTTAGTGACAACTTTTTGTAAATTTTTTTTTTTTTTTTTTTTTTTGTCATTATTCAATCACTTGGGACAAAAAAAATAAATATTCAATGGGTTCAACATGCCTCTCAGCAATTTCCTTCGGGTGTCTACTTTCCAAAATGGGGTCATTTGGGGGGGGGTTTGTACTGCCCTGCCATTTTAGCACCTCAAGAAATGACATAGGCAGTCATAAACTAAAAGCTGTGTAAATTCCAGAAAATGTACCCTAGTTTGTAGACGCTATAACTTTTGCGCAAACCAATAAATATACGCTTATTGACATTTTTTTTACCAAAGACATGTGGCCGAATACATTTTGGCCTAAATGTATGACTAAAATTTAGTTTATTGGATTTTTTTTATAACAAAAAGTAGAAAATATCATTTTTTTTCAAAATTTTAAGTCTTTTTCCGTTTATAGCGCAAAAAATAAAAACGGCAGAGGTGATCAAATACCATCAAAAGAAAGCTCTATTTGTGGGAAGAAAAGGACGCAAATTTCGTTTGGGTAGAGCATTGCATGACCGCGCAATTAGCAGTTAAAGCGACGCAGTGCCGAATTGTAAAAAGTGCTCTGGTCAGGAAGGGGGTAAATCCTTCCGGGGCTGAAGTGGTTAACTGCAGACTTTCAGCTTTAATTTGAGGGTATTTACATCCAAATCAGGTGAACGGTGTAGGAATTACAACAGTTTGCATATGTGCCTCCCACTTTTTAAGGGACCAAAAGTAATGGGACAATTGGCTGCTCCATGGCCAGGTGTGTATTATTCCCTCATTATCCCATTGACAAGGAGCAGATAAAAGGTCCAGAGTACATTTCAAGTGTGCTATTTGCATTTGGAATCTGTTGCTGTCAACATCCTTAGAAAGAAAGAACGCACCGGTGAGCTCAGCAACATCAAAAGACCCGGAAGACCACAGAAAACAACTGTGGTGGATGACCGAAGAATTCTTTCCCTGGTGAAGAAAACACCCTTCAAAACAGTTGGCCAGATGAAGAACACTCTCCAGGAGGTAGGTGTATGTTTGTCAAAGTCAACAATCAAGAGAAGACTTCACCAGAGTGAATACAGAGAGTTCACCACAAGATGTAAACCATTGGTGAGCCTCAAAAACAGGAAGTCCAGATTAGAGTTTGCCAAACAACATGTAAAAAAGCCTTCACAGTTCTGGAACAACATCCTATGGACAGATGAGACCAAGATCAACTTGTACCAGAGTGATGGGAAGAGAAGAGTATGGAAGAGAAAGAAAGGAACTGCTCATGATCCAAAGCATACCACCTCATCAGTGAAGCATGGTGGTGGTAGTGTCATGGCGTGGGCATGTAAGGCTGCCAATGGAACTGGTTCTCTTGTATTTATTGATGATGTGACTGCTGACAAAAGCAGCAGGATGAATTTTGAAGTGTTTAGGGCAATATTATCTGCTCATATTCAGCAAAATGCTTCAGAACTCATTGGACGGCGCTTCACAGTACAGATGGACAATGACCCGAAGCATACTGCAAAAGTAACCAAAGAGTTTTTTAAGGGAAAGAAGTGGAATTTTATGCAATGGCCAAGTCAATCACCTGACCTGAATCCGATTGAGCATGCATTTCACTTGCTGAAGACAAAACTGAAGGGAAAATGCCCCAAGAACAAGCAGGAACTGAAGACAGTTGCAGTAGAGGCCTGGCAGAGCATCATCAGGGATGAAACCCAGCATCTGGTGATGTCTATGTGTTCCAGACTTCAGGCTGTAATTGAGTGCAAAGGATTTGCAACCAAGTATTAAAAAGTGAAAGTTTGATGGATGATTGTTAATCTGTCCCATTACTTTTGGTCCCTTAAAAAGTGGGAGGCACATATACAAACTGTTGTAATTCCTACACCGTTCACCTGATTTGGATGTAAATACCCTCAAATTAAAACTGAAAGTCTGCAGTTAAAGCACATCTTGTTCGTTTCATTTCAAATCCATTGTGATGGTGTATAGAGTCAAAACGATTAGAATTGTGTCGATGTCCCAATATTTATGGACCTGACTGTAGGCCAGGGCTGAAACATTGTTCAAGATTTCAGTGCAGCATTGTCAGATCACTACAGGAAGCTCACTGGATTTCTGGAAGGATCAATATTATTTTTTAAACTTATAAAATAGATATAACAAAATGGAAGCAGGTAGGAGAAGTTAATGGCTAAAGTTTACATACTTTAAAGTCTGTAGTGTATTGAAACTCTGCTGGCATTTTTACCACTAAATATTAAACTTAAAAGTGATTGAAAGTGTAACTTAAAAAAAAAAAAATAAACATGTTATACCTATCTGCTCTGTGTAATGATATTGCACAGAGCATCCCTGATCCTCCTCTTCTAAGGCCCCCCGCCGGCACTCCTCCCCTCTGCCAAGTGCCACATACCAAGAAGATTGCTATGGGGCACTCGTGCAGGCCCAATCCCGAGCCTTGATTTGTCCATTGACATACACACCTCGACCCCACCGCTCCCTCCTCACAGGCTGTGATTGACAGCGGCAGGAACCAAGGCTCCTGGTGCTGCCTCCATAGCCAATAAGGAAAGAGTGGAGAGAACCGCTGCTGTTAGGAACAGCACTGGATCGAGATTAGGCTCAGGTAAGTATTTGGGGGGCTGGGGGGGATCTTGATCAGAGAGGGTTTTTTTACCTTAATGCAGAGAATATATTAAGGTAAAACCTTCTACCTTTACAACCACTTTAAGTATGGTGTCTTTCCAACCAAGAAGTAATATTTTAGTTACAGGTAGAGAATGGTAGAACAAGTCACTTGCTGGCTTCGTGATCTAACTTCAACTCCATAGTTCATATTATAATTTATCAAAACTGCCGGAGTGTGGAGCCTCCTTGGTGATGGCAAGTGTGCTGACCTGGGAGATACAAGAACCCCTGAGAGATCTAAGAAACTGTTATGCCGCATACACACGACTAAAATGAATAAACTCCGTAGGTTTCTCCGATGGAACTCCGACGGAATTCCATTCAAGCGGTCTTGCCTACACACGGTCAACCCAAAGTCTGACCACAGTCCGACCGTCCAGAACGCGGTGACGTACAACACTTACGACGGGACTAGAAAAAGGAAGTTCAATAGCCAGTAGCCAATAGCTTCCGTCTTGTACTTGCTTCACAGCATGCGTCGTTTTTGGTCCGTCTGAACAGCATATGGACGACAGGAATTGGTTCCGTCGGAAATATTTAGAACATGTTCTATTTCTAGGTCCATCTGAATTTTCGAACAGAGAAGTCCCATGAGGCCTACGCATGATCGGAATAGAAGATGAAAAGCTTCCGTCTGACTTTTTCTGTCGGACATTCCGCTCGTGTGTACGCGGCTTTAGGTGGTTTAGTCTTTAGCATCCACAAATGAAATATAACGCATGGGTGAACTGTTTTTGGATAATTGTTTATAAAGTTTGTTTTCTCTTTGCAATGTGCATTTAAATAAAGCCCATTTCCCATACACCACTATATTAAACCCTCAAAGACATGGCAGAGTTTACTGCTGATTCAAAGCAGGCACCTATAAATCCCTTCGGTTAGAAGTCTAAACAAAACTAGGCGGTGACAGTAGTGAGCTGCGGAGGAAGTAATTATGTTGTCCAAGTGTTATAAATATTTGGAAACCACATTCCACAATAGGAAAAAATGTTATGCCGTGAAAGCCTGCAATCAAAAAGTAAAAATATACATATAAAGCTTGCTTAAAATAATTCCAATAGAAGAATTGAGGAGTATAGTTTTAGATCAGGAATGTAACTAAATAATATAATCCTATACGGTACTGGTAATTCTCTCAGATAGATAGATAGATAGATAGATAGATAGATAGATAGATAGATAGATAGATAGAGAGATAGAGAGATACAATGAATCTCCTCAATTGGGGCACAGAAAGCAAAAAAAAAAAAAAAAAAAACATGGGACAGAGGGTCTAAGACTGGATCAGTTTATTTTGATCAGCCAGAGGGTTGATAGAAAAAAAAACTTTAAGCGGAGTTCCACCCAAAATGGGAAGCTCCACTTGTCTGCCTCTTCTCCCCCTCTGCTGCTACATTTGGCATCTTTTGGGGGGAGCGGGTACCTGGTTTTGGCGCGGCGAACTGAGTCGGAAGCTCTGCCCCCCTCCTTCCCCCCGCAGCCAGCCCATTCACAAAGCGCAGCGTGCTTCAGGCATGCATAGTAGGAAACCGGCTGTGAAGCCACAAGGCTTCACTGCTGGTTTCCCTTAGTCAAGATGGCCCCTCCAGCACCTGATAGGCGCTGGATGCCTGGACAGGTAAGTGCCCTAATATTAAAAGTCAGCAGCTACAGTATTTGTAGCTGCTGACTTTACATTTTTTTGGGAGGTTACCTGAAGCTCCTCTTTAATGGATCCCCCATTCACACAAGCAAGGTGGATGGAGGAATCCTCCCCACTGTGCTATTGTATTCAGACAATGGGGACACCGATTGGCTGCATCACTGATTGAACAAAACTTTTGAAGAAGCCCGTTCGTGGGAAATCAAACATTAGATCGACTTCTCACAAACAGGAATGACCATTGAGGGATCGAAATTCGGCTGGTCCCTGCTGAACCATCTGAATTTTGATCCATCTATGACTCTTCCCCCCTCTTTCCAAAACTAAAAAAAAGGTTTTGCCTTGAAACCAATTTAATAAAAAGCTTACTTTAGAGAATTGTAACTTTTGGGGTATGAAAACCAAGGGTACCCCACCTTTAGAGTTGAAATCATTAGTAGGTCTGTTGTATAGCCTTGTCTGCCTTAACTAGGTGCAGACTTTGGGCATGCTACACACACCCACGGTGTGTAGTACATCCAGCCCTCCTGCCCTGCTTCCCTCTCCCAGTACACAGCAATTTGGCTGTGATTAAGCAAAGTCACATTGCTGTGAACACAAAGAAGTTCGGCAGCTTCTGCTGTAAAAAAAAAGCAGCCTGACTGTGTTTATAATTAACACTGCTCGGATGCTACAGAAAGATACAATGTTACATATTGTAACATTTGTATCATTCTGTTCATTCATCTGCAGATCGAAGGGATAAACTTCAATCTGCAGATGAAGTCAGTTAAAGCAACCTGACAAGTAAAACAAATGTATTTTTTATGATATTAAAATGTTTCTCTGTTTAACCCTTTATTAACCTTTAGATTACTCTAATCAGCCCCAATGAACTCCTTATTCTCCTTGTCCATTCTATTTTATTAACCATTCACACTTTAACTTTTTTTTGTTTGTTTTTTTCTTCATTAATATTTTACACATTTAACACACATATATATATATATATACACACACACACACACATGTTTCACTTTTAAAAAAGCGCAAAATTGAAAAAACAAACACTTTATTTCATTTGTAAATAACTTTGTAATGCTTTGTACTAGAATCATAATTCTAGTGTCATTTTAAACAGGGTGAATTACAGAATAAAAGGTGCTCTTTTTATCTGCAGTAATTCTATTTGTTTGTAAGCTAACACTGCTCCAAAAAAGGAAAAGTGTGCTTTGTTTAGTTTTGTTACATTTTATTGTCTAAGGATTGCAACAAGAAAAAATTGTTGCAAGACAATAATTACAAAAAAAAAAAAAAAAGCCTTGTTTGTCCTCAAAAAACAAAACAATATATGTATTACATTGTTTCTTAAAAAAATATGTAAACTTAAAGTGTTACTAAACCCAGGACCTTGCATTCACTATATCTGGTCTCCCACAGTACACAGAACATGCAAATGCAATTATTTTTGTAAATATAAACTGCCAAATACCTTTTCTCATCAGCAGTATATAGCAATCTTGTGACTTGTATCACTTCCTAGTAAAGCTTGTAGGAGGAGTTTTCATTCTCCCCTGATCCTCTATCTGGACAGTGCTGATGGCCCTGTGCTGATCACAAGCACTCTCCCGAGAAGAAAAAAAAAACTCTTTAGCAATACACATCAAACTGACCATGAGCAGCTTGTCCACTGGCTCTGTAAATATCAGGTTATTTTTTAGAGACAGTGAAAGAAGAGCAGGATCAGAGAGACATAATCAAACAGCCTTTAAACATAATGCAGAGGATTAACCCTTAGGTTCCAAGGTGAGTATAACAAGCATGCTTTACTGCATATACAGACTCATTTTACTGTTGTGGGTTTAGTAACAATTTAACATTTCATATTCCTGATATGTACCTGCTGTACCATGTACTTGTATGAGAAAATATCCTGTTCTCTTTGTATTGCTTCCTTTATGTGAAATGCCTGGTGTTCCTGTTAGTCCCTTTGCTTTCCTATTAAAAAGTGACTACACTAAGCAGGAGAGCATACCCTGGTCAGTTCTCTAGCTGTGCCGGGAACTCAGGCTGCTTTCCTCCAATGATCAGACTTGTCCTGACATGCCCCCCCCCCCCCACACACACACACAGCCATTCACTTGGAAGCTCAGTGTACTGCTGCTGCTTCGCCCCCCATAACCCCCTCAGCCCCCTAGCTCTTATGCATCTGAGAACAGAAGGAATGTGATCACTTTTAAAAAAGGGAACAAAAAGTATTTATATTGTTATATGTATATCTATACACAAATGTCTCACCTTTTATTTCTATTTATATGGAATGAGTTGTTTTACAAGGTGAGGGTTTACAATCATGTTAAGTAATGACAAAGCTATCACTGAATAAATAAGTCCATAGCAGAAATGTACAAATTGCTCTGGGCCACAGGGGGTGAACAGGGGTGAGAGGGTATAGTTAAATGCCATATTATATACATGCATTATAGTTGGTTGTCCCCCATTACCAAACCTTGTGATGTCCAGATGAGAAGCATTGTGAACCTGAGGACCTTTGTATGTGAGTGCATTCCCGATGTGAACAACAGTAAGCTAATTCTCTGAAAACGAGCCCTATATCGAGTCTGCACAGTACATTTAATGAATAATCTTATAAGATTTACGCCGGTCATAGGTAGTTCGAATCTTGACTGTTTCAGCAGCAAACGGCAGAGATTCAAACCATCTATGGGCAGGCTGAATGTACCCAAGTCGATCCATCGATTGACTTGGGTACAACCAGCATGCCGGATTTCCAGCATGCGATAATTGCCATTGGCTAGAGCCGCTAGCAATAATCACTGTGTTCTCCCAGCAGGGATGGCTCCCTGTGCTGACTGACTGTGTTGATGAAGGAATCAAACCACGGGTTGCAGGAAAGAAAACCACACCATCTATGTCCTGCCTAAATCTTGCTCTGTAGCTTGTAACTCCATTGAAATTCTGTTTTTGTATGATACAGCACCTGGTTCTGCTGACCTTTTCACATGTAAAGGTACATTCTGATCATTATTAAATCTCTGTGACTAACATTTACCTTCCCAACACACAGGAATGAATCACGACAGGATGATGACTTATAATGGTATGTTGCTTCTCAGAGTGGTCAGAAAGGAAAGTCTTATGCTTTAAATGTGTGCTATATTATGACATGGTTTTCTTCGTGGGTTTTACTGTAGCTTTCAAACCTGTGCTTGACCAATACATCAGCCCGCAATATCTTTTTATCTACAATGCACTATAAATGGTTTGATACTTTTCTGCTGTTTCCATGACATCATCTTGTGCTTTGTGGGATTTTAACCACTTCAGGTAGAAGTGGATAACAGATGTGCTCCACAGGTCATATCTATGCGGGTGGAATCAAAGTATGGTTCTTTCATTATTACTTTTATACCCAATGAACTACTTCACTAAAATTACATGTTTCAGTATGGTTCACCCAAAAATATTTAGACAGGTTCATTATCGACATCGTTTATAATTTTGCATTTTTGATAAACTATTTTGATACATAGCATCTGCGTGTGTTGGTGTCTACAGAACATTTGGTACTAACTGCAGCAGCGAATTGACTTAACATATCCATAGTTCCCAACTGACCTTGATTTCGAGGGACTGTCCCTAATTTGGAACAAAATCCCTTGGTCCCTCTTTCCTCCTCATTTGTCCCTCATTTTAGTTTGATCTACAGTGGGGACGGAAAGTATTCAGACCCCCTTAAATTTTTCACTCTTTGTTATATTGCAGCCATTTGCTAAAATCATTTAAGTTCATTTTTTTCCTCATTAATGTACACACAGCACCCCATATTGACAGAAAAACACAGAATTGTTGATATTTTTGCAGATTTATTAAAAAAGAAAAACTGAAATATCACATGGTCCTAAGTATTCAGACCCTTTGCTCAGTATTTAGTAGAAGCACTCTTTTGATCTAATACAGCCATGAGTCTTTTTGGGAAAGATGCAACAAGTTTTTCACACCTGGATTTGGGGATCCTCTGCCATTCCTCCTTGCAGATCCTCTCCAGTTCTGTCAGGTTGGATGGTAAACGTTGGTGGACAGCCATTTTTAGGTCTCTCCAGAAATGCTCAATTGGGTTTAAGTCAGGGCTCTGGCTGGGCCATTCAAGAACAGTCACGGAGTTGTTGTGAAGCCACTCCTTCGTTATTTTAGATGTGTGCTTAGGGTCATTGTCTTGTTGGAAGGTAAACCTTCGGCCCAGTCTGAGGTCCTGAGCACTCTGGAGAAGGTTTTCGTCCAGGATATCCCTGTACTTGGCCGCATTCATCTTTCCCTCGATTGCAACCAGTCGTCCTGTCCCTGCAGCTGAAAAACACCCCCACATCATGATGCTGCCATCACCATTTTCTACAACTTTCTCCAAACTCCCGACTACATCTCTGGAGCTCAGCCACAGTGATCTTTGGGTTCTTCTTTACCTCTCTCACCAAGGCTCTTCTCCCCCCGATAGCTCAGTTTGGCCGCGCGGTCAGCTCTAGGAAGGGTTCTGGTCATCCCAAATGTCTTCCCTTTAAGGATTATGGAGGCCACTGTGCTCTTAGGAACCTTAAGTGCAGCAGAATTTTTTTTGTAACCTTGGCCAGATCTGTGCCTTGCCACAATTCTGTCTCTGAGCTCTTCAGGCAGTTCCTTTGACCTCATGATTCTCATTTGCTCTGACATGCACTGTGAGCTGTAAGGTCTTATATAGACAGGTGTGTGGCTTTCCTAATCAAGTCCAATCAGTATAATCAAACACAGCTGGACTCAAATGAAGGTGTAGAACCATCTCAAGGATGATCAGAAGAAATGGACAGCACCTGAGTTAAATATATGAGTGTCACAGCAAAGAGTCTGAATACTTAGGACCATGTGACATTTCAGTTTTTCTTTTTTAATAAATCTGCAAAAATGTCAACAATTCTGTGTTTTTCTGTCAATATGGGGTGCTGTGTGTACATTAATGAGGAAAAAATGAACTTAAATGACTTTAGCAAATGGCTGCAATATAACAAAGAGTGAAAAATTTAAGGGAGTCAGAATACTTTCTGTCCCCACTGTATATAGTTGTTTATAAAATGCACTTTTTATATATCAAAAAAATGTCTCCCAGTGCTAAACATTTCATTCAACTTCTAAATTGTTGCATTTGTAAATTTCAAAAGGCAGTATAAAGGAATAGTAGTGGTAAATAAAAAGCACTTGTGTGTTTAACTAATCATTTTTTTGTATAATTCTCCTTTAAGAGAGTGTGGCAGGGGGTGGATACTTTTGCTAATGCCTGTCCCTCTTTCCCATCTCAAAAAGTTGGGAGGTATGCATATCAGGGTATGCAATCGGTGTGTATGCAACTAGCATATTGTAATATTTATTAAAGTGGAACTCCAGCCTAAACCTAACTCGTCCTAAAAATATCCTCTTCCCCCTACTAACACCCATGCTGCCTAACCTGTGAAAAAAGATTGATATATTTACCTATTTTCAGCCTGCTCCAGTCCGGTCATGTGATCTTCCCCGTGTCAAACTGTGACTGCTGCAGGAGAGAGGAGAGAGCTCTCAACAATGGCTGGGAATTCTGGGAGTGGTGACATTACCCATAGGCTCCCATGTCCCATCTGTTGTTGACACTCTCTCCTCTCCCCTGCAGCTGCTGCTGGCTGACAAGGGGAACCGGATTACCAGGCTGAAAATAGGTAAGTATATATATACCTCTTTTTTTTGTATATACGGGTTTGACAGCATAGGTGTTGGGCGGCTTGGTGAAGAACATTATTAATACTAGTTAGTTTGCCTGGAATTCTACTTTAATGCTGTCCTGTTTCAAATGCACTATTTGCATTGATACACCTTCTTAGACCCAGTCTATCTGCACATTATGGTCCCCTGCTGACCTGGCACCACCCACAGGTAGCTTAACTCTTCAAAAAGACACAGAACGTGAATCCAACGCATTTTTACTACAGATAACTGAACAGCACAGTACAGAGGATGTTTTTCCAGTCTTTTGAAATGTAAGAAGACAATGGCTTTCCTAAGCCCTGTCACTGCAAAAATAAACTGACTGAGGGAACAAGGAAGCACAAAAATGTCTAACTAGGACTAAACTCACGCATTACCAACTTACTAGCAGACATATCAGCCTGGATGTCACATCACTACCTCAAACTCAACCTATCCAAAACCAGGCTCATGATATTTCCTCCCTCAGGTGCCACTTCCCCTGCTTTCCCTGTCAATATCAACGGCTTAACTATCAACCAATCTCCCCACGCCAGGGTCCTAGGTGTAATCCTGGACTCTGAACTAACCTTTCGACCCCACATTCTATCATTATCCAAAACTTGCCGCCTCAATCTCCGCAACATCTCCAAGATATGCCCCTTCCTAACCAATGTCACCACAAAGCTTCTAATTCACTCCCTGGTCATCTCCCGCCTCGACTACTGCAACTCCCTCCTCATTGGTTTACCTCTAAATAGGCTATCCCCACTTCAGTCCATCATGAACGCTGCTGCCAGGCTCATCCACCACACAAACCGCTCAGCGTCTGCTACACCCCTCTGCCAATCCCTCCATTGGCTGCCACTCAATCACCGAATTAAATTCAAGATACTAACTATAACTTACAAAGCCATCCACAACCTGGCCCCCAGCTACATCTCTAACCTAGTCACAAAATACCAACCTAATCGTTCTCTTCGCTCCTCCCAAGACCTCCTGCTCTCAAACTCCCTTGTCACCTCATCCCATGCTTGCCTTCAGGACTTCTCCAGAACCTCTCCCATCCTCTGGAATGCTCTACCCCAATCCGTCCGATTTTCTCCTACTTTATCCACTTTCAGACGATCCCTGAAAGCTCATCTCTTCAGAGAAGCCTATCTGGCCCCCACCTAACAACTGTACATTTATCTTCTCAATCAGCACATCACCCACAGTTATTACCTCTTGTATCTTTTGACCTTCCCTCTTAGATTGTAAGCTCTAAGAAGCAGGGCCCTCTGATTCCTACTGTATCAAAGTGTATTGTATTTGTACTGTCTACCCTCAAGTTGTAAAGCGCTACGTAAACTGTTGGCGCTATATAAATCCTGTATAATAATAATAATAATAATAAAGTACCAAACAGCAGGGGATGACAGAGTGAAACACCAAATCAGTAAGTAAACTGGCTGTAGTGGCCCTAAACCGCCACTAGATGTCAACATACTACAGAACAATAACAACATGCAGTTTAATACAACAAAGAAAAATTATATAAAAGTGGGGCAGAACAGGTAAAGCGACTATTGCCATACTTCCAGCCATAAAGTAGCAATAACAGCAGTAGTAATTGTTCTCAAGCTTAGGTTACCTTAAAAATGAACTATAAATAAATAAATAAATTGTTCATGAGGAAAAAAAAGAAAACAGTAACATTTTAATATGTCAAAATTCAAGCTCACAGTGAATGTGATGTTTGAAAGGCCCATGTGCACTATAACAGTGGTCTCATAGGATAAGGTCCCGACCTAGTCAAGGTGATTGCAAAGCATGGCTGAATCAAGGGGGGTTGTGGGGTGAGCTACACCTGCCCCTCCCCCAATTTCAGTTCTGCCCCCCAAAGCCCTGTCCTTTGCTGATTCCTGTACTCTCTACTGCTGACCTTCCATCCTTTACCTTGCTGCCCCCTTGCCTCTTCACTGTTGTCCCACTGTACACTTTTCTGCTGACACCCTGTATACTGCTCTGCTGCCCCCTGTCCTCTGCCCTGCTGACACTTGTACACTGCCCTGCTGACACCCTGTACACTGCCCTGCTGCCCCACAGTACACTGCCCTGTTGCCCCCTGTCCTCTGCCCTGCTGAGCCTTGTAAACTGCCCTGCTGCCCTCTGTCCTCTGCACTGCTGACCCTTGTACACTGCCCTGCTGACCCTTGTAAACTTTCCTGCTGCCCCCTGTCCTCGGCCCTGCTGACACCCTGTACACTGCCTTGCTGACCCCCATCCTCTGCCCTGCTGATCCTTGTACACTGCCCTGCTGCCCCCTGTCCTCTGCCCTGCTGATCCTTTCTACACTGCCCTGCTGCCCCCTGTCCTCTGCCCTGCTGACCCTTGTGCACTGCCTTGCTGACACCCTGTCCACTGCCCTGCTGCCCCACTGTACCTTGCCCTGCTGCCCCCTGTCCTCTGCCCTGCTGACCTCTGTACACTGCCCTGCTGCCCCCTGTCCTTTGCCCTGCTGACCCACTGTACACTGCCCTGCTGACACCCTGCATACTGCCCTGTTGACCCATGTCCTGTACCCCGCTGACCCTTTTACACTGCCCTGCTGCCCCCTGTCCTCTTCCCTTCTGCCCCCTGTCCTCTGCCCTGCTACCCCCTGTCCTTTGCCCTGCTGCCCCCTGTAAACTACCCTGCTGCCCCCCGTACACTGCACTACAAACTAATGGCCTCTGTACACTACCCAACAAACTGCTGACCACATCCTCTGTCCTGCTGACCCCGTGTACACTGCCCTGATGACCATTCACCATTTGCCCCCCTGATAATTTTTAATGCACCCCCACATCAGACAGGCTAGATTGGGCCCTGTTACAAAGAAGTCAGATTTCACACATCCCTGTCGACAGGCTTGTATTCCATTGGTATACTGCTCTATCAAAGACTTATGCTAAACAAGTTGTAAGAAAAGTACTGAGATGGAAACATGATAAATGAAAGAACATGAGATGTTGGCTATTTCTATTCAGCTCAGATTGCAAATTGCTGTAATGGCCATGCACTGCGTTCTTTGTGTTCACTGTAATCCATTTTAGGCAGTGGGGCCATCACTCACTAGAGTGCACTTCATGTCACTCTTTGATCCATGCACACATCAATGCCTCCACCACTTATAATCATAATATAGAATAAAAGTCAACTTAGCTATTATGAGTGTCCAGTTGACATGATCAAATATTCCATGTATCTGATTTTCAACATAGCAAACAAACACAATGGACAAAACACGCTCAATGTGTGCATAGAAAATGTATAAAATAACTATCCACAATAACAACCCAAGGAACTTAGCAGATATATTGCTAAATAATAAAATAATAAAAGAATATTGTGTTACATTTGTATGTATACATTGTTTCAGAGCTCCTTGATATTTAGAAAAGCTTGCAGAACAGCCAACTAGGGAGGTGGTAGTGGCGGGTTGAGATACATTTTTTTTTTACAGGAAAAGTTGAAATTTGCATACTGTATATTTTCATCTACTTACATCTCTGGATCGACTGCTCAGTTTAAATAGCTCGGACTTACACTACTTATTTTAAGAAGGTGAATCCGAGGCAGTTGGCTCTATTTTGCAATGGGATGCAACCAAACAACAGAATAGTGTAATGTAATTTCTTCAGGTAAGATATAATTATTTTGTTGAAAACATTTTTGGCTTTGAAATGATCATTAGACTTTTACAACAATTAATAAAATTAAAACAATTACTTAATAAATGCATATTTACTATGTGGGTGCATGTGTCGCTATCAGGCATATTGTTGCTAACAATATTATGCTTTACTACTATTCTTATTTATATTAGATCATTATTTATTATGCCTATGCTATTTGTACATCTCCTATACATATATACAATGAATGTTTTACTGCATATGAAATGAATACCCCTTTTATTGTTTGTCACTTTGTACAATCAATAAACATTTTATATTGCATTTCAAATATGGTTTATTTTACCTCCACTACCCAAATGCTTCATTTAAAGTCCCAACTCCCCTTCTTAATTGTACCTAATACCGGGATGGAGGCATTTAATTGTACCTCATATAAAGTCCCAATTCCCCCCTATATTTTCTTTTCTTACAATTAAAGAATGTCAATATTACCCCATTTACTGTAAATAAACTGATAACCTATATTTACGGCACTTTATGTTAGTACGGTTTTGCAATATTCACAGAAAGCATTATTGCGCATGCTTAAATATCGTTTTTTGTAGGGGGTGTATTTATAAAAAAAATGACAGAGCTTTTCATCCTGTAAAACAGCATGTATATTTGAGAGCTAAAACAATTATTTTTTGCTATTTTCTCTTCAGGTCAAATGTGTAAATGAGGAAATACTGCATTATGGCCACTAGATGGAGCTTGCAATTATAGCAAAGGCATAATTATTTACAATGCTCATTCTAGTGGCCATAATGTGGTATTTTCCTGATTCCTGTTATCCTTATGAATGAAGAATATCCAACCTGAGGAGAAATTAGCTTTATATTGGATTGTTAAAAATAACTGTTGTTTGTATTGTTCTTGCAGTGCTGATGCTGTAGAATCAAAGTGTAGGTTGTGACTATAGAACTCTATTAAATAATCAAAAAGAGAAAGAAGATTGTAAGCCTACATTTATACCTGTGCAGAGCGTATTCTTGGCGATTTTGAAGCATTTTTTTCTTCAGGTGTTTTGCAGGTGTTTTGTATTTCAGGAATTTGTTGCCTGGGCTAGGCAGGGGAAAGAGAGAAGATCTATAGGAGAAGGGGAATTCCTCAGACGTACAAATGTGTGCAAAAGTGAGCAGAAACATGCATATCGTGCATTTATTGGCATATCCCATTGAAGTCATTGAACCTCATGTACTAGCTTATCGTGTAGAGAAGGGATATGCAATTAGCGGACCTCCAGCTGTTGCAAAACTACAAGCCCCATCATGCCTCTGCCTCTGGGTGTCATGCTTGTGGCTTCTCAGAGTCTTGCTATGCCTCCTGGGACTTGTAGTTCTGTAACAGCTGGAGGTCCGCTAATTGCATATCCCTGGTGTAGAGTATAGTGTGACTGAGCTTACTAGTGTGAACAGGGACAATTAGAAAGAATGGGTGTCTGTGTAGTCAGTCATAGGGAAACAAGCAGAAAAACACCAAGGTGTGAATAGTGGTTTAAAGCGGAGTTCCACCCAAAAGGGGAAGTTCCTCTTTAAGCACACCTTCCCCCCCTCCTCTGCCACATTTGGCATGTCATTTTTTGGGGGGGAGCGGGTACCTAGTTTTGACAGGTACCTGCTCCCACTTCCGCTCGGATCGCCTAGGCCAGTGATTCTCAACCTCAGTCCTCAAGTACCCTCAACGGGCCATGTTTTTAGGTTTTCCTTTACTTTGCACAGCTGCTTTAAATCAATATCAATGACATGGTATTGATAAGAGCTATTTTATCTAAGGAAAGTTCCCAAAACATGGCCGTTGAGGGAATTGAGGACTGAGGTTGAGAACCACTGGCCTAGGCGATTCGAGTTGAAGTTCTCCTCTATCCCTCCCTGCAGTCTTCTGGGACACGTCACAGGTCCCAGAAGACTGCCGGACCAATCAGCAGGCGCAGCTCGACTCACACATGCGCAGTGCGCACCCGGCTGTGAAGCTGCAAGCTGTCACAGCTGAGTGCTCACAGTTTAAACTATTGCAGGAAAGAGAGTCAGAACGGGGATCTGTCAATGTAAACAGACAGATCCACGTTCTGACAGGGGAGGAGAGAGATCGTCTATTCCTAGTGATTAGGAACAGCGATCTCTCTCCTCCTCTAGTCAGTCCCACCCCCCACAGAGTTAGAAACACCTCCCAGGGAACACATTTAACCCCTTGATCGCCCCCTAGTGTTAACCCCTTCCCTGCCAGTGACATTTACACAGTAATCAGTGGGTAGCACTTTCGCCTAGCAGTAAGAAGGGTCGCTGGTTTGAATCCCAACCACGACACTACCTGCCTGGAGTTTGCATGTTCTCCCTGTGCCTGCGTGGGTTTCCTCCGGGTACTCCGGTTTCCTCCCACACTCTAAAGACATGCTGGTAGGTTAATTGGATCCTGTCTAAATTGTCCCTAGTATGTATGAATGTGAGATAGGGACCTTAGATTGTAAGCTCCTTGAGGGTAGGGACTGATGTGAATGTACAATGTATATGTAAAGCGCTGCGTAAATTGACGGCGCTATATAAGTACCTGAAATAAATAGATAAAATAAATAATTAGTGCATTTTTATAGCACGGATTGCTGTATAAATGTCAATTGTCCCAAAAAAGTGTCAAAGGTGTCCTATCTGTCCGCCACAATGTCACAGTCCCGCTAAAAATTACAGATCGCCAGCATTACTAATAAAAAAAATAAAAATTGGCATAAATCTATCCCCTATTTTGTAGACACTATAACTTTCACGCCAACAAATCAATATACGCTTATTGTGATTTTCTTTTACCAAAAATATGTAGAAGAATATATATTGGCCTAATCTGATGAATACATTTTTTTTTTTTTTTATTTATTTTTTTGGATATTTATTATAACAAAAAGTAAAAAAAGTAAAAAAAAAAATATTGTTTTTTTTTTTAAATTGTAGCTCTTTTTTTTGTTTATAGCGTAAAAAATAAAAACCACAGAGGTGATTAAATACCACCAAAAGAAAGCTCTATTTGTGGAAAAAAAAAATTGTTTGGGTACATCGTCGCACAAGAGCGCAATTGTCAGTTAAAGCAACGCAGTGCCGCATTGCAAAAAATGGCCTGGTTATTAAGGGGGAAAATCTTTCGGTCTGTAAGTGGTTAAATCCCAAAGCAAACATTTACTACATTGCAGTTGCCAATTCTTAGATGTGATGGCTGCATTCGTTTTCTTTCTTCTATTTTCATCTGTTGATACAGCCAGTAAGTCTGCTGTTTTTCAAAAGAACAAACTCTCTTCCAGATGTATCAGTTTACAGGGGTGAGACAAACCATTTAACAAAGGCAGGGGCGCTTACAATTATTATACTTTTATTTATTTATGTAAAACCTTTATCCATAGGCGTGCGCATTGGGTATTCCAGGTGTGCCTGGGCACACCCCGATTACCCTGTACTGTGCAGATTCCCCCTGCTGCCTGGCTGCAGAGAAAAGGACTGGGGAATCCCTGTCCTCAGTCCCTTTCTCTGTCTCAAAAGTGAGGCATCAGGGGTCTGTTTAAACCTCTGATATTTCACCAAAGCCCCCCCAATGGGGCAACTAAAACAATTGTAATAAAAATATAACATTTTTGTAAAAAAGTAATAATAAAAAAATAATACAAATAAATGACTGACACCAATCTCTGCCCTACTGACACTGTCCACTGCTCTACTAACACCATCTTCTGTCCTACTGACAAAGTTCACTGCTATACTGACACTGTCTAATGCCCTATATATACACATATATATATATATATATATATATATATATATATATTATATATATATACACACACATGTGTGTGTTTGAGCTTTAGGGTGTACACCCTAATGCAATAGGCTGTGCCCACCTATGCCTTTATCACAAAAAGGTAAAAACTGTTTGCTGTAACTGATTATAAAGTGTGAGCTGGAATATGGCTTCAATTTGTTAGTGTATCTCCATCTGCTAATACATCTAACACTCCCCTCTCCCAAGACTGATAATGCTGCTATCCAACGGTGCCCCCTGTGCCCCTTCATCCAGAGTGGGGTCACTCTAATACAGGAGGTGTGTTACTGGCCAGATCACCAGGTGAAAACAGAGGGGGAAAAAAAACGAGGAAAAGAAAAACGAATGCAGCCACCACATCTAATGATTGGAAAGCTGCAATATATTACATTTTTAGTTTTGTGTTCAATACAGCTTTAACTAAAAAAAACGACAGTAGCATGTTCTTTTGATGTATTGTTTACAACCACATATACCTCCATAATATCAGCAAATAATGTCTAGATTACATTTTTACATGTGTCATTTTATTTCTACCATCCCAATATTTAGTATTTGTAAGGTCTAGGATTCAATCCCATTGTTTTAGCGTTATTCTTTTTTCTTTTCTTTAAATGCAATGTACCAATATGTCTCCTCCGTCCTTATAAGAGAGAAGTGGAGCAGTCAGGACTGAGGACGCAGCACATTGAACATTGCTGTCTTGGCAACATAAAGCCAGTGTGTATCCTTATGAAAAGGTTAAGGCATCTCCAGCGAGGCTCATCTCATTGGTCCAGGATGTTTCACTGTAACGGTTTTACTGCCAGCTGAGTCTTTACATGTTTGTGAATAGAAAGCATATTGTATCTAAATGGAATTGTATACATTATTTAGTTCCACACAGAAGTGCTAGGTTTTATGTATTCAATGACTGTTTTTAGGATCATATTATTCAGGCTGAATCATATTAAAGTGGACCTTTCCCTCCTTTCCCTAAGTTTAACATCAGCATGCATCTCTCTAGTGTCCTAGCCTTGTACATAGTCCTCATCAGCACTATCCTAAATTACCACTGCAAACATGTATCCATTACAGCATTTGTATTTTTTTTTTTTAGAAATGGCAATAATGATTTTCAGGATAGGCAATGAGCTTATGGCGTGATGTGCAGAAGGCTGGTATAAGGCCCCAATCACACCTCACCCCAAAAGTGATGCAATTCTGCCGCGATTGTCATGCACAAATCACGGCAAACCGTGCCTTTACAAATCTCATGAAGCATGGTGTCTGAAATGGAGAAGGAGCTTCTTTTCGGCAACAAACATGCATAGGTCAGCCCATTCAAGTACAAGGGCCAGTTCACAGTAGAAGGCAGTGTGAGAAACCTGCATTCCGTGCACCTTTTCCTGCACCTTGTTCAAAATGTACTGCACTTGCGATCTGCAGTGGGCATCAGTGTTAACGTAGGTCTCAAATGCAGTGCGTTTGCCATGGCACAGTAGTAGCTGTGTGTTTTTTAAAGTAGTGCACGCACTACTTTTAGTGTAGTCTGGTCAGTGGCGGACCGTGCATTAGGGGCACAGTGCACCGCCCCCCCTATTCATGCGTCCGGCCCCCTGATCTCCATACAGAGCGCCAGACCATGGATTCCAATGGGGGGGGGTTTAAGCATGTGATTAGAACCAGAGGCTCTAACAGGCTTCAAAAAAGGGTGGGCTCGGGGCGCAGAGCACTGCGCTCCAAGCCCACCCAGTTGTGCGAGAATAGCAAATGAATATTCGCTATTCTCACACTAATCCTCCTCCCTACCAATCAGGATGTAAGACCCGTCACACGATTGGCTGAAAGGATAGGCGATCCTATTGGAGGCCTAGTGCTTAGAAGGAGGAGAGAGGAGAAGCATGGCGGAAGCCGCCGTGCTGGAGGAGAGGACACAGGAGCTGCTTCCCCCAGCAGCCTGCCACCCACCACCTAGATGGGGTAAGTGCCGGACCGACTGGCAGACAGCGAGCGGGGGATTCTGCCAGTTTGCCACCCCCCCAAAAAAAACCACCATTCACCACTGGGTCTGCAATTTCTGGTGCTGAAATCGAACCACACCCAAATCACATATGGATCATGACAGAAACGCACAATGTGTTCCTATGTGATTCATTGTTAAATCATTTTTCTAAGGGCTTTTTTACAAGCCGCATTCAATGGCTACAGGTGTGCACTAGAAGAACACAATGCTGATTCACTTTTTGTTTTGTTAGAACTTTACTGGACGGTCACAAGTGACATTCCATGCAGAGTTCTGTTAAAGCAGTGGATTGTGTCGCTGTGCAGAAAAAAAGTATTGGTTTCATAGGGTGCAAGGCTTTTTTCCTTGGCTTGTGTTGGGACAATGGTGCACAGTCCCAACGTATCTGGTGTCAAACACCCCTTAATGACCATTTGTTTCTTTAAAATTTATTAACATCACATTAGCATGTGATTTTGAATTGGGCAATATAAGCATCCTTTCACACGGGTGTTATCAGCTCAGTCACGGTTTTTGCTAGGAAAAAACTGACGAACACAGATTGTATTTACTTGCACGTGGTACTGATGTATAAGCAGAAAATTCCTGCAGAAAAACACAAGGATGGGCAGTATAGTAAATGTGCATATTTGTGCCGTTTCTTGCATCCACACATGCAAGTAAAAATTCTTCTATCTTATGATGGGATGTGTCATACACAATGCATTTTAAGGCATTCAGACTTTTTCTTACTGATCTAAATGCAGCCGATTGTGTTTAATGGGCCTGTAGGTGCGTAAAATTGTGTATAGAAAAAATCTGCATAGCTGTATTTAACACATATACGTACTTATACATTCATATATGTGTGTGCAACACATCCCAAGGAAAGCTAAAAGAATTGTTATGTGAGTGTGCCCATATGCACTGACACGCACAAATATGTGCATTTACTAAACTGCACATCCTCATGTTTTTATGCAGGAATTTTCCACCAGGAATCTGATCTTCATACATTAGTACTATGTACAAGAACCTAACATACCTAACCCTAACACCTCAGTTTACATCATTAGTCTTCAATTCAATTCAGTTCAGTTCAGTTTACATCAGCTGAACTGAAGTGCAAAACTGATGTAAACTGATATAAACTGAATTGGACTACAGACGGACGTGCAAACTGACGTAAACTGATGTTAGGGTACCGACATCAACCTAAATCCATGTAACTTCAATCCATATTCATCAGTTTTGTTCTTAGCTAAAAAAATTGACTGAACTGATGACACCCGTGTGAAAGGATCCTAAGTGTCCTTTCACACAAGCTTTCCAGTGTGGTCCACCTGTCAGTTTTTCAGCTTGAATGGAAGCTCCATGTGGGTCTATGGGCAGGCTGATGCTTACCGTCTAAGCCCAGAAAAAAAAACCCACTGAAGTGCTCTCTAGCTTTATTGTCACCTCCTCCCATGCTTGCTTCCAGGACTTCTCTCGAGCTTCTCCCATCCTTTGAAACTCCCTGCCCCAATCTGTCCAACTATCTCCTAATCTATCCATCTTTAGACGATCCCTGAAAACCCGTTTGTTAAAGAATACTATCCTGCTTCTAACTAATACACTGTGTTTTTACTTTCTCCACCAGCTCATCTACCACAGTTTTTACCTTTTGTATTACTTGATTCTCCCTCCTAGATTGTAAGCTCTAACGAGCAGGGCCCTCTGATCAAATTGTATTGTAACTGTGTAACTGTAATGTTTGCCTTCATTATGTAAAGCGCTGCACAAACCGTTGGCGCTATATAAATCCTGTATAGTAATAAATAATAATAATAACAGAAAAGGACTGCATCCTTTTTCCATTTTTCTGAACTACATGACAGATCAGAGGTAACTTGATGTACATAGTGCCATCATGGGTCCATCCGTGTCCTCTGTGTAATTGAAGGCATAAACTGAAAGGGCATGGATGTAAAAAAAAACCTGCCATCTGTGCCGATCAGCTCTGATTCAGCAGGAGATCTACTCACGGATCCCTTGCTGAACGAAGTGGAGTGTGTCCATGTAAAAGGCCCTTAAGGCAGGCCATGGATTATGCAATATTCTTTCGTGGAAGGAAAGAAAATAGCTTGATAACCCCATCAGCTCAGCGCTATTGTGTTGTGGCTGGTGGCACTAATTATTTGGGAAAACCTGACAGGCTGTTTGTACAGAAGTCAACCGATAGATCGACTTCTGTACAACCAGGGTGCCCATACATGGATCGAAATTTGGCTGGTCCATACTGAACTTCGAATTTCGATCCATGTATTGCCGCCTTAAGTGTTTCTAATACCGTTTGTGCCATTGGCACCTATCATCTAAAAACAATCACTAGCAACAGTATGGTTCCTTTAAGGTCTTACAATTTACAGCAAGAAGGAACTGTCCAGTGCTGAACCAGTGTTGTTACAGGCTTTGTGATTGAAAATTAGGGTACCTTACCCCCAAGAAAGAAAAAAACAATACCAAAGGCTATGGGTATAATAGTTGGTATAAGCACAGCTCATTTATGCCCCGTATACAAGGGGAATAGAAGACCAAAGGCCTGAACCATGTATGGGGTACCCAGCTCTATAAAGAATAAGTATAAAGATGAAAATGTCCAGCACTTCTCCTGTAACATAAGCATTTCTGGACCCATGTTGCAACCATAGGCCCATACTGATAGGTAAAATGATTCACAAAGCCCTTTACTTTTTGACACATCAAAAAACTCTTAAGATTTTAGATCTTAATGCGCAGGTAATAAATGTCTTATATAACTTATGTTACTAAACTGTTTTACTTTATGAATTTATACTTTTTAAGACTCTTTAGAAGAAGTACTGTAAGAAAAAGTGGGGATATTTTAAATCAAGGCCTTAGTGTAACTGTTCAAGAATTAAAAAGAAAAAAACTATGTTTTATTTATTTATTTTTAAATTTACTGCATGCTAATCAAAATGGAAGTAAACTGGATACACAAAGCGGGAGAAAGTCTACCGATGTAAACAGCCGTATGTTTGTCACAAACCATGCAAAATGTATCAATTAACCCAGCATTATATCCCTTGATCACCGTCTGCAGGGCATCCTGATAAACAAAACAAACAGCTGTGTTGTCAATATGTCTGAGTGTTTAGTACAGAGACATAATAGGTCAATAGTAAAATTTGTGATGGTGTGCAGATGAGAGGCACAGCATCCTCCTGTCCTGACCCTGTGTGATCTCATGAATAAAGAGACATGTACGTTCCAGCTAAGCCTTGGATCTCCAGCAATATCTTTTGGGGAAACAGCACAGACTAGTGTCAGATTTTAATATTGTATGTCTGGTCTGGCGGTCACAGTAACTGGAAATTCAGTCGACTTGTTTGTGTGTAACCGAAGGCTTTTCTGGCTTCATTCAAGCATCTATGAATAGAATCCGTGTTTCCTGTATATGTCTGATGTGTATTTTATATGCGCATATAGTAAAAAAGATATTTATTTCAGTGTTTGTATGTATGAGCACCCTATGTGCCGTGAACAATGTTTGGAGTAACGACCTTGTTCATAAAAAATAGCTTACTGTGTATTCCAGTATTCCAATAAAAAAATCTAATAGCTTAGTATGACATATCATATGGGCTAACTTAATTTAATAAAAGAGTGCGTTTTGTATCGCATGAGACTTTCAGCAGCATTTTGACAGTTTACCTAATTCAAACTATATTTCTACTGGAGCACCCGAGTAAAGAAACCTGTCATAATTCGGTAAACATCACTAAAAAGGCATGTCAAAAAATCAATAGATCAAGAGATTTACAACTGATGTCAATTTTAATTTTGCCTGAACAATCTGACAAACTGATTTACTATACTCACAATTCCTCAACAAGTAACACCTACCAAGAAGCAGCATACATGGCGGTATGGAGTTGTCTCCGTCTTGCACCTCATGACCTCCCATGGTCCCAGAAGTATGCCAAAGATGTGGGGAAGCTGGAGATACCATACTTCACACCTTTTGGGAGTGCCCCGGGCTTCAACCCTTTTGGCACTTAAATCTATTATTCAGAAATTCGGACTTTACAGTTCCTCACGACTCAACCTTCTTCCTTCTCCATCATAACACAATCCCAATGAAGGCTTATAAGAGATTGGTGCTCATCTCTCTAATCACCATGGCCTGATCATCCATCCCTGAAATTGATAGGAACATCGGCTGACCTCCCTGACACTGACACAACCAGTATGTCCACATCAAGGGTACAGAGGAAGCCTTTAATAAAAGGTGGCCTTATTGGAGTGAATTTTCATTCAACTAGAAATACACCTCCTACAGTGCCTTGAAAAAGTATTCATACCCCTTGACATTTTCCACATTTTGTCATGTTACAACCAAAAAAGTAAAATGTATTTTATTTGGATTTTATTTGATAGATCAACACAATGTGGCATATAATTGTGAAGTGAAAGGAAAATGATAAATGTTTTGTACATTTTTTTACAAATAAATATCTGAAAAGTGTGTCGTGAATTTGTATTCAGCCCCCTTTACTCTGATACCCCTAACTAAAATCTAGTGGAACCCCTCACCTTTCAGTTACTTTATCAGTAAGTAATAATAAAAAATAAATAATGGTCAAAATCATAGTTACATAGTTGCATCGTTGGTAAGGTTGAATAAAAACAACAGTCCGTCCAGTTCAACCTGTGTAGGTGTATGTGTGTGTGTGTGTAGAAAAATCATTTCCCATATCCCGTATATTGTTATCGCTGAGATGCACGTCCAAGAGTCTTTTAAAACTATCCATACTTTCCTGCCGACACCACCAATTGTGAAAGAGGTCTACACCCTTACCGCCCTGACAGTAAAAAAACCCCTACGCAGCTTAAGGTTAAACCACTTCACTTCCAGTCTAATCGTGTGGCCCCCGAGTCCTCTTACACTCCATGGGACTGAAAAGTTTCTACGCTGGGATCATCATTGAGATATTTGTATATCGCTATCATATCTCCTCTCAAGCATTTCTTCTCTAGCGCTTCTAGTCGTTCCCATAATTGAGGTCCTCCAGTCCCCATATTAATTTAGTTGCCCTTCTCTGGACTCTCTCCAGCTCCCCTAGATCCTTCTCCATTCTGGAAGCCCCTAGGGGTTCTCCCCCTAATGAGTAACTTGCGTTTATAGTTTTACCCCCCAAGTGCATTACCTTACATTTTTCAAACTTCATTTGCCATGCAGCAGCCCCCTCCATTAACAACTTGCCGACCGGCTCACATCGATATACGTTGGCAAAGTGGTTGTCAGGAAAGGCATGTCCATGCAGCAGGAATTGCACAACAGGCGCACATGCTCGCCGTGCGCCGACACGTGCGCACACGCGAGCCTGTCGCTAACAGTGGCGCCAAAGGGTCTATTTAAACTGTTTGGTCTGCAGCTTCTGTGTGTTATGACAGAAGTGTGTGTTATCCGGCTTGTTCCCACTAACGCTGTCTGCTTGATACCCTGACCCCAGCTTGTTTTGGACTTCTCTTCTGCCTGCTGCACTGCTTATCTGCCTGAACGTTACCGGCCCGGCCTGCCTGATCCTGCACCTGCTCATCCAGCCTGCCACGGCTCAGCTCTGCAAATTGCATACGTTCCTGCTCCTGCTGCGATTCCAGCCTGCTACAACTTTGATTTGCGTAACCGTCACCAGCCAGCCTGCTGCACATCCGGCCACGGACAACCAGCTTTACTGACTACTGGACCGATCTCAGGCACTCCTACGTCACCATGCTTCTGTAGTTGCTGTCTCACCTCCAGTGACCCACAAGCCGGTATGGTACGAGAGGCTCTACACGTCAGGCTCATGAACCAGGTACGTGACAATTGTTCGTTACCGCGTATGGGAACCCGATGGCGGGCATGATCACCGCCAGCCACCCACGATCACGTGCACGAGAGCAGGAACAGGGATTTGTGTGTGTAAACACACAAATCCCTGTACTGTCAGGGGAGACACCTGATTGGCTGAAACTACAGGTGCTGAGATTGGACACCTGGCGTCCAATCATAGGAGAGGACGGGAGGAGAGGACAGGAGAAGAAGACATTGAGGACATCGCTTGCCACCTGCCGCCGTCACCCTCTGCCCCAATGAGACAGGGTAAGTGCGGGTGGGGGGGGGCACAGTGGCAGCATTCGATGGGCACAGTGGGATCATTTGATGGCACAGTGGGAGCATTTGATGGGGCACAGTGGGAGCATTTGATGCCACAGTGGGAGCATATGTTGTCACAGTGGGAGCATTTGATGGCACAGTGGCAGCTTTTGATGGGCACAGTGGCAGCATTTGATGGGCACAGTGGCTGCGTTTGATGGGCACAGTGGCAGCGTTTGATGGCACAGTGGCTGCGTTTGTTGGCACAGTGGCTGCGTTTGATTGGCACAGTGGCAGCATTCGATGGGCACAGTGGGAGCATTTGATGGCACAGTGGGAGCATTTGATGGGGCACAGTGGGAGCATTTGATGCTACAGTGGGAGCATATGTTGTCACAGTGGGAGCATTTGATGGCACATTGGCAGCGTTTGATGGACACAGTGGCAGTGTTTGATGGGCACAGTGGCAGCATTTGATGGGCACAGTGGCTGCGTTTGATGGGCACAGTGGCAGCGTTTGATGGTACAGTGGCTGCATTTGATGGCACAGTGGCTGCGTTTGATTGGCACAGTGGCGGCAATTGATGGGCACAGTGGCTGTGTTTGATGGTGCAGTGGCTGTGTTAGATGGTACAGTGGCTGTGTTTGATGGGCACAGGGAGACTGCAATTGATGTTTTTTTTTTCAGAACTTTTCAGTTTGTTTGCACCCCCCATTTTGAGCACCAGCTGCCACTGCTATAGATAGCAATAAATAAAAAAAATACATTTTGCTTTATAGTGCAAAAACATACAAATTATTTGCAGGAAATGTATTTTATTATTTGCACCAGTAATGATACCAGCTACAATATGGAAAGTCCCGTCTTGCAAACATTCAATATAAGTTGGTTGTATCTTGTTATGATTGAAAAAAAAAAAAACCCACTCAGATCTATGAAAACCAGCCAACACCAAGAGTTATGTTACAGTTTACATTTTGTATTGATTTTAAAGCCACTGAATGCAATACCTTTGTTAACAGATGCTTCATTTGAGTCGTAAAAGCTCTTGCTTACATTTCAGTAGGTATAAGAATTGAAAAAACTGCTAAAGGTAATAAAAATGCCATTAAATTCAAAATTGGTATTTGACAATCAACAAGCACAGGTGACATTTTGATGAAAATGTTTTAAATGTCACCCCTGAGCTCCCTGTGTGTTCTTAGGAAGAAATGATCTTTGTAAATAATGTAAATAATTCCTGTTGCCAGCTGTGCTGGGTTCCTTGCAAAACAGCTTCTCACTGCTAGTGGGTTACAAGCAAATCAAGGAAACTGAACATAATTTTTGTGCTTAGGGTTTACTATACAAAACGAATATTTGATGGCAAGTAATACAAAGCAAAGCTCACACAAGGTCTGACATAGATCTAGGACAATCTAAAAGCCGGATTACACAAAACCAAGAATGCAATATATTGCATCTTCCCAATCATTAGATGTGGTGGCTGCATTTCTTTTCTATTCTTTTAAGCTTTTTCCCCTCAGTTTTCATTTGGTGATCTGGCCAGTAACACACATCCTGTGTTATGCCGCGTACACACGAGCGGACTTTACGGCAGACTTGGTCCGGCGTACTGGATTTCGTCGGACAATTCGATCATGTGTGGGTTCCAGCGGACTTTGTTTGCTTAAAAGTTGGATAGACTTAGATTTGAAACATGTTTTAAATCAATCCGTTGAAATCGAGTCCGGTCGAAAAGTCCGCTCGTCTGTATGCTAGTTCGACAGACAAAAAGCCACGCGAGGGCAGCTATTGGCTACTGGCTATGAACTTAGTCCGGTCGTACGTCATCACGTACGAATTCGTCGGACTTTGGTGGATTGTGTGTAGGTAAGTCTGTTCATTCAGAAAGTCCGTCGTAAAGTACGTCGAAAAGTCCGCCGAGCAAAGTCTGCCGTAAAGTCCGCTTGTGTGTATGCGGCATTAGAGCGCCCCCAACCTGGATGAAGGTGCACAGAGACACCTTTGGACAGCAACAGTATCAGTCTGTACTAGCAGAACCCTTACCTTGTAAAAAAACCCATTCAGTTTACATAGAAACAGCTGCATAAGGATCTCAGATTGCTGGGGGTTTTCCCAGTGAATAGATGTGGAGGGGGGTATGTCAGCACAAGCTTGAGCATTGGAGGAGATCATGCTGAGTTCTCAGGACAGCTAGAGAACTGACCACACTGTGCTTTCAAGGGCGGAGCCAACATAAGTTATGTCACCACGCTTGTCTGTTTGCCTTTTATGGGATTTGGATCTCCTTCATGCATGGACTGTGAATTTTGACTCTTATACAGCGCTGTTTTATCATATCACATGTGAGCATTTTTAACCCCTTTGCATCAACAAATACTTTTTACGGTTTTACACTATGTGGGCTTATTTCCATTTTATCTGTATGGTGACATCTTGCACCATCATATCCATCTGAGATGTACCCGGATTACTTGTGATTCCCTAGGATTTGGCACATTTGGACTCGTTTGTCATTTCAGGCGCATGTGACTCTGTAACAGAGTCTACCTGTTTTGGTAAGTGTCCATCTTATCTCTGGTGGTGGATCACGTGGTGGATTTGGATCATTAACATGAATATGGTCTTTATCACATGGTAACTTAAAGATTTCAAGATTGGAAGTTTCACTATTATCATGGCTACATCAATTATTATTGGAATTTTGAACTGTTTCTTCTTGCTATTTGAACACTAATTGTATGAACTGTATTAGCGCTGCAAATATTGTTTTTTAATAGGAAGCAGAGAAACTGGCAGATCACCAGGTATTTCACACAAAGGAAGCAATACAAAGAGAACAGGGGACTTTTTCATACAAGTACAAGGTGTGGCAGCAGGTACATATCAGGAATGTAAATTGTTAGGTTTACATATTATTTAATACTGCTTTAAATCAATAATACAAAAAATCCAATATCCAATATCAATATCAGATAATCACACATCACCACATACAGACAAATAATATTGATTTTGGATAATCATGTCAACTATTATCCCTGTCCTTTTGTTTATATTCAACTTTGGACCGGGGAATCTCCCAGCCTGGCAGCCGCTGGCATCCTAGCAACCATAAAACCTATCCTGGAAGCTGGAACATTTATGACAGCTTCCCAGCTCAAAATGCCCCACTCTGAACATTGGCATCTCTCCGTACCCCAGCTCAGGCTTGGTCCTAATTTTCTGATCGAATATGGGACTGTTGTAATCTCATGGAGAGGGGAGGGGGGTTGTTTCTATTGACACTCATTCAGCTGTATGTGTATCTAGATTAGCAGCTCAGGATACAGCTTATTCTTAGTAAGGTTGTAAAATAACTCATCAAGCTTGGAAGATAACTCAGTCACGTGCATCACCTGCTGGCTGCAAGTATAAAATAATCATATGCAATACTTTATACTTACCAAAAAAGAAATTTCAAGAATGTCATGCTAAATTTTCACAAGCCCTGTCATTAGACTAGTTCTTGTTATTTTTAGGAGATGAAAATATCACAAAATGATCATCCCCACAGCTATCAAAGAACATTGGCTCGTACTTCTGCAATTTTCCTATGATCCCTCCAGGCCAAAAGAATCCATTCTTTAAGTGTATCAAATTCAGACCATTATCAGAAAAGCCGGCAGAGAACTCAACACTACCAGTGTTTTTACAACATAAATTCTTATTTCCAATGATTATTATGTACCATAAGCGTATCAAATAGAATTGGATGAAATTCTGTTTCTGAAAAAGGCTGTACTCTTAAAGCATACTTGTCATGAAATAAGACACTGACGCAGAACAAATATGTAGACATGGACTATCTGTGGTCTGATTTTTATGTGTCAAAAACTCAAAGTATTAAGGTATTAATTATTGTAAAGCCAAAATAGGGAACAGTTCAAATCCCTGTTAGTTTTTTTTCATCTTGTAGATGAATCAGGTGAAAATATTTTTTTATTTTTTTTGTTTTTTTTTTTAACTCCAAAAATTTTCGGTTTTCACTCACTTTCAGTCCTGACGACAAACAGCAAGACCAGAGCAGGACCAGAGACTGCAATAAGAACCTGACAGGGGTCCAACTACTTAACACTCTATCCAAAATGGAAAAAAAGTTTTGGCTTTACATGCACTTTAAAGCAAATCTTTCAATAAAAATATAATCTAAGCTCTACAAAACCCCCCTTCCCCCGCACCATCCTGCACTATCCAGAAGCATATTCTCACACATTTGGGATATTTAGCTTTTCCAGGATCTCACAAGAAGGCATTGACTTTGCTGGTGCCCAAGCATTTGGAAAGGGCTGCCAACACACAAGAAGGGGCAAAAAAATCCCAAGAAACAGGCAAATAACATTTTATATGACACGGTGCACCAAAATGTATACGGAGTGCTGTGTGGGAACTGTGTCACTTCAATGTTACATAGTTTAGTCAGGTTGGAAAAAGACACAAGCCCATCCAGTTCATGTGTTGGAGTGTCCGTCAAAACAAAAACATTACAATATGCTAATGTATTTTTAAGTGCATTTTTACAATGCACTGCATCACAAAAGTGTAGTTTAGGCATTTATAGTATAGTAATTAGTATAGGAAACACTTTTTGCAGTATTTTACTGTTTTAGACAAAGGTGAATCTGAAAGAAAAGAACGCAAGAGTATGTCTTTCAAAAGGAAAAGGTTGTAAACGTGATAAAAACTTTATAAAATACACAAAGGTTGAAAACAAGTTCATGTCTCTATCACATTGAGTGAAAGGCCAGGTTGCGTTTTCTGACTAAAAACAACAACAAGCAAAAGCACTTTCACGGATCACAGAACCAACCTACACAGTATAGTATAAAATACAATCAGCGTCCACTCAGTTTCTACGGGCTGATTCAAACCAAGGATTATTAAAGATGACACAACGCTTCTAGATATATAGAGCTGTGATCTACACTGTTGGCCATGCTCGTAAGATGTTTCTTTTTTTACCAACTGGCTACCCTAACATATTGGAAGCCTTGAGGCATGAAAGCTGGAATATTGCTAGATATATAGACTTAGCTCTACATATTATTCTACCTGTTCCATCTTGCCTTATCAAAAGCTGCAGTGGCCTTAGCGCTAATATTTAGTTCACTGGGAAATACTGCAGGGGGTGAGTAAGGTCACCACTATAAAACTCTTTGGCATACCTATGGCTGGAAAGACATGAATTTCACTAAACTGAAGCTGTCATAAAAGAAATTTCATTGCTACTAGGAAATGAGACAATTTGTAACAATACTTGAAACTCATTTTCTTATGGTAAAATTTAAAAATGGTGTATTAATACTTTACAAAAAACTACCAGTTGGACGAATTGGGTGCAGGGACGCAAGGGGGTGCCTTTGCTGCCATTGTGCCTTTGCTAGGCATCACGTGGGTACCTGTGCCTTTAAGGAGGGGTTGGCTCCCTCCTGGCATACATGCCCTTAATCTATCCATTCTTATATGTGCTCCTACAATGGAGGCTCTGCAAATTTAGAGTTAGGACCACAGTATATACAGAGGTCCCTTGGCATGGGCACAATGGCTTATGCATATACAGTGTCTCACAAAAGTTAGTACACCCCTCATATTTTTTAAATATTTTATTATATCTTTTCATTTAACAACACTGAAGAAATGACACTTTGCTACATTGTAAAGTAGTGAGTGTACAGCTTGTATAACAGTGTAAATTTGCTGTCCCCTCAAAAGAACTCAACACATAGCCACTAATGTCTAAACTGCTGGCAACAAACGTGAGTACACCCCTAAGTGTAAATGTCCAAATTGGGCCCAAAGTGTCACCATTATTTTCCAGCACTGCCTTAACCCACTTGGGCACGGAGTTCACCAGAGCTTCACAGGTTGCCACTGGAGTCCTCTTCCACTCCTCCATGATGACATCACGGAGATGGTGGACGTTAGAGACCTTGTGCTCCTCCACCATCCAGTTGAGGATGCCTCACAGATGCTCAATAGGGTTTAGGTCTGAAGACATGCTTGGCCAGTCCATCACCTTTACCCTCAGCTTCTTTAGCAAGGAAGTGGTCATCTTGGAAGTGTGTTTGGGGTCGTTATCATGTTGGAATACTGCCCAGCAACCCAGTCTCCGAAGGGAGGGGATCATGCTCTGCTTCAGTATGTCACAGAACATGTTGGCATTCATGGTTCCCTCAATGAACTGTAGCTCCCCAGTGCCCGCAGCACTCATGCAACCCCAGACCATGACACTCTCACCACCATGCTTGACTGTAGGCAAGACACACTTGTCTTTGTACTCCTCACCTGGTTGCCGCCACTCACGCTTGACACCATCTGAACCAAAAAAGTTTATCTTGTTCTCATCAGACCACAGGACATGGTTCCAGTAATCTATGTCCTTAGTCTGCTTGTCTCCAGCAAACTTTTTGCGGGCTTTCTTTTGCATCATCTTTAGAAGAGGCTTCCTTCTAGGATGACAGCCATGCAGACCAATTTGATGCAGTGTGTGGCGTATGGTCTAAGTACTGACAGGCTGACCCCCACTCCTTCAACCTCTGCAGCAATGCTGGCAGCACTCATATGTCTATTTCCCAAAGACAACCTCTGAATATGGCGCTAAGCACGTGCGCTCAACCTCTTTGGTCAACCATAGCGAGGCCTGTTCTGAGTGGAACCTGTCCTGTTAAATCGCTGTATGGTCTTGGCCACTGTGCAGCAGATCAGTTTCAGGGTCTTTGTAACTCTTCTTATAGCCTAGGCCATCTTTATGTAGAGCAACAATTCTTTTTTACAGATCCTCAGAGTGTTCTTTACCATGAGGTGCAATGTTGAACTTACAGTGACCATAATGAGAGTGAGAGTGATAACACCAAACTTAACACATCTGCTCCCTATTCACACCTGAGACCTTGTAACACTAACAAGTCACATGACACTGGGGGAGGGAAAATGGCTAATTGGGTCCAATTTGGACATTTTCACTTAGGGGTGTAATCACTTTTGTTGCCAGCGGTTTAGACATTAATGGCTGTGTACTGAGTTATTTTGAGGGGACAGCAAATTTACACTGTTATACAAGCTGTGCACTCACTACTTTATAATGTAGCAAAGTGTCATTTCTTCAGTGTTGTCACATGAAAAGATATAATAAACTATTTACAAAAATGTGATGGGTGTACTCACTTTTGTGAGATACTGTATTTGCAAATGTGTGCAAACAAAACCCTCTGTTTTTAATGTAAACTGTTATGCCCCGTACACACGGTCGGATTTTCCGATGGAAAATGTCCGATCGGAGCGTGTTGTCGGAAATTCCGACCGTGTGTGGGCTCCATCGGACATTTTCCATCGGATTTTCCGACACACAAAGTTGGAGAGCAGGAGATAAAATTTTCCGACAACAAAATCCGTTGTCGGAAATTCCGATCGTGTGTACACAAATCCGACGGACAAAGTGCCACGCATGCTCAGAATAAATAAAGAGATGAAAGCTATTGGCCACTGCCCCGTTTATAGTCCCGACGTACATGTTTTACGTCACCGCGTTTAAAACGATCGGATTTTCCGACAACTTTGTGTGACCGTGTGTATGCAAGACAAGTTTGAGCCAACATCCGTCGGAAAAAATCCTAGGATTTTGTTGTCGGAATGTCCGAACAAAGTCCGACCGTGTGTACGGGGCATAAGACATACTTTTGCAGGCTGGTCGGTAAGTGTGCTGGGAAATCCTTTGTTTGTTCGTGGTATTTATACCTTACACTAATAATAACATGGCTTTCTGAAAACTGAAAATAAATTAAGGCCCCATTCACACCTGTGCAGCACTGCCAAGTTGCATTTTGTTGTTGCACAATTTTATGGTGTTTTTTAAGTGACGCTTGTCATTTTGAATGGGCCTCCCTCCTAATTAAAAATTATAAAGCTAAATACTTTCTTTTTCCAAGCACTGCTGTGTGATCACATGTCCTCCCTCCACTCTCCTTTCCAATCTAAGGAGTACAGTGGGAGGGGATGAGATTCCCCTCTGATGTATGCAAGCTAGCAAAAGGATGACATGCAACCACACAGCAGAGGTGTCACCCCTGTGACAAAGTCTGAAGTGATGAAACGCATCCGGACGTGGCTACGTGGCAACGGTGAGACGGTGACTCCATGTGTACGAAGGAAGCTATGAGGAGATCGCAACAATGAGTCACCTGGCATGTTTGGAATTTTAACAAGGTGGTTTTGAATCTTTTATGATGTAAGTGTATTACTTCTAATAAACCGATTACCTTAAGGTGTTTTTACACTATTGGAGGCTGTGTCTCAGTTTCTATCCCCACATGTGGAGAGTGTCTTTATTAATCTGGATGGAGACTGGCGTGTAAAAGCGACTCTTCAATAACATCTAATAAGGCGATATTTGCCAGACACGAGAGTGAATGGCAACAGCATCTGGCGAGCTTTATTCTTAAGGGAGTGGAATTGGCACACATCACTTTGGTGAAGGATTTTGGTGGATCAACGAGATTTTGTTTCACAATTTTTCATCACTTTCATTTGGACTGTATTACAATATTGATTTGTATAAGTTGGAGCATATATATTTTTTGGATATGCCATATGGACACTTTTCATTATGTATGAGAGTTTTATGTTGATCATTTCACAATGTTAACATTTAGGAGTTTTGTAGATTAATTTAGTGCGCTATTGTGGAATTATTTGTCTCTCTCTCTTTTTTACATTGGCATTTGTTTAACCTCATTTGCATGTTTATTGAATATTAAGTGGCAGCACAGACAGGTGTTTTTCATTAGCGCAGTGCGCACACATATATAGATAATGAGATCGGTTAGCATGGGGTTAATTTTGTTAGACATAAATTCCCAGTCCCTCCTTAAGGCTGGATTCACACCTATGCATTTTTAGTGCTTTTTGCATTTTGCAGATTTGCACTACAGTCCATTCAACATGATTTCCTATGAAATACGTTCTGTAGTGCAAATCTGCAAAATGCAAAAAGCACTAAAAAATGCATAGGTGTGAATCCAGCCTTACAGTACATAGAAGGGGAAAGCTAGGTAGGATTTTTAAGCCCAATTTGGCTGCAAAAGTGGAAAGAAACTTTAGAGTGAACCTATCATTGCAAATGACACTTGCCACAGATCAATAGGCATATTAGGTATCAACCAGTGGCCGCTGGTGTTTTTTTTTTCTTTTTTTTGGGGGGGAGCACAAGCATCCACCCCCAGGGCGGCCGGCCGGCAGTACCTCCCCTGCCCTCCCGCCTGCTGTCTGCCGGTTGGTCCGGCACTTACCCCATCTAGGTGGTGGTTGGAGAGTGGCGGGTATCGAGTGCTCTTGCGTCCTCTCAGCCAATCGGGTGACTGCTCTCAAAACCTGCTTCCTGATTGACCGGGAAAAGGTTCAGTGTTACAAATAGCGAATATTAATTCGCTATTGTAACACACCTGGATGGGTTTGTTCATATTCTCTCCACCCCGAGTCCACCCTATTTTGAAGCCTATTAGAGCCTCTGGCTCTAATTAGGTGCTTCAAAAAACATCCCCCCTGTTGGAAATCATGCGCCTGGCGTCCTGCATAGGGGCCGGATGCATGGATAGGGGTGCGGCACCTGTGCACCCTAATGGACGGGCCGGTCCTGGTATCAACAGTATCATACAGCACAATTTGCCATACATGAAAAATGCTGCTCTGAGCCACTTAAAGCCCAGGTATGGGATAGTTATATAGTTAGGTTAAAAAGTTACACAGTCAAGCACACCTTTAGAAAAATATAAAACTAATGGAATTAAAATCCTGCATTTACTAAACCCACAGTTGATCCAGAAGAAAACAAAAAGCCTTAAAGTATGGTTCAAATTGCCCAGACAGGGATCCCCTGAGGTAATTGTAAGTTCCCTGGACCAACACTCTATGGTGTTATTACATATGAATATTAAAAGGCAGTTATATTCTGTGCAATTAGAAAAACATCTAGAATTTTTTTAAACAATCTACAGCATTCTTTCTCCATGGAACCCCGGTGTTCCTCCAAAGGTTGCTAGGGGTTCCTTGAGCAATGAGCAATTTCTGCTTCTCAGATAAGTTTCCACTGACACCACTGATCTTTTTGGCTATCTGTAAGGGGGTAATTCTTCCCAATAACCACACGTGTAAAGAGAATTCTTCCCACTGACCATCACAATAATGTATCATGAGTAGATGATGTAAGTATGTAGTAGTAATTTTAGCAGGGACTGACTAAAAAGTTATTTCAAGGATTCTTCTGTGTTGAAAAGGTTTAGAAAGGCTGATCTACAGTTATCTAGAACTAGCTCCTGATGAAGTCTTTTCCACATTTTGCTCTGTACTTAGTGTGAGAGTCTTTTTCTTTGTGGAGGTTAGAAGATACAGTCTCTGGCTACTGGGTGCATTATGGAAATTTGAGATTTTCTAGATATAAGAGAAAACATTTTGCAGAGGCAAAAAAAAACCTCTATGCCGTAGCAATTTTTTTTCCAACTTCAGTTTCACATTAAAGCAGCCAATCAGATATCTTCTTTAATTGTTTTGCCATGTCTGTGCTGATAAAAGATGACATCTGATACACATTTTATTTGTGGTGCTGTAGAGTGCTTAGATAAATTTAGTGTTGTAAAGCACCTCATTCATTGTCTGTGATGGGATGTAAAAGTCCAAATTGGAAGGCCTGGTTCTTCCATACAGGAGGCTTTTGATCCAAAAAAGTTTTGACTGGGCTTCCTCCATAATTAGTCATCCACACCACCAAAATCAAAGAGCTGGACTGATCACTATGCACAGATATGATTGCAATATACTGTATATGAATACAGTATAGAGCTGATTGAGACTTTGCCAGTCTTCTATGCCAGGGAGCCTCCAGGCTTGGTAAAGCAGGCTCATGAAAATGCCTATAGAAGCAGTTTTCCTTAGAGTTTCCAACTGGATAATGACTGCTTTTCTTGACACAGAGCGCTCTGTAACAACAGGAGGAGCCATTGTTACGTTCCTGGTTGTTCTGCAAATGTTTCCGAACTGTTGGACTTTGAATAATTCAGAGTGAGAGTCCTACAGTAATATTCATTTTTACTGGTCTACATCTCAGGAAGGTGACTGTTTTCTAGAGGAAATGAAAGTCAAGCATTGAAATATTTTGAAGACATTATGTGTTTTCTATCATAGCTTTTTGTCTTTAGGCATCAAGTGGATGTCTGTATATAGTACATGTACAGATGATCATAAAAAAACTTGGAGACATTCTAGCGTTTCAGTTGTGTATTGCATACTCTGCATTATGACTTTGTTATCAGAATGTCAGGTCATAACCTAACCCAAAGTCATTCCACCAACGTGTAATTATACTGGAAACTTCACTTATAGGTGCATAATAACATGCTTGGGCGAAACTTAAGGGTACCTAAGGGATCAGCAAGAGTACTTATATTGTTTGGATCAATACACAAAGGGATAGTACCAAGCCTGAAAGTGGATGAAACTAAACACAATGAGAATATTAAGTGACACTGAGATGACAGAATGGGGACAGAGTCTGTAAAACAAATGTCTTTCTACCTATTTAAGGCCTATATGAAATCTGCTTAGTGTCCTAAATTGTGGTTATGAAATTCAAAATGCTTTCATAGACTACATCATATACTGGCAGCAATGCCTTACAGTATATACATTATTGCTGCCTTACAGTATATACATTATTGCAGTGCATGTAGCAAATGCATTATTCATTTCCTCAAAGAGTAAAGTCTTATTAACACAAACCTGTCATGAAAGAAACATGGAAGCAGCTATTGATTGACCTCCTTCTGAAAATACTAGTTGCCTGGCTGTTATGCTTGATTGCTTCAATGCTTTCTGAGTCACTCACCTGGACTGAGTGTGCATAGATTTCTACTGCAGTACGCCTTTTTCGAGGGTCATTAATAAATGCTGCGTATGTACCACACAGCCAGAAAGCAGACACAGCTCTTTGTTATACAAGCTTAATGCACACAAGATGACAAGCTAAGATGTTGTAAGCATTTCTCATTTCGGCACAGTCAGACTAATATCAGCCACAGCACATTAACATTTCTGGAGCATTGCTAGGTGACAGCCATTAGACTAAGTTACTCTGATATCTACCTCAATTCAAAGTTCCTCTAGAGGGTCTATGCAAGTGTACTCCACTGCTGTGCAGATTTTGCCACTCTTGCAAAGTCATGTGTGGTCTATTTTCTGAACATGGTCTTAACCTAAACCACAAATAACATACAAACCATGCCTGATCTTTAGACCAAGAAGGAGACAGGAAGTATCCCCCAAACAAGGAGACTTTCTCTCTTAAATTGCAGGCTGGGCTCTGATCTCTCCCTTACATACAAAGCAACTAAGCCGATTCTGCCTTTCAGAATAATGTCAGGAGGCAGCACAGTGGTTTAGTGCAGTGTTTCTCAAACTTTTTTTTCAGTCAAGGCACCCTTTAAAATTATGGACAATCTCGAGGCACCTACCCCCCCCCCCCCCCAAAAAAAAAAATTATGGACAGTCTTGAGGTGCCCCATTCTAAAATGTAAAAACTATTCTGATAGTTTTACATAATGCAGAAACATCAATACATTTAGGACACCCAACGTTAAAGGTGATTTATTCTTCCAAAGCAAATACATGTTTGAAAACTGGTACTGACTAGTATTCCAATGTTTCTCTTCTCCCTCAGTTTTTCTCAATCACTTAGCTAATGAGACCCCCAAAGCTGATGGAGAGTGGCAAGGGAGGGTTTAAACAAAGATGATATGCAGGCAACTGACATCCTCCTTATCAACTAATGCTGTCATTGGTCGTTAGGAGGTTGGCAGCTAGAAGGTTGTAATGGTGTACTATGACAATCTGTAGCTTTGTGTAACTAAAAGGCAGGTTTAATCTACCCACTGGCTTGTATACAATTTTGGGACAATTTTTTGGCATTTTTGCCAAGGCACTTCTGAAGAAACCTCAGAGCACCCTGGTTGAAAAAGGCTGGTTTAGTGGTTAGCATTCCTGCCTTGCAGCACTAGGGTCCTAAGTTGAAATCCAACTAGAACAATATCTGTATTAAAATTGTCAGGAAAATGATCAAAAGTTCCTGCACCAAGATAATGGCACAAGAACTGACATTTGTGGCATGTACCCTATAAACTAAGAAAAGTAGACAGAGCTGTTTAAAGTCTATATGCACCACCCATGCCAGTTTCTTTTTCATAGTGAAATAGAAATGGGTGCAGCATCCTCACCAAATTAACAAAGAAAATGTGTCAGTTTTCGGTATATAAAACTGTTGCAGATCCCACCAGGACAGACGTGGCATTGTGGATGTGGGCTGTCCACAGACAACTCACACCACTCTTTCTGTTCATACAAGCTGAGCCTGCACAGCCCTCTCCTCCTCCCCCCCCCCCTTAGTTGAGTGGAGACAAGCAAAGAAATCTGGAACATGCTGTTCTGTTCTCTGTGCTTTGTCTGTAACAGACACAGCATAGGACAGAGAACTGATTGTGCTTAAAAAAGGGGGCTTGCACAACTTTGTTAGCATATCCCTGTATGTTCTTCCTATGCTTGTGTTTCCTCCCACACTCTGAAGGTATGCTGGTAGGATAATTGTCCTCTGGCCTGTGTATATATGCATGTAAGGTAAAGGCTTTAGATCGAAAGCTCCTTGAGATCAGGGACTAATGTGAATGTACAATATGTAAAGTGCTGCATAAAGTTGCCATTGCTATAGAAATACTTGTGTTAAATAAAATGTCTGGGGAAAAATGCAGATGGGCAATGGTTGACTTCTTAAAAGAACACCTTCTCTTTTACATGCTTTTCACACACTGGACCCCTGGATCATATTTGCCGATGTTTCTCCAAAGCATAATGTGAAGGTGATAGCAGGCCTTTGGTCAGAACCTGGGTTCACACCAGACCAGGAAGGAAACTGCCACTTCCACCCACTGCCACCCAATCAACTATGGCCAGGGTCATGTGGTCATATTAGGTCAATGATCTCACTAGCATCCCTGTCCCTTTGTGTACACGCAGCTGTGGGGTGGGGAATTTCCAGTCAGAGTTGATTGGGTGGCAGAGGGCAGGAGTGTTCGCTTCCTTCCAGGTTCCAACCAAACCCAAGTTTGGACCAAACACATGCTCACCTCTAATGATAGATTATTAAAGTGTTACTAAACCCAGGACCCTGCATTCACAATATCTGGTCTCCCACAGTATACAGAACATGGAAATGCAATTATTTTAGTAAATATAAACTGCAGTATATACCAGTCTTGTGACTTCTATCAGTGTCTGGCTGAGCACTAATTAAAGCTTGTAGGAGGAGTTTTCATTCTCCTCTGACTGTCCTATGAGGCCGCATGAACCCTGACCCTCTGTCTGGACAGTGCTGATCACAAGAACCCTCTTAGAAAAAAAAACTCTCTAGCAATAAACACCAAACTGAGCATACGCAGAGTGACTCCAAATTCTCTGTGCTATCTGGAGATGGATTGGGGAATGTGGAAGAAGGGGAGGATCAGAAAAGACAGGATCAACCAACCTTTTTACACACTGCGCAGGATTAACCCCTTAGGTGCCCCAGCGAGTATAACAAGCATGCTTTACTGCATGTACAGACTGATTTTACTGTGGTGGGTTTAGTAACACTTTAAATATTCTTATATTTCTAAGACATAAGTACACCCCTCATTATATCAGACTTAGGCCTCATGTACACCGATGCTGGTAAACGGATGTTTAGGAGCAGTTGGGCATTTTTTTCAGCTGCACCTGAACTCTCCTCTATGTTATCTTATCAGTACATGTACACAGGTTCCTTTATAGTAATTTCTAAGCAGTTGAGTTTAGAGGCCTTTTTTGGAAAGCAAAAAAATTAGTTCAGACGCTGAGTTTAGAGGCATTTCAAGTGCCAAACGCTTATAAGCGCAGTAACTCACATTTAGCCGCGTTTTGTTTACAGGCGTTTTTCATTTTTGGCAATTTTGGAAAAAAACGCAAACATGGCAAACTTAAAAATGATAGCAAATGATGAAAAACCACAAAAAAAATATTTAAAAAGCTTGTAATTGCTTGCAATGCTTCATAGACCATTTATATACCCCTAATGAGCCCATGATCCAATCCAATACACCACTAGCATGGCTGTTAGCCAGAGTAGAATTGGAATTTGACCTATATGTTGTTAGATTTGAACCAAATGATCCCACCATTGAGCTTGACCCCTGACTTGATCAAACATAGTTGCATGAAATGTATTATCTGGCTTTTTTAATTTCCTAACATATCATATGCTCATTATAGGATCCATAGTAAAAGCACCAAAATTGAGGTAGATACAAGTACACTGCTGCTCTCTCAGCTGTTGCTACTCACTCTGGTCTTACAGAACAACATTTGATATAGGTGCGTCACGGAATATGTAGGGTGGCACAGTTATATGAAGTCAATACTCTGAAATCTTTTGCTGAGCTGAGGCGAGAATATGGTATTCCAAATAAAACATTCTACACCTACCTCCAGATCAGGCACGCACTTGATAGTCAATTTAGTAATACCCCATTAGAGTGGTGCAACGCACCACTCCTCAATAAAATTACTAGAGCAAACACCACTAAGGGTCTGATAGGAATGACATATGATCAAGTCTCGGAGAGGCTGCTGGCTCAGCATAAGGCTCTGGGTGTCAGGGAAAGGTGGGTGGAGGATGTGGGGGAGATTACTGATAGCCAGTGGAAAGGAATCTTAAGGGATGGGCCGCTGGTATCCGTCTCCCCGTCGCAGCAGGCATCAAACCTCTTCCTGATATACAGAGTCTCCTATACCCCTAAGAGACTATTTAGGTTCGGCCGTAGACCGGATGACAAATGCCCTAGATGTCTGGAGACAGGAGATCTAATACACACGGTGTGGAGATGCCCAAAACTGGCGAGATACTGGTCAGGGATAATTAGGACCATAGAAATTAGGTTTAATATCAAACTGAACCAGGAGGCCAGGGTTTGCATCCTTGGCCTGACAGGGGAGAACATGGGGGGTAACAATAAAAAAATCGCCATAGCGAGGTGTCTTTACCAAGCTAGGAAACTAATAGCACAATCCTGGCTCTCCACCTCGCCTCCAACCATGGAAGATTGGCTTAGCACAGTGGACAAGCTAGTGTGGACAGAAAAGACAGTTTACACCAGGAGGAGTAACTATAAAAAATTTATAAAGATATGGAGTCTCTGGCTGCACTGGCTGGGCATAGACCCCTGACCAGGACTCGACTTGAAAAGGGCTTAAGGTATTGGGTTATCCGGTGGCATAGGGGGTTAGCAAAGGAGTAGGGGGGAGAAGAGGCCCAATTAGGGATGCGGCAATAGCATAGTATCCTGGTTACGTACCCTTTTTCTAAGATTTATTACTCGGGGAGGGTGGGGTGGGGGTTGTGCCGGGAGGGCGGGGTGGGGGGGAGGGGTTTTAAACAGCATAGGGTTGGTTCCAGTCCCTAACGTTTTGATTATTGCTGAATGTCAAGTATTTTTGTATTACTGGATCCAATAATGTTTGTAACTTGATATGTAAACACATGCTTTTTCTTAGAAGGGAAAATTAATAAAGAGTAATAAAGATAAAGCATTGCTGTTAGCCAGAGTAGAATTGGAATTTGACCTATATGTTGTTAGATTTGAACCAGATGATCCCACCATTGAGCTTGACCCCTGACTTGATCAAACATAGTTGCATGAAATGTATTATCTGGCTTTTTTAATTTCCTAACATATCATATGCTCATTATAGGATCCATAGTAAAAGCACCAAAATTGAGGTAGATACAAGTACACTGCTGCTCTCTCAGCTGTTGCTACTCACTCTGGTCTTACAGAACGGCTGAAATACCGTATTTATCGGTGTATAACACGCGCCGGCGTATAACACGCACCCCAAGTTTAGGAGGGAAGTTTAAGGAAAAAAACTTACATTTGAAGTGTGTATCTGCAGCCTTGCCCAGTGTCCATCTGCAGCCTTGCCCAGCCTTGCCCAGTGTCTAGCCTTGCCCAGTGTCCATCTGCAGCCTTGCCCAGTGTCCAGCCTTGCCCAGTGTTCATCTGCAGCCTTGCCCAGTGTCCAGCCTTGCCCAGTGTTCATCCGCAGCCCCGCCCAAAATTGCAGCATTAATGTTTAATGACTGCGCCGCTGAGATTTTTTAAATTATTGCACCGCTCGTCTCGCAGTCCCGCCCATTGGCCTGGCTCCTATGATGGACACATCACCAGTCCAATGGCGGGGCTAGGAGGCGGGACTGCGAGCGGAGCCTAGCCGAGCCCTGTACACAGTACACTTGGCTCGGTCTTTTTCGGTGATGCTTGCTCCTCTTCCACTCAGACAGCAGGGAGGCGGGATGGCGTCACTAAGAGCGCAGCCGAGAAGAGCCGAGCCGAGTATACAGTACACTCAGTTCGGCTCGGTCTTTTTCAGCGACGCTCGTTCCTCTCCCACTCAGACAGCAGGGAGGCGGGACGGCGTCACTACGAGTGCAGCCGTGAAGAGCTGAGCCGAGTGTACTGTGTACTCAGCTCGGCTCTTCTCTGTCTTTTTTGGCGGCGGCGGCTTTTCCCCTCACAAACAGTGGGGATCGGCGTATAAAACGGACCCACGATTTTCCCCTGATTTTAAGGGGAAAAAAGTGCGTGTTATGCGCCGATAAATACGGTAGTTAAATAATACTGTTTTTTGTGCTTTGGGAGGGTCTTATGTTATCTTAAATAAACGCTCAACGATTAGGCCTAAATCGTTCAGGAGAGGTTATAAAAACGTCCCGTGTACATAAAGAGATGCGTAAATTGGCGGCGCTATATAAGTACCTAAAATAATAATAATAATTAAGCTTAAGGGCTCGTTCACACAATACCCGTTTGGTGGGCGGATCCGCAAACGCTTTCACATGTGTTTGTTGTATGTTTGCAGTGCATTTGTGTTGTGTTTTTTTACATTATTTAATTGCCACTAATGTGCATTTGTGGTTCATTCACATGCATTCTGGTGTGAAAATATGCAGCATGATATACTTTTTTAAAAACACATGAAAGCACTTCAATGGTGTAGAATAGATTAGGCCCAATGAAATAATTTTTTTTTCTTGTAGGCCATTCATACTGTGTTTAAAAACACATTTGACTGCAGATGGTGTAATTCTAGCATCAAAGAATTTGTCCTTTTTATATGGGCTGCACAGGTGGAGGTGAATTAGCTTACCTAATAGCGTTCCTGAGTTTAGGATGTACAGAACCTTGAGAAAAAGGCTGAGGATTGCAGAATGAAAATAGGTCAGTGCTAGGATTAGTCAGATTCCAGACACAGACTGTTACTTCAGGTAAATTATCTCCTATGGGAATTAGTAACAGCTAAGAAAATGTAACCAAAAAGAAACTGACACATATTCGTTTAGAGAATTATCTGAAAAAGCACATGACATATTGCGCTAGGAGAGTACCAATTAGTTTGCTTTATCTTTGAAAAGACTGAATTATTTATATTGTCACCCAATGATACAAAATAGTAAATAGGCCCCACTTACTTGCTAGTCTTTAGTTTAATTTGTAACAAACATAAATTATGTATAGCGTTATGGAAATGTAAAACCTAAGAACTCATTTCCTAACCAAGGAGCATTTTGTCACTCAGAGGAACACTTTCTTTCTTTCTTTCTTTCGGAGATGAATTTTATAATGAGCTGCGCACAGAAATTTTTTGCACCGTCTACCCTATCTGTACACAATAAATGAACTCCTGTTAAAATTCCAAGCAGAGTCTGCAGGCAGCTGGACTTATTGGAGTACAATTTCATTCTTTAGACCCTTAGGCATCCCCTGCATGGGGTATACTACCTAAGTCAGTACATATAAATCTTAGGAAAATAACTGGCCTAATTAGTTAATGGCTCCGCTAATGTGCCGGATGAACTAAACCACTAAAATCTACACGCACATATCAATTTGTTCCTTTTGAAATGGAATAATTTAGGAAATGAATAATAACCAAAATAGCCTGTGTAGAGGACCTTGTGGGCACTAGAAATACAAAAATGGGACTTCCATTTGGTTCATTTACTGTATATACAGCCACACCTACCCTAATATTTTATAGAACAAGTACTTTGGATTTGAGATTATTTACATAACTAAGTACTACATGTACTTAACGGAAGTATATGAAATACATTGGAACCTTGGATTACGAGCAGAATTCGTTCCAGAAGAATGCTTGTAATCCAAAGCACTCGTAAATCAAAGCGAGTTTCCCCATAGGAGTCGATGGAAACTCAGATAATTTGTTCCACAGTGACTGCTATTGTATGCAGTACCACATGTGGCCAGAGGTGGGGGGTGCCGGAGACACTTGGAAACACTTGAAGCCGCTCGAATGCACTTGGAGAGGCTCGGAGACACTTGGGAATGGAGTGTTTCCGAGTGTTTTCCGAGTGTCACCGATCGGCCGGCACCCCCGCACCTCTGGTCAAATGTGGTACTGCACGCCCCAGAGGCTTGTATCCTGCTAAAGGATGGTATAGCAAAGAGGAGGGCTGGGATGCTTGTGGATCGCAGTGACGTAGGATGTCACCGGAAGCGTTGTAATGTTGTTTCTGAGCCTGCGCACTGCCGATGTGAAGGGAAGGCGTGCTCCTTTGTCAAACTCTTGCTTCTCGAGCTTGACAAAGGAGCCCTCCTTCCCTTCACATCGGCAGTGCACAGGCTCAGAAACTAAGTTGCAACACTTTCGGTGACGTCATACGCCGATGTGTTCCACAAGCGTCCCAGCCCTCCTCTTTGCTATACCATCCTCTACAGAGTACACAGAAGCCGGTCGATGGTTTCCCATGGGTTATGAGTGACACTGCCTTGGACCAGCAAGCCAGGAGCCTTTAGAGGACACCTTCCCCATGTTGATTTCATGTAACCTCAATGTGAGTGTTTTTATTCATTTGTACTATAAAGTTTACAGTTCATACTTAGAAGGCGCCTCTCTTCCTGTCTTTGCCTTGTGCCATTCTGTCTCTCTGCCTAATGATCGTTAGGTTCCTGGAGGACATTGGGTACTGTGCACCTGCCAAACGGCTTCCACTATATGTAATCACAGTGGAAGTGAGGCGGCGGTGGCGCATATGCGCGCCCCCTACCCAGGAGAGTCGAATCACATATATATAATTGATCTGGCGCACAGGTACAGCCCTGTAGCAGTAGAACTGCTATAGGGCAAACCTTAAGTGGTTAAAGGGGCTGTAAACCCTATTTTTTTTTTTAAATAACAAGCATATCATACTTACCTCCACTGTGCAGTTCATTTTGCACAGTGTGGCCTGGATCATCGTCTTCTGGGGTCCCCTAACAGCGCTCGCTGCTCCTCACCACGTTGGTAAACCCCCTAGGAGAAGTGCTCTCCCTGGGGGTTACTGTGTGGGCGCACTCCCGAGTCCAGCATTTGCTTCCATAGACACAGAATGCCGGACTCGGCCCCGCCCCCGGCGCCCGGATCATTGGATTTAATTAAGAGCAGCAGGAGCCAATGGCTGTGCTGCTATCAACCTATCCAATCAAGAGCCAAGAACCCCGGCCAGAGAGGTAGAGCACGTCTCCGGTGTGGGATCAAATGGGCTCAGGTGAGTAAAACGGGGGGGTTGTTCAGTGACACAAGTTTTTTCACCTTAATGCATAAGGTTGCTGACCTAACAGATGCATTAAGGTGAAAAACACAAGGATTTACAACCCCTTTAAGGCTACATGCTGAAACGAGTAAGCCCTGTATTACTCCTTATGTATTATACTGTATATAGCCAATGGCTATGATTAAGGCTACACGCCGGAACGAGTAAGCCCTGTATTATTTTTTTACTACAGCTGGATTAATAAACTCGACCGAGCTGCCAGCTTTCTTTCACCTGTATAAATGCATTGTTGTCTATGAAAATTTTTATGTTTGAGTGCAGTAAATTACGTGCATAAACTTGTTTATGCATCTATATGTGTGTACACACGTATATATTGCATCACTGGCAATGAAGAAGTATTTTATGCTTGTATACGCTTAATTGCATTTCCTTTTCCTGTTCCTTTGAGGGCCCTGTTGCACCTAAAACAGCATAAGTACCCTGTGTCCATGACAATACTAGAACTTTATTGGGGTCATTGGTAGCAAACATACAGTAGTAGGCTATGTGTTCCATTCTGTTATTGAATGTCTCTACCTTTTTATTTAGTTTCAGTGCAAACCAGAGGTCTCAGCTTGTCTTCTGTTGTAAGCATCCTATAAATAATGGTCACCCGGCCATTTTTGTAGTATGACCCAGTGTCCAGAATTGTAATCATTACCCATATTACAGGCTTCTCTTTATATAAATTTCATAGAGATGCTGTACGGAGAGGCATAGCTAATACAACGAAGCCTGCTAGGAGAATATAAAACAAATTATGTAGAGATTTCTACTTGTCATAAATGTGACATTTGCAATGTGTAAACACTGACATCATTCACTTTGTGTCTTCCGCTGATAGATGTGTGGCCAAGGCAATGTTCTTATCTCAAAAGGAACACATGCTTCAGCTTACAATACAATCTGCATCAATACTTTGAATGGCTGCGTAACACTGAACTTTCACAATCACAGAATTGTGTTAATTGATGTCCATGTGATGTTGTACAAATCTATACTACTTAAATATAATAAAGTGCTAAAATAAAACAATGGCTGTGGTAATTTTTGTAATTCTATACAATATACTGGTTATAAATGAACTAATGACATAGAATCATGATGTACAGTATATCACCCCTATATAGCTTTTTTACCTGCCGAAGGATTTTTTTCATTCATAAAATTTGCACAGCCCTATCACACAGCACTACAATCTAGGGACATTACTTTTTTCTACTGCAGTTAGGTAAGACAGATCAGTCTTGTCCCTCCTCCAGCCTGTGACTGGACAGTGAAGGAGAAGCAGCAGACTGACGCGCTCATCTCTCTGTCACCCTGCTCTTTCCTCGCTGTCAGCATGTCCCTTGTTAGCACATGAGTACAGCAGGACAACTGATTGATTCTTGTGCAGCCCTTCCCAGTCTGACCTCTGCTGTATTTGAAATTTCAAAAGAATGATATCAGGTCAAATTTAAAGAGAAGTTTAGGGTTGCAAAAAACAAACATACGTGCTCACCTCTAATCTGCAGCATCAGTGTGCTGTCCCCTGTCGGCTTTAAGACCGAGAACTGACCAATCACACGACTGCTAATTGCTCAGTTCTCAGTCTGCTCAGAGTGGAGAGCCATGACTGTCAGTCATCACTCTCTGCTCTGCCCCTCCAGTGCTCACTAGAGCCCTGGGCTGAGAAGGGGGCGGGCACAGCTGGCTCAAACTCTCAGCTGTGCACTGAGAGGTGAAGCCAGTTGTCAGGCAGCTGGGTGGATCCCGTCAGCTGATAGCGGGCCTTAGCCCTCTTTCGGCTAAATCTTGGTCACAGGAGAACAATAGTAAATGTATGGCCAAAAAAACTTTTGCAATCTTTCTCTTTAAAAGTATCCACACTATTAAAGAGGGAGCATTTCAAATGCAGTTGGATGTCAAATCTTGTGAATTTTGCTTGCAAAAATGTTAGGTGCAGTGCCGGGAAAAGGTCGTCTAGAGTCCATGGTGAACATGCCAAATTGCGCCAACTCCAGATGTATGAGCATTATGTGTCAGCAAGAAATCCCCTCCCCCCCAAAACAAATCAAGCACTAATCTGCATGCTTACCTCCTAAGCATACATTTCCCACCTGGCAGCACAATTTCCCCCCAAAAGAAATATCCCCCTCAGGGGAGCACAAATTCACCTCCCACAATCCTCCATCCTAGCACAATGCCCCCCCCCCACCCCCCTCATAGCTCAAATACCCCCTAAACATCCCTGCTAACACATTTCCCCCCTCTCCCCAAAAAATTACCCTCCTAGCACATATCCCCCCCCCCCAAATTACCTTTTCTAGCAAAAAAAAAAAAAAAAACCCAAACCCCCCTCCTAGCACACTCCCTCTTCCCCCATCCCTCCTACACAATTATCCCTCCCCCCAAATCACCACTCCTAGCACACCTCCCTAAATTTGCGCTCTTAGAACAATTCTTACATCCTGCCCACCAACCCCCCCCATCTCCTTATGGTGCCCCCCCATCTCACATGATACCACATTATCCACAGTACCACAGCAGCCGTCCCTCCTGCCCACCCCTTGTGGAGACCCTGTTAGGAGTATGGGTGTATTTTGTAACCAAAGCAACAGTTTTAATATTGTGTGATGGTGTGTGAAAAAAGCACCTATATGTCTATTTGCTCACTTGTGCTACAACTTCAATTGCTTATTCTGTAATGTAGTGTAACCTCATACCTATCACAGAACTTAGAAGCTGTGCTAGGACTTGTAGTTCTACAGAAACTGGAAACGTGTCACTGATGTTTAGGGGGACTTGTACTTGCCCACATATAGGAGAATTAATAACTTAAAAATCGTGAAATATTAATAATAGAATATTATTATTATTATTATTATTATTATTATTATGATTATTAATAATCATAATAATCATTGACGTTTCATATGCATATGGCTTATTATTATGATTATTATTATTATGATGATTAATAATCATCATAAAAATAATAATAATAATAAAAGTTACATATGCATATGGCTTATTATTATGATTATTAATAATCATAATAATATTAATAATAATAATAATAATTGAAGTTACATATGCTTATGGCTTATAAACCCAATGGAACTGCATTTTCTGTTACACTTGTGTGTGTTCACCTTATGTACTGGGACACAAAATATCTCTCTTCTGAAACAAGGCGCCTCATGTATACAACACACAGCTCCATTATGATTATATAATTAGCATGTAGCATGTGAACAATGGCCAAGAGTTAATGATAGACTCTGCAGCCACAGCTTCAGGATGATCATAATTCAGTGCTAATTGCACAACTCAATTCCCTAATGTTCTTAAGCAATGATAAAACGTAGAGATGACTGTCCTATGTGTCACCAGGGATGCTCCACTGCATCCTGCTCCTGTGGCTTCACACACACTCTTGTTTTATTTGCTCTATGGGACTAAGAACAAGCTGTTCATTTTCATTGCAGTCGTGCACATTCCCTGGTACATCAACACACATGCACATCTCATAGTATGGGCACCGACGAGTTTAACCTCCTTGACACAGTAATAAAAACCTGAGAGAGGAAGACAGAATGAGAGAGCATGTGGAACAAAGAGCACCGTTCACTGGAGACAAGAAACAATGAACAAGTGCAATGGTCTCAGCCTCATCATGTTATAGATGGGGATATTCCTGATCCACAATGACCTCATTACTGGCAGTGCAGCCAAGCCAGATTTGGTGTCACGTACTTCAACCGAGGCAACGCTGATGCCTTTTCAGTAAAGTTCATCCATTTGCATTATTATTTTTTATTAACATTGATCGTTTGTTTTAGATGCATAGTAATGACTGCATATGTTGACTGTAACAAAAACATTACTAAATAAGATCTCCACACAAAACTGAAATTTCCTTAAAGTGTTACTAAACCCTGCATTCACTATATCTGGTCTCCCACGGTACACAGAGCATGGAAATGCAATTATTTTAGTAAATATAAACTGCTAAATACCTTTTCTCATCCGCAGTATATAGCAGTCTTGTGATGTCTATCAGTGTCTGGTTAAAGCTTGTAGGAGTTCTCCCATGATTGTCCTATGAGGCTGCAGGACCCTTGACCCTCTGGACAATGTTGATTGACCCTGTGCTGATCACAAGCACTCTCCCAAGAAAAAAAAATCTCTAGCAATACACACCAAACTGACCATGTGCAGAGTGACTCCAAAGGCTCTGTCTTATCAGGAGATGGATTGAGGTCAGTGGAAGAAGGGGAAGAACAGAGAAGACATGATCAAAGAACCTTTTTACACAATGCAGAGGATTAACCCCTTAGGTTCCACAGTGAGTATAACAAGCATGCTCTACTGCATATACTGACTGGTTTTACTGCTGTGGGTTCAGTAACACTTTAAGGCTAGTAGGTAGCATGCTGTTTATATAGACATAAGTACATAAGTACAACAGCCATTCTCAAATTTTATACCATTGACTAGTATTTCTGGCACTAGTCAGTGATGTTTATTACTTATAATGTAAAATAGTGTATTCACACCTGAGCCAGTGTCATGGGCAGCAATGCAAAAGTTACCTGTTAATGCAAAGCAAATAAAGATTAAAGCAGCAGATCTCTCAATCTGCTCCAAGCTTGGAAACTTACAGAATTACCTAACAATGGACAATGCAGACAATCAGTGGGGCCATCTTTTTTTTTTTTTTTTAAATATGGAACGCTTCACGAATTTGCGTGTCATCCTTGCGCAGGGGCCATGCTAATCTTCTCTGTATCGTTCCAATTTTAGTATATGTGCTGCCGAAGCAAGCACAGTGGGGCCATCTTTTTAAATGGTAACCTTGACGTGTCTATATATAGGAGCTGCTATATCAGTTCTCTGCAGATATGCAAGTAAACCCCCATAAAGGGACAAGACCGCAATTAAAAGAGTCATGCAGTAAATGTGATTGTATCTTAGTACTGTAAAACTAAATCCATGATAGTGGGAGATATATGAGAAAACCATTTTTAAAAGCAAGGTATGAAGAACTTGAGTGGGAGGTTGGCATGCTGTCTGTGCAGACGTAGGTGCAACGACTATCCTCATATAGTATATGTGGATTAGTAATTTTGCCACTAGGTGGCGATGTTTAATGCTTGTATAATACAAAGTTCTTACTTGTGGTAACTTCCTGTCTCTGTGCGCCTGTGGTTTTCCAATAAAGCAAGTGGGGCTCAGCCAAATGTCCTTAACTGGTAAGAGTAAAATCTGCAGCAGCTTTCTAACACTAGTGAGGAGCTTGACTGTTGATTTTTGGTGCAAACCTTCCAGCTCTGAGAGTCCTAATGTATATCCCTTATTCTAACACTCCCTGCAGTAAAATATAAATAAAAACTTGTAACAAAAAAAGAAAATAATTCATATACTGAATACTATAGGTATAGGTGCTACCTACACATGCACATGAATATCATTATCGGAATATAGTATTTTTCATGATAGTAGTCCTTTAAAATGTACCTTAGAAGACAGCTGCGAAATGGTATACTTCAACCAAGCACCATCTCTAAAAATATAGGACTTGTTCACATTTCCTTCCTTGCTATTATTTATCTTTAGCAGAAGATCAGGGAGCTCCATGTTTGTGCTCAGTGAATTAGATGTTCGAGTCCCTGAACCATAAATGATTGCTATTCCAATGGATAATTGAGGCCCCTTCTGGCTGGCTTTCATATGACAAATAATCAGTAATTGCAGGTACAGACATATAAATTGAATTGCTGTCTATAATTTAATAAAACATCAAAATGTACTGCAACAAAGCACTTTAAAATGAGACATATATAATGATATAGAATTTTTAAAAATAAATTAGCATGTAAAAAAGTGCATGATTTCATTTATAACATGATCACATCCTGTAAACTTAATTTTATTTCTTGGTATTTTGTATTTACCCAGCTCACACACACAGGGGTTCTTCAGAAAAAAAAAATATTCTTTTGTACTTAACATGAATATAAATAATTAAAAATAAATACATATTTCAGATTCTAGCTATACTATTGTCAGACCATAAAAAAGGTTAGGTTGGTTGTAAAGTGGGATAGAAATGCATTTATACGAAACTGTGGACCTATCACTAAAATTCACTTCCTTCCAGTCAATCAATATGACATGGGACCAACAAATGTGAATGATCATTTGTGAATATCTTCTCTTTATTTGGGCTCTCGAAAGACTGAGATTTATTGTGACTGGGAAAGTGCCAAAAGTGCAACTATAGTGCATCATCATGGTCTACACCAGCGTTTCTCAACCTGTGCTTAGCAGGTTCTGTTGCTTGGTTCAATGGGTATTTTTAGCTGGCCAAATTCACTTCATAACTGGATTTAGCAGATGAAGAACTGTAAAGCATATCTGTGAGAGTAAATTGAATCTATTTAAATGGTTAGTATACCTTTTTAGAAAAAAATGAAAGGTGAACTAATACCGTACACCCTCCCCTGCCCCCTGGTCTCTCCTGTACTTTCCTCCGTCGGTGATGAGCTGTCAGCGCCAATGCAGCCGGTGCAGCGGTTCGGGAATTTATAATCCCAGCTGTTCTCCCTCTTTATTCTTCAGCAATTCCAGGAGGAATCAGAGCAATTCTGATTGGTCAGCACTGGCACAAAGCATTCCCCTGACCAGTCAAGCAAGCTACAGAAAGAAGAAGGAGAAGAAGTAGAAGAGCAGGAAGTGCACCAGCTGCATGGACACTGATAGCTTATCACCCACAGAGGTAAGTACAATGGGGACTGGGGAGTGGTTGTAGGGTGTTAAGGTGATCATAGAAGGATTGAAATTTGTCTAGTTCAGCAGGGACTAGCAGAATTTCGATCCATGTGAGGCCACTGCTGATCTATCGATTGATTTATGCTGAACAGACCTATTGGAAAAAAGGTGCTTGACCAGCGGCTGCAGCCAATGGCTGCAACCACTGATCTGTGTTTTCAGACAGAGGGGAAGTCTCCATGCTGTCAAAATAAAAAAGCGCAGCGGGGAGGAGTCAGTTCAGTTTTTTTTGTTCAGCTCACCGGCTGAACGAAAAAACAGAACCACGAATGGCCAGTTTTAATCTACCTTTTCATTTTTTCTGAAATGGTGAACCTAAGGGAGTGCAACGGAAAAACATTTTGACACAAATAGAGGGTAAAGACAACCCTTTTCATCCCTGGAGCTTGTAGGCAAACAATGTATGGTTCCCAGAGTAACACCCCTACTTTTTTTTTTTAAACATATCTGCATAGCTGCTCTAAAGTGGATGTAAACATCAGTCATAAAAAATGAACAAAGCACATATATCTGTAGTGTTTACTTATCTCTCTCCAAAGCTTTAAGTGTTGTTTCTCTCTGGAGCTTCATTCCTCTATTATCAGCATGTCTCACTTCTGAGAAGTTTTCCCGACACATGAGATACATTTGTGATGAGGAAAGGAGCTCAGCACAGCTTGTCTATTCCCAAATTCCCAACACAGCTGTATCTTTCCTTCACTCCTGTTTGCTGTGTTTAGGGGGGGGGTGCCTTTCCTCCAATCAGCTATGACACAGTGCAACTGCAGCTCTCATACTGATGAATGGAGAAGGATTTTAACACGATGCCCTTGAAGGGAAAAGGAGACTACAGATAAACAAGTAAAACCTATGTAGAAGGATTTGTTTAATTTATGTGGATCACCTGAGACCAGTCACTTCACTGGGTATATGGGAAGATTTACAACCACTTTAAAGCAAATGGATGCAAATGCAGTACATACTTGGACTAGGCTGCTGGAAGTTTATATTCAATAAAGGTAGCCAATCATATTGACTTTTTATTTTATTTTTATTTTCATAATTGAACATGACCTGGTCCAACCTCTACATGGATCTTTACCTTCTATCCAGGCGACTCTAATGCCTGCCTTGTGCAGACTTTGGACCCAAGATCCAATAGCTAGGGTATATTGATTGATCTAAGACAGGTACTTGCAAGAACCTCCTGGAGGCTGTACTTCAACGCTATGGCTACCTTAGGCACTTTTTTGGATTGGTTATGTTCACTTCAAGTGCAAATTAATAAGCCGTCACAAGCACGGTATAGGGGACAGACATAAATAACATGCTTCATATGTATATTCCATATGCGTAACCATCCATAACACTAGTCCAGCTTATCCAAACCCCTTCCTCTAAATTGCTTCAACAAACCTGCCCATGGGATATTTCCTCTAAAAATGATGGAAAGGATCTGAAAATGAGTTTTATTTGCTACTACCTCTGCTTAAAGAATACATGACTGCCTCATAAATATAGTACTTTGGTAGATTTAGAACTTTTCCAGGAAAGACATTGCCACAACCATGGTGTTAAACTGCTATCTGTATGAATGGAATAATGTAATACAATAGGCTGAATAATATGTATGTGAAATGGATCTTGAAGTATGTAACATTTATCTACACTTCCTATAATGCATCTGACAGGAGACATCTTCGGTTGCCTTTATATTTATATTAGAAGGGTCCCAGAATTCTCCGTAGAATGCATTTTCTCTTTTTCAACAAATAAATTGCATGCTGCAGCAGTTTGGATAAATCACTCTTCATGTGCTTGCTAAACTACACAGGGCTTTCATGTCAGCAGGTCCTATTTTCTATTGTGTTGGAAAGGAGTGATACAAAGATAATATGACGTGCAAAGTTTGGAGACAATAGACAGCTGGGTATATGTCACTAAAAGCTATTGAGCACCCGAATAGCAATTTTTCTCCTATTGTGTGCTACACAGAATGCCTTGTGCGTTAGTCTGGAAATTGCACAGAGTCAGACTTCCTGTTTTACTTAGTGAGAAGTTTGTAGCAGATAAGCCAGAACACAGCTATATTGCTCACCATAGGAAGCTTCTATTCTCTATTCTCACTGTAGAAAGACAGCTTGTTCCATGCTATGTATGTGTGGCTGTAAAGGGGTTGGGGGTTTTAAGTCCCCACATCACTTACACCCCCACCTAACTTACACCTCCACATTCTTAGATGAAGTTTTACCCACTAAGAGACTCACTCACATTTTAATCTAAGAGCCCTTTCACACTGCCAGCTCCTGGGGTAAAGCGCGCTTTAACGTTGCTTTTGCAGCACTTTTCGGGCGCTAGCAGGGCACTTTTAACCCCTGCTAGCGGCCGAATAAAGAGTTAAAAGTGCCCGCAAAGCACCGCTGCTGAGCCGCTCTGCAGGTGCTTTGGTGGCGCTGCCCATTGATTTCAATGGATAGGGGCGCCTTATGCGCAGTGTATACACTGTGCCTAAAGCCCCTCAAAGAACCTGCTGGCAGGACTTTTTTTTACGTCCCGCCAGCGCAGCGCCCCAGTGTGAAAGCACTCAGGCTTACACACTGGGATTGCAAATGAGGCTTTTTCAGGCGCTTTACAGGCACTATTTTTAGAAATAGCCTCCAGTGTGAAAGGGGTCTAAATGTATGCCTGTGTATCTTGCACAACACATAATAATTTGTCCCATAGTTCATAATAAATAGTATTTTTTGCAGCCATGTCTTATACATTTTGTAATGTGCAAAATATAAAAGAATACAGCGCTGTCAGAAAAAGTATAATATGACATACATAAATTGATCTGATGCATAAACTTTAGGTTGAATAATAAGCTGCGGTCACAAAAATGCGAGATACCCACAATGTAAATGTTGAAGAATATAAGAAACCGCGCTACATGAACTTAAATAATAGAAGGTAAATGCACATCAAACTAATAAGTCCATCAAGAGAAAATGATGTCGATAATTGTCCAACAGCAGATCACCATGGGATACAGATCTTCATCCCCAGCAATAGTGACATCACACTCAGTTCACCATGGAAAGTAGTGTTAGAGATAGGACAGTCCTCCACCTTTAAAACAACTGCCTCTTACCAGCTCCCTTGATCTCTGGTCAGGAGATCAAATGCGCCTTTTGGCTTATAACCCAGCCACAGTCTCAGATAGGGATGGGTGAAAGGTCAAATCAGCTCCTCCTATTGTCCTAAAAGCCCATACACAACTTGTCCAATGGCCTGCCACTAGGACAAGACAAAGAAAGGATAATGCTGATTGTGGATGTTTCAAACATAGCAAAGTCCAACTCTGACAGCCATGAGCTGTCTCGTTTGGGCAGGAAAAAAAATAGTCTGCAGATTAAACAAAAAAATAGACTATCCGTTATTTGAAAGAAAAATAATTGTTAGAAAGAGCAGTCCTCCAAGGATATGTCCTACCCTTGTCAATTCCAACTGCCAAATGAACCTCCAGCCTGTTTACAGGTTATAGAGATGGGAGAGATGTGATACTTAGGATAATTTGTTGTATTTGTTTTAAGCTTAATCCCGGGAACAAAAACTTTAATTTACATGTATCTCTCAATCTTTACAAAGGTATATAAATCCACTTTGTGTGCACCAAATACCTTAACTACTTCAATACCAGGCACTTAGACACCTTCCTGCCCAGGCCAATTTTCAGCTTTCAGCGCTGTTGCAATTTGAATGACAACTGCGCGGTCATACCACACTGTACCCAAACAAATCATCATTTTGTTCCCACAAATAGAGCTTTCTTTTGGTGGTATTTGATCACCTCTGCGGTTTTTATTTTTTGTGTAACAAATAAAAAAAGACCGAAAATTTTGAAAAAAAACAAGTTTTTCTTTGTTTCTGTTAAAATTTTTTGTAAATAAGTACGTTTTCTTCTTCAATGACGGGCACTGATATGGCTGCACTGACAGGCACTGATACAACGGCACTGATGGGCACCAATGAGGTGGCACTGATGAGGTGGCACTGATGGGCACTGATAGATGGCACTGATGGGCACTGATAGGTGGCACTGGTATGTGGCACTGATGGGCACTCATAGGTGGCACCGATGGGCACTCATAGGCGGCACTGATGGGCACTCGTAGGTGGCATTGATTGGTACTTATGGGTGGCACTGATGGGTACTTATGGGTGGCACTGATAGGTGGTACTGATGGGCACTGATAGGTGGGCACTGATGGGTACAGATGGGCACTGACAGGTGGCACCGATGGGCACTGACAGGTGACACTGATGACACTGATTGGTGGCACTGAATAAACTGATTGGTGGCATTGCTGGGCAGACCTGAAACATGTTGGTGCCAATCAGTGCCCATTTGTGGGCACTGATTGGCACAGATTGGGCACATTGGGCACATGTGGATAGCCATGGGGTACATACCTGGCCATCCACATGGTGCCCCTTCCCTGGTGGTCCAAGTGGAGATCCCTGGTGGTCCAGTGTGGTGATCTGAGGGGGGGCTGGGCTGATAAACAATCAGCGCAGACCCCCCCTGTCAGGAAAACCGCCGATCGGCTCTCCTCTACTCGCGTCTGTCAGACGCGAGTGAGGAAAAGCTGATCAACGGCTCTTCCTATTGACATCGTGATCAGCCTCTTTACCAAGATCGGTGGAGCAGTGTGTCAGGCTGACACACCGCTCCACCGATCGCCACGATGCGTGCCCCCTCGGCTGCGCGGCGGCAAGTTATCCTGCTGGACGTCATATGACGCCCAATCAGGATAACTGAACCACTTCCCGGATGTCAATCTGCTATAGGGCGGGCGGGAAGTGGTTAAAAACCCAAAATGACCTCATCACTGGGTTGCACATAGCAAAGCTGTAGGTAGATGTATGCCAAAAGAATGTGTGCATGACGTTTTATTCCTGGGTACCACTAACAGTCCTCCTACTACACGCTGCCTGCAGAAAGCTATGGAAGGCAGATATCGAGACCAGTTAATCTGTACAAGGGCAGGGAGCAGCACTGACCAGTCTGTATTACAGGAAATTCCTGCACAATTAAAAAGGCAGAAGTTGTTTTATGCTGGATTACTGCACACATCCGGAAGAAATACACAAAGGGCACCAAGATTTACCTAAGAATTCACATGGATTCTGTGTTTAAACAATCGTTGTTTAGCCCAGATTTCAGCGGTTTTGCCCACAGTAGGTGGTGCTGTAGTTGCTGGGTACTGTACGTCCTGTGAGAGGCCAGATTCACTGCACTGATCCTGTTTCTCCCCTTCTTACCACTGCCTGTCCCTATCTGATGATGAACAGACCTATCATGAAGTGAACACCAACAATGGCAGGAGAATAACTGACTGGCGCTGACCCATATCAGTGTCAGTTAGTAAGGCATAACATGTACATTTGGTATACTATAGAAACATGTTTCTAAACTATAATTTTTAGTTTTTGCTATAAAAAAATATCCCCAAATGAGAAAACAAAAACAAATTTCTTCCTCAGTTTAGGCCGATATATATTCTTCTACATATTTTTGGTAAAAAAACGCAATATGCATATATTGATTGGGTTGCGCAAAAGTTGTAGCATCTACAAAATAGGGTATAGATTTATGGCATTTTTATTGTTTTTTATTTTTTTACTAGTAATGGCGGTGAACAGCTTTTTTTATCGGGACTGCGACATTGTGGTGGACAGATCGGCCACTTTTGATAACATTTTGGGACCATTGACATTTATACAGTGATCAGTGCTATAAAAATTCACTGATTACTGTGTATATGTCACTGGTAGGGAAGGGGTTAACAATAGGGGGCGATCAAGGGGTTAAATGTATTCCCTCAGTGTGTTTCTTACTGTGGGGGGATGTGACTTACTAGAGGAGAAGCAAGATCGTTGTTTCTAGCTTGTAGAAACAGACAATCTGTCTCTCCTGACAGAACGAGCATTTGTAAGTTTACACACACAAATGCCGGTTCTGTCTCTCATGCCCACGATCGCGCATGGCTGGCAATCATCGCGGCCGGCGCCCACGCACATCGGCTCCCCTGCCATGCAGCAGGCGCGCGCCTCCCCCTGGTCTAGCTGTTTAAAGGGCCGACATACAGCTACGCCGATTTGCGGGAGAGAGCCAACCTGCCGCAGTAGAATGACGGCGGCTGGTCGGCTAGTGCTTAAAGCATAACTAAACCCTCCAATCCTTTTCAGCCAAGGAGCCTGCCATCTTAGCCTCTATTTGATCTGAAACTGCCATGGTGCTGCACATGTGATCAGTTATTCCATGGGTTGACAGTTTGGTTGACAACACAAGCAAATGTGACAGTTATCATTCCTGTCATTTTTTTAAAATTGTTAAATTTATGGGTTCAATTCTGTTCGTAAGTTTTTTTCTAGCACCTATACTGTATACTGACATTTATGTCCTCTCTATGTTTAGGTCAATAAACACATAGGGACACATTTGCTAGGAAGGAGAACTGGAGAATCTAGATTGAACTGAACAAGGAAAATGGATGATAGCAGTCTGGATGTTTAATACTGAGTAATACTAAATGTATTATTTATGACTTGGGCAATTTAACAAATATGTTTATCTCCTATAGAAAATCCTTTCTCGGGCCCTGATTAAGAAAGTTAGTATCATTAATTTTACTGAAAATTTGTGTTAATAATAATTATCTTGGTTTGTGAACCAGAGGGATAGAAAACAGGCCAAGGCCAGTTCAATTATGAATTTTATGCATGTTGTCCTTGTTTATATTGCCTTTTCATGAATAATTTCCCAACAGATCCCAAAAAGATTACCAGATGAATACCATGACAGCTTACGCTTGTCAATTCACTGCAAGTTTAGCTTTGCTGGATTATATGGAGAAATAATTACTAAGGTTATTAAAATCTGCTCTATTTTATGTGCCAAGGACAACCAATTCTACACAGGGCCAGTGTGTTCTCTCAGTGCGTGTAATTATCACAGCCATGTGAAACACTCAGAGGAGTTATTAAAGATTAGATCTTTTTAAGTGTGTCATAATTATATAATGCACAGTACAAGGGCATTGCAAGTGACCCAGCCTTATAGCCTAATGATACATCCCCAGCCTTTAAAACTTCCATAATTATTTAAAACAATTTACAAGGGTAATGAAGGCAAAGCATTTATGATGCAATAGAATTATTAAAACAGACATAACTTACACTGAGTTTGGGATCTTTCAATACTGTGTGTACTTATCCAAAAACATTGCACATTAGCTGAATATCATGTGTAACAGTTATTGCAAAGCTGGTATAGCTATAAAGTACAGCAGATATTGTGTATGGCTAATGTGGGCTTGCAACTGTACCAATGCTAAATCCAGGGCTGCTCAGCCTACCTGACAGACCCCCACCCCCCTTACAAAATTATTAAAATTAAATTTTTGGTAAAAATACACTAAAATCATTATTAGCAGACACAAACACAACATAGCTTACACAATTCCTGCTAAATCTAAAAGATAAAACTGTATTGATTTAATAAAAAGTTCAGTGTTGTACATTATGAATCAGGGTTTTTATTTTTTTGTGGCTGGACCTGGAGCTGTGTGCAGCCAGCCTATGATATGCTATGGGGACCCAACAGCTGTATGAACACAGCCGTAGGTCCTAATTTGATAGGCATGTGGGTGCAGGTGTGTGGCCCTGAACACAGACAGTGTGCATTTGGGGCCACTTAAACCAGCACACCTTTATAGTCCCCATAGAGAAACAGGTGGCTCCAGCTGCATGAACTAACCGTTCATTCATGCTGTATGGACCAGAACCGTGTGAATGAGCCCTTAATTTTTTAAATTTTTTTTAAAATTTTTTAAATTTTACAATGTTTTAATTAAGTTTTACTTTTTTAAATTTTGTTTTTACAATTTTTAAAAAAAAATTTCTTCCACAACGCTGTTGTGGAGTCTTGGGTAAAATATAGCGGTCTAAACAAACCCCTAATGTCAGAGAAAGGAATTGAGGACTTAGATCTCCAATCCTTTCTATGCAGCCTCAGCTTCACTGCAGCTCTGTACAGAGGCTCCTGTTCATTCATAAACTGAAGCATAGTAAACACGGTTTAGCAGCCGATGGGAGGGAGAGGAAGGAAGTCAACAGTGGGAAGAGGATGAGGACAGAAGAGGATTTGTGTGATGGGTGGAGGCATTTACTGGAACTGATGCCCTGTAGTAGCCCCCTGAAGCAGCTGAAAGCCAGCAGGAAGGAGAAGCTGGCAGCGCTGCAGGGGGAACAGGGGCACACAAGAGGCCCAGGCAGCAGGGGAAATCGGATTGTGGATGGGAGGGGGTGATCGTTGCAGCAAGTAGGGAATTACTGGAACCGATCATCCTTTGTGGCTCTCCCTGCAGCAGATGATAGCCGGCTTCTCCTCCTCTCCCTCTCTCCCTCCCATCAGATTTCAACTGTTGCAGGGAGAGCCACACAGGATGAAGGTACTTTGGGGATGGTAAACTCTTTTCCTGGAATGCTCCGACAGTGCAGCCCTCCTCGGATAGGGGAATCCAATAAACAACTGTAAAAGAGTACACATGAGGGCACAAATACCCAGTGCATTACCACACAATGTATTAATACAATAGGCAGAAAGTCAAATTTTTATCCAAATCCAAATTCGTGTGCATGGGACCCACCCCGTACTTCAGAGCTATGTCCGACAAGTAATACCATCCTTCTATATCTGGGTACACTACCACTCCACCCCACAAATGGGAGGCATGTCTCAGCATTAGACCTTATCAGTTGCCCTGACTACATCTGACCCAATACAGGGGGAATGCTAGGTGTTACCCTCTTTAGCTAAATCCTAGTTCCCTTTATTTTCATTTGGTAAAGCTGTACACAACACACTTCCTGTTCCTTTGTATCTATGCTCACTTCTCTATGGTATCTACAGAAAGAGCCATTGTTGTCACACAGGTAGCCCCAGTCAGCTACTGTAGTTGACTGAGCTCCCTGTAGCTTCATAGTACTTATATATCACTACCCAGAGTCCACACCATCATTTTCAAAGCCTGAAGAAGGGAGAGTGGTATAACCCCCAAAACATGTTGGATTTTGCACTTAATATTTGTTTGGGATAAAATCCTACTCTTTAAACTCTAAAATTCCAGTGTGTCACTTCAATTCTTAGACTCAAATATTGCCTGGTTGTCAGATGTCTGCCTTTATTCATCTGCATTATTCAACTACATTACATAGTGGATCAATCTGTCTACAAAAGACAGATAACATTGTTTATGCTGTATTTTCAATTCACAGGAAGTAGCAAGGACTCTACATTCCTGGCAGGATTAACAGGTAATAACTGTAATTGGTAAAAATGTTTTAGCCTGAACAAAGAAGGCTAATGCAACCACCACATTTAAGGCCTGGTAAGCTGCGATATATTATATTTATGTTTTTGGGTTTAAATCAGCCTTTTTCAACCAGGGTGCCTTCAGGTGTCTATAGGGGTGCCTTGGCAAAATGTCTAAAAATTGCCCAAACATTGTACAGAGCCAAACTGGTGGATCAAGGCTACCATTTAGTTACACAAAGCCACAGGTTTTCGTTGTGCACCATTACAACCTTGCAGCCACCGGCATCCAACCGCAACAACCAATTACGTCATCAGTTGATAAGGAGGACATCGGGCACCAGCACAGCATCCTTGTTTGCCCCTCCCCTGCCCCTCTCCATCAGCACATTAGATGAGTAAGGGAGAAAAACTGAGAAAGAAAAGGAACATTGGAATATTAGTCAGTACTGGTGTGCTTGCTTTAGAAAAGTAAATCACCTCTAACTTTGGGTGTCCTACGTGTGTGGATGTTGCTATGCTTTCTAAAAATAGTAGTTTAGTTTTTTACATTTTAGATTGGGGTGCCTCAAGATTGTGCATAATTTTAAAGGGTGCCTTGACTGAAAAAATGTTGAGAAACACTGCTTTAAATAATATAAATAAGGGTGGTTATCTTACAATTTTTATGATTGTGCCTTAAAATAGTGGAATCTTTAGCTCTGGGTATTTTGAAGAACTGTAACTGACATGATGAACCTTTGAGAATTATCAGTTCAGTGGGTGTAGTGGTGTAATTCTGGAAGTATGGGTCTATAGACATAGAAATATAGATCTAGTAATGCTAGTTACACTGCGCTACACTTCACTAAGCCGTTATATAAGAAAACATCCTTGAAGAGTGGCTCTGAGAATGCTGAAAACACATCCTCTTTGTATGAGGTCAAGTGATAATGTAGGGCAAACAGCAATGACCAAGTCATACAGGACAGAAGATGGAGTACTTCTATAGAAAAACATTCAGTAGGCTTCTGATGGATGGAGACTTGATGAACTGCTGCTGTCCAAAAGTGAGTGCAACATCTATGTAAGTGGGGATTAATATTCCCTTGGTGAAGATAAATTCTTTTTTAAATGTTCTTATATATGGCCTTTTGGTTGTGTTAGGAAAGGTTCCAATATTTGAAGAATGATCCTCTTATGGGAGTTTTATAGAAAATAAGTCAAGCACGGTTTCTATGTGGGTCAAGAAGGTGTCCATGTTGAGATTATACTGTAAATCTTTGTTATACCATTAGCCCTTCCAAATTATCTGAAAGAATAAATAATGCCTAGGAAAATGTACAATGGCCAAATTATTTTAATTATGCTATAAAGTGATGCATCTACAGATTGGAATTGTTATTATCTAGAGCAGAGGTAGGCAACCCCCTCAACTCAACTCTCTCCCCATCAGCATAGCAGCACAGGGAAGTGTCAGTGAGGCACCAATGCATTCCAGTTTCAGAATTCCCCACGCTGCACTAAGGGGGAGGCACTGTGCCCCCACACATTGTAAAAGATGGGAAACAAATTGTTTGGTTCTCCAACGTTGCTGTAGCTGCGATCGTCAGCTTTTGTGATGGGGAAGGGATTGGGTGCAGTTCTGCTAGGGGGGGGGGGGGTCCCTGTCTCCAGGAGGAGGAAGACTGTCATTGGCCACTGCTAAAGCTAATCACAGTCCTGTTAGCCCCGTCCACCATCTGGAGGAAGATGACTCGCTTAGTTGCCACTACCAATCTCAGAAAGAAGGGATTTTACTGTGATTGAGAAAACCACAATCAGGAGACAGTTTGTGGAATTACTGTTGAGCTTCTGGGAACTTTGTTGAAATTATTCCTGAACCTTTGTGTCACTTATTACTGAACTCCTGCATTCTGTGTCCCTTTAAGCCACAGCCAGTATTCAGTGCAATGAAAATCACACCCAACCACTTTTTCTCTGCTGCGGGGGCCCAACTTATGATCCTGCATACAGGCCCACTGCTTTCAGAAAATGCCCATGGCCCAAGCTCATCATTGTGCATCCATTCCATGTGCTTGTGACATCACATACATCACATACAAGACCGTGGGCTGAATGCGAGAGGTGGATCAGCAGAATGAGTGTGCCAGGACAGGTAGATGTGTCTCATCTCTGCTTCCTTTCACCACTCTACATATCATAGATGAGAAGAGGGTACAGCGGTGGGGAAAATAAGCATGAGGGGTTCAGAGGTGGAACAGAAGAGCAGGAGGGTACAGCGGTGGGGCAGATGTGCATGGAGGTACAGTGGAGGAAGAGATGAGAAGGGGGTTCAGTAGTTGGACAGAAGAGCAGGGGGGTACAGTGTTGGGCCAGATGAGCATGCGGGTTCAGTGTTGGGGCAGAAAAGCAAGGAGGTAGAGCAGTGGGGCAGATGTGAAAGGAGGTGTATTGGTGGGGCAGATGAGCAGGGGGTTACAGTGGTGGGACAGAAAAGCAGGGGATACAGTGATGGGGCAGATGAGAAAGGGTGGGAAAAATGAGCAGGAGGGGTTCAGTGTTGGGGTAGAGGAGAAAGGAGGTACATTGGTGGGACAGATGAGCAGGGGGTTACAGCGGTGGGGCAGAGGAGCAGGGGGGTAGAGAGGTGGGGCAGATGTGCAGAGGGGTGCAGAGGAGAAGAAAGGTACATCGGTGGAACACATGTGCAGGAGGTACAATCGTGGGGCAGATGAGAAAGGGGGTTACAGTGGTGGGGCAGATGAGCAGATAAGTACAGTGTTAGGACAGATGAGAAGATGGTTCAGTGGTGGAGCAGATGTGCATGGAGGTACAGTGGTGGGGCAGATGAGAACGGGGAAATATTGGTGGGGCAGATGAACAGGGGGTTACAGTGGTGCTGCAGATGTACAGGGTGGTACAGTGGTGGGGCAGATGTACAGGGGGTTACAGTGATGGGACAGATGAGCAGGGGGGTACAGAGGTGGGGCAGATGTGCAGGGTAGTACAGTGGTAGCACAGATGTGCAGGGGGTTTAAGTGGTGGGGCAGATGTGCAGGGGGTTACAGTGGTGGGGCAGATGTGTAGGAAGCTACAGTGGTGGGGCAAATGAGAAAGTGGGTACATTGGTGGGGCAGATGAGAAAGGGGGTACATTGGTGGGACAGATGAGCAGGGTGGTACAGTGGTGGGGCAGATGTACAGGGGGTTACAGTGGTGGGGGAGATGAGCAGGGGGGTACAGGGGTGGTGCAGATGAGCAGAGGGTACTGTGAGGGGGCAGATGTACAGTGGTGGGGCAGATGTACAGGGGTTACAGTGGTGGGGCAGATGTGCAGGGGGTTACAGTGGTGGGGCAGATGTGCAGGGGGTTACAGTGGTGAAACAGATTTGCAAGGGGGGCAGTGATCTGAGGTGTGAAGGTGCAGGAATTGGAGCTGATCTGAAGTGTGGAGTTGTAGGAATTGGAGCTGATCTGAGGCGTGAGAGTGCAGGATGTTAATTTCTCACTATTACTAAAGTAGTTTACAGCATTTACTTTATAAAAAATCCTTTTCATGATTAAAAGTGTGAAGTTGACATTGTTATAAAATCAGCACGCTCAATTTCTTTGAAAATATTTTTTGGCACACTGTGCTCAAAAGGTTGCCTACCCTTGATCTAGAGAATTAGAAGATTTCTCATTTTAAATTATTTTGTTAAATGGCTATGTCCGTACTTTTGTTTTTGGTTCTTATGTGAATAATAACAGCACAGCAGTGTTGACTGGGTGTGCATCTACAGAAGAAAATCCAGCAGCTTGGGTAAACTGGCATATAAATGAAGAACAAGCTCTGAACTTTAAATTATTCTAAAGACTATTTATAGGTACATGGTAAATCCGTACAGATGCAATCCCCAGGGCAATCAGATTCCAGCAGACATTTTTCTAGTGTCTGTATATAATGAAAGAGGCATATGACTGATTACTATGCTAAGGAAAAGTTTTATTTTTTGCTTTCCCACATTTCACTTAGTGTTGCTCGCATTTATTAGAATTTTTGAGATAGTAACAATATAGAAATATATTGAATATACAGTATGTGTTAATGAAGATACCAGGTGAATATCAGTGACTTTTCCCGGGACAATCCCGATTTTGGGACCCTCATCCCGATCAGAGCTCATCCCGCTTAAAATCCTGGGATTTTGCTTTTGTCCCGGGAAAATCGGGAATGTTACTGTCGAAAAACGGCAGCGGGCTACACAAATATGGCTGCCGCCACCGCCGCGAGTACTGTTTCCCCCGTGTGTTCAGTGGAGAGGGGAGGGGCAGCCAATCAGCTTCTCTCTTCAGTGTACAAGTAGACAATTCTCTTGTACACTGAAGCTTATTGGCTGCACGGATTGGATACCCCTCCCCTCTCCACTGAACACAAGGAAGAGATCAGCCGCCCCCAACCCTCCTCCCCCATGTGTCCGACGAGCGGGGACACTGAGGAATGGACCGGGCTCTGCTGCAGACACTGAGGACCGGCTCTGCTGCAGACACTGAGGACCGGCTCTGCTGGGGACACTGAGGATCGGGCTCTGCTGGGGACAATGAGAAATGGACCAGGCTCTGCTGGGGACACTGAGGAATGGACCGGGCTCTGCAGGGGACACTGAGGATCGGGCTCTGCTGGGGACAATGAAGAATGGAATGGGCTCTGCTGGGGACACTGAGGACCGGGCTCTGCTGGGGACACTGATGTAAGGACCGGGCTCTGCTGGGGACACTGATGTAAGGACTGGCTCTGCTGGGAACACTGAGGACCGGGCTCTGCTGGGGACACTGAGGACTGGGCTCTGCTGGGGGCACTGAGGACCGGGCTCTGCTGGGGACACTGAGGACTGGGTTCTGCTAGGGACACTGAGGAATGGACCGGGCTCTGCTGGAGACACTGAGGAATGGACCGAGCTCGGCTGGGGACACTGAGGAATGGACCGGGCTCTGCTGGGGACACTGAGGACCGGGCTCTGTTGGGGACACTGAGGACCAGGATCTGCTGGGGACACTGATGTAAGGACAGGGCTCTGCTGGGGTCACTGATGTGAGGACTGGGCTCTGCTGGGGACACTGATGTAAGAACCGGTTCTGCTGGGGACACTGATGTATGGACTGGGCTCTGCTGGGGACACTGATGTAAGGATCGGGCTCCGCTGGGGACACTGATGTAAGGACTGAGCTCCGCTGGGGACACTGATGTAAGAAGAGACTCTGCTGGGGGCACCTGATGTAAGGACGGACTGTGCTGGGGGCACCTGAGATAAGGATGGACTCTGCTGGGGGCACCTGATATAAGTACGGACTGTGCTGGGGGCACCTGATGTAAGCACAGACTCCGCTCCACTTGGGGCACCTGATGTAAGGAAGGACTCTGCTGGGGGCACCTGATGGCATCTGGTGGCAGGCGACGTGGCGAGTGACACGCTCAGGGGTCCCACTGATTCTGCATTATGGTGAGTTGAATGATTTCATTTTATATTACAATGTAATAATATAAATAATACGCTTCAATCATTCTGACACCATAGCAACCATGGTGCCGTGATGATTGAAGCGTTAACACCAGGTGTTTGGAGTATCTTTATCTGCTGATTGTTAAACTCTGGAATACACATATTTCTATTGTGGTGTAGGATCTGGGCCTGCTGTCCCTCCATCCCTTTTTCCTTCCTTATCTCTCTCCTTCCCTCCCTATCTCTTTCTTTCTCTTCCTCCCTCCCTCTTTCTCCCTTTCTTTCTCCCTCCATCCCTCGTTCATCTCAGAACCACACCTCATTTGAGCCATGCCCCTTTAAACCACGCCAACTTCTCACCACGCATTTTTCTTTTCCCGTTATGTCATGCCTACAAACGAATGCCCCACCCCCTAATTTTAGTAAGTGTAAGAATGTTGGCAACTATGAATTCGCATAGCAGGAGATTGTGACTGGCTCTCTTTGGAGATGGTTCACACATCTCCGCAGCGGCTCTGGTGCAAATTGCACAGGAGCACTGTGTGTCTTTTTTGGCCATTTCAGGGCCGAATTCAGACAAAAATTCGGGCTGAAATCGGGCCTGAAATGGTGAACGGAGATGCACCGAACTCCTGCTGTGAGCCGCTGCATTCTCCAGTTTGAACCCAGTCTAAATCAAGCATCAGAATGGGAAAGAAATTGGATTTAAGTGACTTTGAACGTGGCATGGTTGTTGGTGCCAGACGGGCTGGTCTGAGTTCAAAAACTGCTGATCTACTGGGATTTTCACACACAACCATCTCTAGGGTTTAGAGAGAATTGTCCAAAAAAAGGGAAAATATCCAGTGAGCCGGAGTTTTGTGGACAAAAATGACTTGTTTATGGAGAATGGGCAGACTAGTTTGAGATGATAGAAAAGCAACAGCAACTCAAATAACCACTCGTTACAACCAAGGTATGCAGAATACCATCTCTGAATGCACAACACATCAAGCTTTAAAGCAGATGGGCTACAGCAGCAGAAGACCACACCGGGTGCCACTCCTGTCAGCTAAGAACAGAAATTGAGGCTACAATTCTCACAGGCTCACCAAAATTGGACAATAGAAGATTGTAAAAACGTTGCCTGGTCTGATGAGTCTCGATTTCAGCTGCGACATTGAGATGGTAGGGTCAGAATTTGGGGTAAACAACATGAAAGCATGGCTCCATCCTCCCTTGTATCAACAGTTCAGGCTGGTGGTTGTGGTGTAATGGTGTGGGGGATATTTTCTTGGCACACTTTGGGCTCCTTAGTACCACTTGAGCATTGTTTAGATGCCACGGCCTACCTAAGTATTGTTGCTGACCATGTCCACCCTTTATGACTACAGTGTACCCATCTTCTGATGGCTACTTCCAGCAGGATAATGGACCATGTCACAAAGCTCAACTCATCCCAAACTGGTTTCTTGAACATGACAATGAGGTCACTGTACTCCAATGGCCTCCGGAGTCACCAGATATAAATCCAATAGAGCACCTTTGGGATGTGGTGGAATGGAAGTTTTGCATCATGGATGTACAGCTGACAAATCTGCAGCAACTGCGTGATGCCATCATGTCCATATGGACCAAAATTTCTGAGGAATGTTTCCAACACCTTGTTAACTAAATCTATGCCACGACGAATGAAGGCAGTTATGAAGGCAAAAGGGGGTCCAACCCTGTACTAGCAAGGTGTACCTAATAAAGTGGCCAGTGAGTGTAGATTAACGAGCCTGTATTTGTCATGTGTTAAGGGATATTAGGGCATTTACCTGTCCAGGAATCCGGCGGTGTCCTCACCCGAGCCAGTTTTTCAATCGGTTATCAGGTGCTGGCGCCGCCATCTTGACTAAGGAAAATGTGGCAGCAGTGGGGGGGGGGGGGGGAGAGAAGGCAGGTAACTGGAGCTTCCCCTTTTGGGTGGTGCTCCGCTTTAAGGTAAATAAAAAACTTTTTTCCTTTAGAACCACTTTAATCTATGTAAAGGTATTTTTAGAACATGCACTTTATCTTCATAGGGTAAAAAGTAGTGTTTTGTTAAATGGCAAAATTGGAATCCTCTCTTTCAAAAATACCTTGCTTGACCCTAACAAGCTGCAGGATTTTATTCAATTCATATTTCTATAACTTATTTAAAAAATCTTTATTTGTCCTTTATCATTTTTTTTTTCTTATTCATATGCATTTAAAGGCCGTGCTTGGTCTCCTACATGGAACAGACTTGCCCTTGTAAGGCTGATAATGATGCACCCATAGTTGACGCTGTAGTAGGTAATGGTGAATGTACACAGAAAGAATGC